>NW_005369989.1:2710219-2739657 GCF_000412655.1 Myotis brandtii
AACCGAAGAGTATCCCTTTGGGAGAAGAAAAGACAAGTTGTGGGGACAGCACCATTAAAGAACCTCCATGGGCTCCAGTGATAAAACACTTTGCAAGTGCTCAAAGAGCAGGAGTGACTGACACACATGATCACTCAGGGAGTCAGTGTGTGTGTGTAAAAAAGGAAATACCTGGTCACTGAGAAACTAAATCCTACTGTTCTTGGCTCCATTTTGAAGAATAAACCACAGAAACTAGCAGTATCCATATATATCCAATCGTAGAGCTCCTAGCCACTTTCAAAAGCCATTGAAGCGCAGGTATCCAGCATTAACTACTACAGGGATAAATCTGGTCAACAGCTTGGTTGGCCTCAGGAAAACCCTTATGGTAACAGATAAAGTTCATTTTTACCTTAGGCTGAAGTAAGAAGATGATGCTGAGAATACTCTTTTTTCCCCTCCCATCTCCCACTGTCCTCCACTTTGGCAACCATCAGCTTGTGCTCTGTATCTATAGATCTGTTTCTCTTTTGTTTTGTTAGTTCATTTGTTTTGTTTTGTTTTCTTTTTAGGTTCCACATATAAGTGAAATCATATGGTAGTTGTCTTTCTCTTATGACTTATTTCACTTAGCATAATACCCTTTAGGTCTATTCATGTTATCACAGGAGTTTATTCCTTTTTTATTGTTGAGTAATATTCCATTATTTTTTAACATTTTCTTTATCCAGTCATCGATTGATTGACACCTAAGTTGCTTCCATGTCTTGGCTATTGTAAACAATGTTGTAATGAACATAGGGGTGCATCTATGTTTTCAAATTAGTGTTTTATTTTCTTCACATACCCAGAAGTGGTATTGCTGGGTTGTATGGCAACTCTATTTTTAATTTTTGAGGAATCTCCATACTCTTTTCCATAGTGGCTGCACTAATTTACAATCACAACAACAATATATGAGGGCTCCCTTTTCTCTTCATCCTCACCAGCACTTGTTATTTGTTGATTTTTAAAATGATAGCCGTTCTGACAGGTATGAAGTGGTATCTCATGATTTTGACTTGTATTTCCCTGATAATTAAGGATGCTGAGCATCTTTTCCTATATCTGTGGGCCATCTGTGTGTCCTTTTTGGAGAAGCATCAATTCAGGTCCTCTGCCCATTTTTAAATTGCATTGCTTGATTGTGGGTTTTTTGTTTTTTTGAAGCTTGCTTTTGTTGATGGTTTCCTTCACTATACAGAAACTTTTTAATTTGATGTAGTCCCATTTGTTTATTTTTGCTTTTGTTGCCCTTGCTAAAGTAACATATCTAAAAAGTTATTGTTGAGACTGATGTCAAAGAGTTCATTGCCTATGTTTTCTTCTAGAAGTTTTAAGATTTCAGATCTTACATTTAATTAAGTCTTTAATCCATTTTGAGTTTATGATGTAAGAAATGGTAGAAAGTATTCTTCATAGGTACAAAATCTTTCTTAAAGCATTAACATTTTATTTCACTGAAAGGCAAAAAATAATCTTTATCCCCATTGTTCTAAAATATTCTTAAACCAAGAGGATTCATGAAGGGGGTCTATGAAAGTTCTGAAAGAATACATCAGGCCCTTCAAATTATATTCTCATTGTTATCTGTGAGTCTAGTAGGGGCTAAGGCCCATAGGCACATAAGGGCATGTGTCTTTAAAAACATAAGATTCAATAAACTATCATTTCCTTATTTCTCCCTAGTCCTTCAAATTCCAAATATAAAAAACAGATTCCATTCAGTGGAGGCAGCAAAACTTATTCTGTGGCTAAACGTGACCTGAATAATTTTCAGAGGTGTAAATGCAAAATTTTCATCTTGTATCCAAGGTAAACAACAAGGCATGGGTCATAGGGTAGCCCATGGAGGAGGGGGGGAGCGAATATTAAAACTGTTGAAGCTTGCAATGCCATTTGATGGATTGCAGGATATTTTTGCTTTCAAAGTACATGGGAACTTTGTCTTTGGGGTATGTGTACCCTCTTTGGAAACCACTCCCTCAACCGTTAACATAGAATACTTCTAATTAAATGACTCTTAAATCAAGCAGGAGCTATGAATCAGTGTTTGGATATTGCCAGTTTCTTTGATTTATTGTGTCAACATGGTGTCAAAGAATATAGCAGGTAGATAGGTTTATTTTTTCTATAACCTTGTGGTTCCTACTTCACACTAACACATACACATATACCCATTCACAAATACACCTGTTCTGAATGATGCCATGTGCCCATCATAATGGACAAGGTAGGATGGGCTTACCAAGCCCATTGAGCTATGCAGATGTAATTCTAATATCTACTCATTGTCCTTGAGAAGGCCTAATTCAGCCCAAGATATTAAATGTTTAGACTTTAGGCTTCCCTTTGCAAGAAAGTTATTTGTTCTTAATGTGTACACATGTTTTAAAAAGTAACTTCTTACTGATTAGGAAACCGAGCCACATCAGGAGGAATGAAGTGCTGGAGGGTTGGGAGAAACTACCTTCAGTTTGGTTCTTCCCCCATGATGCTTTTTAGCTTGAATCAGCCAAAGAGAAAATGCAATGCTGAGCACTACAATTGCCTGATTTAGACATGGAGGCCAATTTATACCCTTAGGATAGAGGTGGATAGTTCCTCTAAAGGAAATAAACATTGCCATCTCACAAGTGCTGGGAAAGAAAAATAAAAGACAAGTCTCAAATTGAGGGAGATAAGAATTCTTTTCCCTTCTTGCTGAGTCCAAGAGGAAGCTGAGAGCCTGTCTCAAGGCAGAGGGGAAATGACCAAAGTGCTCATGTGTAGAGAAGTGATGTCATCCCCTGAAACATCAAGGGAAATCAAACCTAAAAAAATGGAAGATCCATGTGGAAGAGACCAAAAGGTTTTTCAGGATCCAACTACATTTTCTGCATTGTCGTTTCCTGCTCTTGTTCCCAAACCTTGACCTTAACTGTCCTTTGGAGAATTAATAGAGATGCCTGTCCCATTGTTAGAGTGAAACAAGCCTGAGGAAGGAGATATGAAACAGATGGCTGGTAAAATTGACAAGTGAAAGCCATGTGGGAATCGTCAAACATGTAAACAATCCCCTGGCATTCTCAGATATACTTGAGAGGGGATAATATAAAAGATCAGACTTTCCACAGTCACTCAGAGTGACAACTCAGATAGCTTATATTTGGGTATTAACAGGAAAAGAGACTACAGAGATATTTGCTAACAGAAGTATAGCCTGGAAAGAGGAGTTTAAGGAAGCCTCTAGGATTCTGTTCCTACTAATAACAGATATGTTCTAAGCACCTCCCTTCCACACATAACACACATTCCCTAAGCCAGCTTCTTCAGTGCTCACAAGAGCAAAAGGAGTTTACAATGGACAGGAAGCAGTCTCAACCCCCTTCATTGGCTCACTTACATTTAACTTTCATATATTCAACACTGATGAAATCACTCTGCCACAGAAAGGAGCCAGACATTCTTTGCAGCTAGAAACACCAGAGTCCAAACTCTTGTGCTGCCGTTTCTTGAGACGTTCACTTTGGGTGATAAAATTAAGCTAGTCAGGTCTCTGTTAAGAAAAGGTAATGGAACTTTATTGTAAGGGTTAAGTGAGATAAACCCAAACAACATACTTTTTCTTTCCACCTCTTTCTCTGCCCCAAACTCCACATGAAGTGCTTTCTGTCACCACTAAGTGCTTCTTAAACTTCAATGTGTGCACAAACCACCTGGCTACCCTGTTAAGGTACAGTTTCTAGCTCAGCAATTCTGAGATTCTGCATTTCTAATAAGCTCTCAGGTGATGATGATGATGATGCAGACCACACCTTGAGTGGTGAGAGCCTACAGTGTAAACTCTAAATGCCTTTCTCCAGAATTCACTTTTGGGCCCCAACCTGCCCTTGCATTTCTACCTGCTGCCCTTTCTCTCAGTCCTAGGCCCCTAATTCTTACTCCATTTGCCTTTGTTGGAACATATCTCATATTCCACATGTCTGATTTTTCTCTATTTTGCATCTTCCTAGAATATTCCAATTCATCTGCCATCTTCTTTGTTTGGAAACACCCTAGTCATGTATCATAGTCAAATTCCCTGTTGCTCTAAGAGAAATCTTTGGATGTTACTACTGGCCATCACACAACCATGCAGAGGGAATCATGCCTTCTCCCATGCTCCCAGAGCATGGGACAGGAAGCAGTCTCAACCCCCTTCATTGGCTCTCTTACATTTAACTTTCATATATTCAACAATGTTGAAATCACTCTGCCACAGAAAGGAGCCAGACATTCTTTGCAGCTAGAAACACCAGAGTCCAAACTCTTGTGCTGCCGTTTCTTGAGACGTTCACTTTGGGTGATAAAATTAAGCTAGTCAGGTCTCTGTTAAGAAAAGGTAATGGAACTTTATTGTAAGGGTTAAGTGAGATAAACCCAAACAACATACTTTTTCTTTCCACCTCTTTCTCTGCCCCAAACTCCACATGAAGTGCTTTCTGTCACCACTAAGTGCTTCTTAAACTTCAATGTGTGCACAAACCACCTGGCTACCCTGTTAAGGTACAGTTTCTAGCTCAGCAATTCTGAGATTCTGCATTTCTAATAAGCTCTCAGGTGATGATGATGATGATGCAGACCACACCTTGAGTGGTGAGAGCGTACAGTGCACACTCTAAATGCCTTTCTCCCAGAATTCACTTTTGGGCCCCAACCTGCCCTTGCATTTCTACCTGCTGCCCTTTCTCTCAGTCCTAGGCCCCTAATTCTTACTCCATTTGCCTTTGTTGGAACATATCTCATATTTCCACATGTCTGATTTTTCTCTATTTTGCATCTTCCTAGAATATTTCAATTCATCTCCCATCTTCTTTGGAAACACCTTAGTCATGTATCATAGTCAAATTCCCTGTTGCTCTAAGAGAAATCTTTGGATGTTACTACTGGCCATCACACAACCATGCAGAGGGAATCATGCCTTCTCCCATGCTCCCAGAGCATTTCACAGAGCAGTAAGCACATCGTGTCATACTTAGTCATGTATTTATCATGTTTGATGACCCTATACAAATATAGACTCCATGTCAAGACCATGTCTCATTTTTATTTTATCTTTAACATATAACAGTACTTGGTATATAGTAATTTCTTGACAAACACTAATTAAAATAAACCAATGTAAATGATATAGGGCAGCTGTCAAAAACAGGATCTACATACACCTTAGGGGACACACATGGAAATACCAAATGAAAAATAAGGGACATTATAGTCCGTTCTGGATCTGGATCTGGGTTGCAGATACACTAGTTAACTGGTGAAATTATGGGGAAAAAACTTCAAACTACAAGGGTCAATTGAAAATGGAAGATACCTAACCTGAAAAAGTCAGGTTGCACAAAGGGATATCATTATCATCCTCAGATACTTGAATGTATATCACATAAAAAGGAATTAGACTTGTTTTCTATGGCACCAGGACCTACGCATTAAGCCAAAAAGTGTAAGCTAAAGTAAAATATGCTTTGCACACAGTAGCAAACCAATAATAAATCTATAAGAAAAAGCTTTTTTATAGTGATTTCTTAGGAGGTAGTGAATTGCCAATCCCAAGCCATATTAAGTCCAACATCCCAACATCAAAACAATTGTTGATTGAAGAAGAAATCCAAGAACAAGAAAAATGTTTTATGAGGCAACTTTTTAAGTTTCTTTCAATGTCAACCGGCTAAGTTCATGAAAAGATGTCATGTTAGTAGGAGCTACCCATTTTTAATTTCATCTGTCCTTGTCATTTCCTGGTCACCAAACCAAGAGTCCTATTCAGGGATATTTATTTGCCAAAGCTATACCTTTAAGAAAAAGTAACTGAAACTTATGACTGCAAAGACAGGAACTTGGTGTGTTTACCTGTGGGTGCTTAGATCTACATCTACTCTACCAGCCATCATCCCCTCTTCCTTACCAAGAACAGTGAGAGATGATTGAGTAGCAAACTTAGCAAAATATGTTCACCACATCATAAACTTTTTGATTACCCCCACTGGAGTGCACATAAGGGTACCAGGGACTATTTGCTAAGTATTTATTGATACTTTTGAGGAAAGTAGATAAAGGTGTACTACTTTACATTCATTTGCCTTGGGTAAGGTTAAACAAGGGCCTACCATACTTTCATTTTCATTTATTTTTTTTTTCTTTAATGTTGGAACATGCTTTCTGAGTTAATAGAAGAAAACCAATCTAGAAAAAGCCTGATCATTAATCCAACTAAGATAATTATTCCCCATGAATAAAATAATAATTATTATTCAACATGAGAACCCTGTTAGGAAATGCTAATCAGAAAGCAAATACTAGCAAATATTCTCAGCAGACAGATATTTTGATGGGTTCCCTGTGATTATGTAAGCTCCGGAAATATAAAGTGCATTTTCTTGATTCATGAGAATTTTCATGTTTTAACACAAAGGGGTGAGGCTTGATATTTCTCCAAAGTTAAGGGTCTCTGAGTCCCCTCAGAATTCTGAGCAGTAAATCTATCACACAAAAGGAAAAACAAGCGATTTAGAAAAGCCATTATCATTATGCTGCATAAACGGATCAAAATAACTTATGCAGAGTTACCCAGTAGGTTGTACTGAAAATTGCTAGATGATCCATATTAAGCCAACCCTAGGATGCCTGCCTACCATTATGAAATTTTGTGATTTATATTAGCTATTAAGAAGAATTAGAAAATTTCCAGCTAGGGAAAAGCTGCCGCACAGCTAGAGGGGTCCCCTGGACCTCTTGAAGACTGAAGAGCTTATCTTGGAAGAGAAGTCCCTCATGCTCAACAGCTACTGACCACATTCTGCGATAACCTTCCAAATATTCTGCCATTCACGTTCGTTTCATGGCTAATTTACTAAATACTGGCTTTTCTAGGCATCCATGGTTTGAAGGACTGAGAAATTTGCTCTCAAATTCTCTGGTAAATGTTAAGTCTTTGTTGGTGAGTGACAACTAAGGAATCACTCAGATATCTGAGAGGCCAAGATAATGTGAGGGAAACAAAGATGTAATTTTTGGCCTCAGTAGAATTGCAAATGTTAAAGGGGAAAAGTGATGATATGAATTTCTTACAGACCCTGTTGCCATTTTCTTGACCCCAAGGAAATGCTCTTCAGAAAGCTCACTTGTTCTGATACTAAAACGTCTTCTTGTTGATCTTACAAAGCTGTGTTTTCTAACTCTTATGAATGCATTCTTATGACATATATAGCTCTGGCTCTTGGAATGAAATGGTTGGGTGACAATAATGCCATTGTTGTTCTAAAGTATCAAAGAATCCCTTCATGAGAGAAGTCATTTTAATAAAACGATATGTCAAGCAGAATAGGTCCATAAACCATACTGAAGTACTCTTTCATCAGGGCTTAATTCTAAGACCATTAGAAATCTTTCCATTGGAAAACAAGGTTCCACATTCCTCAAGAATAAAGAATATTAAAAGTCAGGTGTAGGACTAAAAGGCATATGCGCAACATATGATGGGTTTTAGGGGCCACAAAGGGCCACATTTTTCAATCTATAAAATGATGATTGACAGATACAAGTGTCATTTTCTCTTCTATTTTTTCAAAAATGTTCAGAATTTTATATTTTTAAATATTTGCAGATGTAAAAAGTTGTAAAAATAGTATAAATAATTATCACCTACCCTTCACTTATAGTCCTCCAAATTAAAATTCACATTTGTTTTCTCTTTCTCTAGATACATACATACGTAGATAAATAAATAGATAATAGATAAATGATAGATATTATTTTTTTCTTAACTATTTGAGAATACACTGCAGATATTTGGCCCTTTTACCTGTAAATACCTCCATGTGAATTTCTTAACAAAAGACATTCTCTTATATACTGCAGTAGTTATCAAAATTAGAAAACTAACATTGATAGGATAATATTATCAAATCTACAGACCTTACCAAAATCTCACCAATAATGTTTTTTTATATAGAAAAAGAAAAAACAATATTTTTATATCAAGGTCTAATCCAAGATCACACATTGCATTTTGTCATGTCTCTTTAGTCTTTCTAATCTGAGTTTCTCACTCTTTCTCTCATAAATGTTCTTGAAATATTTGAAGACTCCAGGCCATTTATTATTTTGTAGACTGTCCATCACTTTAAGTTTGTCTGATGTTTCCCCATGATTAGAGTCAGTTATTCATTTTTGGTTAAAAAATAGCACAGAAATTATGTTGCAGCCTTTTCTCCTTTTGGAAATATTTAATTTCCAAAACTTTTGTGACATGACATGCACCTAAATTTTTCCTACCTCATTGGCTATTCTATCCGTCTTCTCTATTAGATCTCTAAATGTCAGAGAGCCCAGAGTGCTTTCTCTACCCTCCTCCCCCCTCCTTCCTCTATTTCTCTCTGGGTGGTCTCATCCAATGTCACATTAATAGGTACCAACCATACTATGCTCTCTCTTCCCTACACTCCAACTCATATTTTTGGGGGGTGTCCAAGAAGCATCTAAAATTGTAACATGGCTGAAACCAAACTATTGATCCTTTTCCTCCAAAATGTACTCCCAGAGCTTCAGAGTTGAGACCTACATAATAAGAAATATGAATCCAGACAGAAATGAGGGGTGGGCTGAGATTAGTGGAATGCCCACAGAAGGACCTCCATCTTCATCAATTCATCTTTCTAAGAGTGTTAGAATCAGACAACTAAAGACCTAATCACCATAGAAGATTTAGTCTAATATTACCCAGTGTGATCAGCCCTTCTATGGGGCTGTGACACTATAGCTGTTAGAATTGTAATCATAAAGAATTTTACTTTATTAAAAATTGTTTCATGTATACCTACATAATAAGAAAGCCACAGTTTCATGTATACCTCCATATCACCTGTATTGCATGCTGTTTAAAAAATGAACAAAATTCAAATTAGACTGCAAAACTACACAAAATTACAACACAGTTCACAATTGTTGATACTAAATAAAGAAATGCAATGCAAAGTAAGCAAGCAGCCACTTAAAACATTTGTGTATTATTATGAGTCCTGCGACAATTGTGTTAGTTATCATGTTATAACTAATAGTGGCCTGCACAGTACCAGATTGTGTTACTGAATTAATCAATCAAATTATACATAATTTAGCTTAAGGGAGCACAAACTGTAGAAACAATATATATAATTAACTTCTGCTCCAATGATCTTGCTGACAAGGAGATTGCTGTCTCACAAAGAGGCCATTTCATTTTTAACATACCCACTATTATTAATGACTTTTTCATATTAAATCAAGAGCTACCGCCACCTAATAATTTTTACCCATTGTCTCTAAGTTCAGTTCTCTGGATCCACAAGAAGTCTTATTTCTCCTACACATGGCATGGTATGGAAATGGTCATGTTTCTTCTTAATTTGCTTCATCTATCCTGGGGCCAGTACAATCCTGATTGGTAAATACCTTCTCAATAAAAATGGAGACAAATAGGTAGACCTTGATGTTTTTGGATTGAACCTGAACAAACTTCAGTGTTGATCCAGGCTGATGAGATTGATCCTCCTGCCTTCCAGTTTCTTCTTAGAAACCTCCCAGCCTTATGGTGATAGATGCCAAATCCACATGTACTCTTGTATTTGTTGTGTAATCTTTTCCTACCCCTGACTGTAATGGAAGTCTTACCTTGGATGTCAATAGCAAAATTAGTTGACTTAGCTCCGAAGTCTCACTTGGTCTCTCTGTTAAGATTCCAAACCCAGTAGCTCTGACCACCTTGGAAGCTATTGCAGCTTCTTTATGGCTATTCCATGGCTAATGGACCACTCCAATGTTCTCACCATCTCCATGAAATGCTTCCTATTCTTTAAGTTGGGAGACAGCTTTATTTTCCAGAAAATATCAAAATCACACGTAATTGTTCTGCCACTGAGTGAGCACAGTTGTTGTTTATATGGTTGTTTAATCACTTTACTGAGGCATAATTGAACTACAATATTTGAAAGTATACAATTTGATATGTTCAACATGCGTATATACCTGTAAAGCAATCATCACAATCAAGGCATTGAACATATGCATCATCTCTAAAAATTTGCTTGCGCTCCTCTGTAGTTCCTCCTTCCCATCCTTTCTTGCCCCCCCCCCCAAATACTGAAGAAACTATCGATCTGTTTTTCATAACTATAGATTTGTTTGCATTTCTAGAGTTTTATATAAGTGAAATCACATAGTACATTCTCTCGTTTTGTGTGTCTTCTTCACTCAGCATAATTATGTGGAGGTTCATCCATATTGTGATGTGTATCACCATCGCATTTATTTTTGTTGGTGAATGGCATTCCATTAGATGGATGTACCAGTTTTTTAATCCATTCATCTAATAATAACCAATTGGGCTATCCCTAGATTTTGGAGATTACAAATACAGTGAGCAGGGTTCATTTAATCTATCTTAGGTAGATAGGCTTGTCAACAATTATGGTTCTCTTAGGTCTCCCAAGGACCAACTGATTCCTTTAAAGATTTATTTTAAATATACACTTTTATGAGAACTTTGAACAAGCTCCTCAAGGGCCTGTGCTTTTATGAAACATCAATTGCACAACATTCGGGCATATTAGGTGCACATCTTTATAACTAATTGTTCCTCAAGAAGAATTTTCTGCCCTCTGAGAAAGTGTGAACTTTCTCTTCCCACAGGTTGGGAAACCACTTATCTCCTGTTAGAGAACTTTAGGCTCAAATCTTGGAAAAATGCATTGTTGGTCATAGTAGGTCTATGATCCTGTATGAAGGGCTCAGAATAATATACCTTGATATTTCAGAATTCTCAAGGTGAATATTCTGCTTACATCACACCCAATTTTCTCTCTAAAAACAGAAGGATATCATGGAAGAAGAAATTTTCCAGTCATCTTCATTGTGTCACATTTCTGACTTGGAATGAAAATCCTCCCTTCGCTCTTCCTCACTTTCACCACACTCCTTCCCTTTTCTCCTCTTCATATTTCACATTCAAACCCTACTCAGACCAAAGAATTTTGTACAACAAGCTGAAGAATGCTAAAAATCATCAATATTAATAATATGATAGGTATTTCAATTCTTCTTCCAACATCAGTTCTGTTCTGCTGCAAACCTTCTAACTTGGACTAAATTCATGGGAATACAGGAAACACAGAAATCTTTCCTTACAAAGATATATATAATAGAGGCTGTCATCTCTGGGAATTGTGCCAGGTTATTTGAGAGCAGTTTCTGGGCTATCACGTGTTTGGAAATGTTCTCCACCAGGCAATTCCTCTCCTGTCAGATTACATGAGTGACTGCTATTGATACAACTCAGCCTCGGTTGAGGACACTGAGATCATGGAGCAGAGCTAATGGTTCACCTGGAAACCATTGCTCTGTGTGTTCAACAAAATTCTCTCCCCTTGTCTTTGACTTTCAAGCAAATTACCTTTCAACAGCAATAGGAAAAAGTACCCATCAAAAACAATTCAATTTCTTAAATTACGACCATTTAAGTTTATGGGACCATATTACAGCTATTCATTCCTCTTTCACATTGAAATTATTCAGTTCAAAAAAGGGCAGATAGTACCTTGGCTTTTGTTCAGTATCTTGGCTCACTCTAAAGACTTCATCCAGCCAGCAATTATTATATTTTTCCGTGTATAAGACACGCCGATGTATAAGATGCACCCCACTTTTCCAACCCAAAATTAAGAAATCAGTATTTCAAAAGTTTTGCTGGTTTTCCTCTTAAGGCCTTCTTCTTTTTTGGCATCTTAAGCAGTTGTTCTTCTTGTTTTCTCCACTGTCTGATCATACACCCAGTGGGAGGAGGTCCAAATTGTCTCTCTGCAGCTCTATTTCCATGCTCTTTTGCGTAGCTGATTATATTGCTTGAATTTTTGCAGAATAAGACAATCGCTTATTGGTATTTGTCTTTTTATTTTTTGACATCTTTATGGGCTCAGAACACTCTGGTCCCTGTTGCATCTGTGCACTCTCCACCTCCACCTCCAATTATGGCATCAGCTGACGTCAGTAACAATAAGGCTCGTGATTGGAGGAAGCCTGTTTAACAAGATAAGGGCAGCTACCCATACGGCTCCCTCTTCAGCTGACTTCCATGTATAAGACACCCCTCAATTTTCAGTCTAACCATTTTAGAAAAAAATAGCATCTTATACATGGAAAAATACAGTACCTCAAATCTGAAAAACAAATGCTCAAGCTCCCAAACTTGTATTCTCTCATTGAGGATGCTGCTCTGTCACTGTCACTCAACCCTTCTCAATCTCATTTGTGCCACTAAAAAAATATGATACTGCTAATAAAATGTTAAGCAATAACAGCCTGAGATACTCCCACAAAGGGCATTACACAGGAAGCCAAGGGGCGTTACACAAGAAGTTTTATGGTACTGTGCAAATGTAGCATCCATTTAAGTTCCAGAAGGCTCCCTGTACAAATAGAACTTTTATATCCTAGAACACCTCAGCATCTGGGATGATATATCCAGGAACCAGTCAAAGAATGAGAAAAAACACATCCAGATTAGAGAAACAGCCCTGACCTGAGTTTAACACTTTAAGATACTTAAATCCCGCTCAAACTGGTTTAGTTGGGGATTACTTGTTTTTATAACTAGGAAGTCTAAGTGGACATGGATTGAAGGCACGGCTGGATTCAGGCACCCAAACAATGTTTTTAGCAACTTGCCTCTCTCCATCTCTCAGCTCTCCTTTTTTCTGCTGGCTTTATTCTCAGGTAGACTTTCCCCACCTGGTGGAGAGATAGCCATCATCTTGCTCTGAGTGTTCATCAGTGGACAATGAAGAGCATCTCTTTTCCAGGTTTAAAATAAAAATCCCATAGCAACTTATTGCCTCTCAGCAGCAAACCCAGCCTTCACTGTCCTCCTTGTGATATTGGGACATTTTTCCTTGCCAGCTAGAATGACATCAGGCTTTGACAGTAGAAGGTACCTGAGGGACCCTGGAGAAGTAAAGGGCTTCTCTTACTGGACGAAGCAGGCTTGGCTTTCTCTTGCTCCCACTGTTGGGCTGGCATGCAGCAAACTCAGTGGAGTGCAACACCCTCAGGTGGCTTTCCAGCAGTGAGATCCATAAAACAAATTCCTGTGGGCAGCTTTCAGGCAAGCGCTAGTAGTGACACAGAGGGCTTCCTCAGAGTGAGTTCCATAGGTACCATAGCTCACTTACTATCAGCTTTTGGTGACAGTCCCAGTGTTCCCACTGGGCTCCAAAAACCACAGTCCCACTCTACTATAGCTTGATGATCAGTAAGTTCCACAGCAATTCCTAAAGGCAACTTCCTAGTGAAGTTCAGGGGCACCCCAACAGGTGGATCTCTGCTTGCTGGCCACATCCCACCAAGTTGGACCAGCTCTGGTCTGAGCAACCTAAGAAATATTTTCACCATCTACTGGCTACAATCATACCCTCCCCAATGAGGACTGAATCCTGGCTTTGAGGAGAATTTCTCACCTAACAATTTGTTCCTTCCTTGGCTATGCTTCCTCAGCCCTAGGATATTCTTAAATTTTACTTTGATTCCATTTTAGTCAATACCCTACATATCGTTTAATAATATAGCAATCCTGTATAGGAAATTTTGTTCCCATTACTGTATATATCTGTTTCCTGATTAGACCCTGACTGATATACCAGAGTTGGTGCTTAATTACTCAGATTGACCTTGCTTGGCCACAGATCCACTCCTAATCCAATATTTGTGACCAGTGAGTTCATTAACCAATCATGAGTCTTGTGTCCTCTCCTAGAGCCACAGGCTATAGTCAGAGACACCTACATAATATAGACTGAGAATAGGAAAGGGATGGTTTCCTAAAGATAAACTGTGAGAAACTGATTTGGTGGCAGTACAAACAGCACAGTCCACACGAAAGAGCATGAGCGAGAGACTTAATAATGAGAGTCCAGAAGCAAAAAGCAGACATTTCAACATATAACACAGCTGACAGAGTAAACGAAAGAGCATGAGCGAGAGACTTAATAATGAGTCCAGAAGCAGACATTTCAACATATAACACAGCTGACAGAGTAATGTAGACCTCAAAAAGAAGAAGCTGGTCTTTCTTTAGTCTCCAGAAATGAGATTCCTAGCATTTTCTGAGAGCTGAGAAATAAAAGACTGGGACCAAAACCATACAAATCTTGCTTAAACAATAAAGAGGACATATTGGCTTACCTAAATTCAGAATTAGGGCAGAATTTAAGCAACACTTGATCCCTCAACTCAACAGTATTGTCAAAGATATATTTCCTGTCATCTTTCTGCTCTACTTTTCATAGTGTTGCCTTCATCGTGACCTTGGCTTCCTTCTCATTTCCCAAATGGCTGCCAGTAAGTTTTGGGTTATTATGCTTCTTTGTCCAGAAAGAAACTGAGAGCAATACTGACCCAGATTTCACTACAAAAATACCAACACTCATTTTTGTTTAATTAGCTGAGTTCATAAGTTCATCTCTGAACCACTGACTGAGACCAGAAGAGAGGAAAACACTAATTGGTGTATAGGTCACATCTTCCGTGCCTAAAACCAAGAGCAGCATAATCTGCAATTATGGGACAGTATAGAATGCATGCAAGGAAGTCAACCAACAGATACACCCTACAGGAGTTAATTAACCACTCCATCATTGAACCCTTATACCATCTCAAACAAATTTCTAACTAGCACTTACTAAGTTATTATATTTGTTTTTACATCTAAAACTCATCTACTAGATTCTAGGTAGTATCCTTCAGTGGCAGAAACTAGTTCTTATTTATTATTTTTCCCCAACGAGTACAGTAGAAGCTTAAGAAAAGCTTGAATGAATAGAACATAATCATTCTAAGATGTTTTAAAGTCCCCTACTATGACTGTATTGTTGTTGATCTCTCCCTTAAAGTCATCTAGAAGTTTTTGATATATTATGTGCTCCTATATTGGGTGCATATATGTTTACCAGGATTATTGCCTCTTGTTGGATCGATCCCTTTAGTATTATGTGGCGACCTTTGTTGTCTCTTTTGATGGCCTTCATTTTTTGAAGTTATTTTGTCATATATGAGTATTGCTACCCCAGCTTTTTTTCTTTCCCATTTGCATGGAGAAAAAATTTCCATCCCTTCACTCTCACCCTGTGTGAGTCTTTTGTTCTGAGGTGGGTCATATAGTTGGGTCATGTTTAGAACATTGATATGGAAACTAATACTGAGTCTATCGTCGTTGTCTAAGCTGTTGATTACAAAGCTAATCTATGGCAAAGGCAGCAGAAATGAAGAACAACAAATGAAGTACAAGAGACCCTGAGAAATTTCAGAGGTATGATAGATAGGCCTTGGTGATTAACATAATGACTAAAGCAGAAGGAAAAGTTAAATTGATTCAAATTTCTATCTTTGGGTGACGAGATGAATTGACCAAGATAAAAAAACAAAACAAAGAGCAGACCTATGTGTAAGATAAAGAGTTCACTATATAATCTATAGAACTGGGTATTTGTTCATAAATACTTGAAGAGGAAAAGAGATTTGTTTATAAATAGCCCAAATTTACTTTCCCAGCTTCCCTCAAATTAGAGAGGTAGGTTATTTGTGAATAATTATTAGCTCTGTGTATATTATACCAAAAGAGATGGCTCTCATGCAACTAGTCCACATCATGACTTCTTCCACTTCTAATTGGCTTAGTGGGTTTCTTCTTTTGATATCTATGTGACCTACTGCATTTCCTAAGACAGCTGGCTCTATCAGTAAGAGAATTCACAGTGATGGACACCAGCCAAATCCACTGAGCAGCCTGCAAGCTAAGGACTGGGAGTAGGGGAAAGAAGGATTTTGTTAGTTTGTTGTTATGCTTTTATTATTTTTTAATTTTTAAAAGATGTTCTAATTGATTTTTTCTTAGAGATAGAGGAAAGGACAGGGATAGGAATGTAAAAACATTGAGAGAGAAACATCATTGATAAACTGCCTCCTGCTCAACCCTTATTGGGGAGAGAGCTCACAACCCAGGGACGTACCCTGACCAGGAATCAAATAAGTGAACTCTTGGTTCATGGGTTGAAGCAATATTCTCACAAGGTAACAGGGAACAGAGCATGTGTGTTCCAGTATACCACAGTATACCACAATTTCTACCATTCCCTATTGTCTCTCTTACACTGACTTTACTATTTATCATCAACCTTGCACTGGTTTTCTTATATCAAACACCTCTCTCATTTACACTACCTCCCTGACTTTTATGGCATTTGAGTAGTCAGTCTGTTCCATAGCTTTACAAAAGTCAGTGGGAAAGGAGTGATTCAATGCATAATTTTAAGCTTATA
This sequence comes from Myotis brandtii, assembly GCF_000412655.1. Classification (NCBI taxonomy): domain Eukaryota; kingdom Metazoa; phylum Chordata; class Mammalia; order Chiroptera; family Vespertilionidae; genus Myotis; species Myotis brandtii. Next base: position 2,726,605 of record NW_005369989.1, read on the forward strand.
GTGGGAGAGGGGATTTAAACTCAAGGTGAGGATAGAGTGGATGAAGGGGTGAGAGTCATTCCTCTTGCTTTGAGATGCTTAGCCACATAGATATTCCATAATGTGCTTTACATTTTATGATGAACATTTCCTCAATCTGTGAATAATGATAACATTGTAAATATCACCACTCATGTCATAAAAACGCTAACATGCATGGGATCTTTCATGAATGTTTAAATGAAAAACCCTGAATGTTTTTATAGCAGGGACATGTCCAGAAACATCAACTGTGCTTGTACTTTGGAACTGAATCTTAAATGATTTCATGGACCAATGGCATCTGAAGCAGAAGTCAGCTACAGAGAAGGTGACAGAAAACATTTGCTGCTGGGATAACCATAGCTATTAAAATGCCTCAGTCATGGTGTGGTTTTCCTAGTCTTTGTTTATGTAACTTGGTGATTTGTTGGCTCAAGAATTTTAGGATTTATCGTCCTAGGAAAAGATGACGTACAGGAAATAATCCTTTGCAACTAACTTTAAAACATCTGGGCTCATGGAGTGTGAATAAATGAAAGCTATTCAAAATCCAGAGAGAGAATTGGAGGTGGGGGTAGAGAGGAAAAGAGGGGAGTAAAGGAAGAGGGGAAGGGGAGAAGGGAAGGGAAAGGAAGGGAAGAGAAGGGAAGGGAAGGGAAGGGAAGGGAAGGGAAGGGAAGGGAAGGGAAGAGAAGGGAAGAGAGACATTGATTGGTTGCCTTCTTAACTCGCCCAGACCGTGGCTGGGATTGAGGAGAGGAGAGGAGAGGAGAGGAGAGGAGAGGAGAGGAGAGGGAAGGGGAGAAATTCAAGTAGCCAAAAGTTTCAGCTTCCTTTTCCTAAAGAATGCAATCAGAAAGGGGAATTAAAAGGGTGGATAATAAGAGAAATATGGACAAGGAAGAGAAAATAACTAGCTAGTGGAACTGATATAAGTGTTGTCTTTCCTTTCCTCTTCTCCCTTCAGAGGCTTAAAAAAGTAGAAAAGTGAAGAAATCAAAACCACAGAGCAGTTACAAGATTCTCTTATGGAATATGTTGTCTTACATCAGCCTACAATACTGCGGAAATGTGAAAGGATTCATCCTTTACTTGTAATTGTCCCCATAGTGAAAGCTAGCAATAGATAAATTTGATCTTTATTTTTAACTACTCTCCCTCCCACACATGCCAGGACATAAAGCCTTTTTCCTCAGGAATCGGGACTTTAAACTGACCCACAGAGCTGTGGTGGATTTTATTAATGAACAAATAAAAAGAAATGGAGGATATATAGGGAAACCTAATTACAGTCCTGGGTCCAAGTTGCTTTCCCCTCTACCATAAATAAAGTTGATATTCTGTTGTCCATCTAATTAATTCATTTATCTGAACTCAGAAACGCAAGAGAGGATGTTATTTATTGTTTCATAAAACTCCCCAATTAGTGAATCAACTGGGAACCTTGATAGATAGTTGTAAGCACCGATATTCAGAGACTGAAATAATCCATGGAATCCATGGAGACATGAAGGTTATTGGTTCAATCAGGGCAGGGAGATTAGGCTTCACGCTTCAGTGTTTCATAAACTCAGGCCTCTCTGGCTTTTGATCTTGGTAATTTGTAGCAGCTTCTGTGGTGATTATGCAGCTCCTTTTTAACAGGCATGGACTGTGGGGGCCTCTGCAAATCACCTTGAACTGTTTTTATGGGCACAGATTGGTGCTAGCAGGAATTATATCAACATTCAGTTCTCCAAATGCACAAATACTTCATAAGGACCTACTAAGTGCCTGGCACTACTCGAAACTCTCCAAGTACATCAGTGAACAAAAGGTAAAGAATTATAAAGGGGTTAGGAGTTCCAGAGTTTGAAGGAAGGTTTCCAGTGTAAAATGTCTTGGTCAGGCTGGGCCACATTGAAGAGATTATATTAGAGCAAAGGCTTGAAGGAGGTGATGGCTTGAGTCATGCAGCTATAAGGGAAGAGGGCTAAAAGAGCATTCCAGGCATAGGGTAAGGCTTTAAAAAAAAAAAAAAGGTATGGCAAGAAGGTTGGTGATGCTGGGACACAGGGAGCAAAAAGAAGACTATTGGAGAGGTCAGGAAGGTATGAGGGAGAAAAATAATGTAGGGACTTGTTAAAATTGTGCAGATCTGCTTGAGTGAGATGGAACATCATCCCAGGGTTTCATAATTTGAGTTATGTTTGTAAAAAATATCTTTGCATCTATTGTCCAAATTAGAATAAAGGGGCATGGGTAGAAGTAGGGTGACCAGTCAGAAGGCTGTTGCATTTATTACAGATGAGCATTTTGGTAACTTAGACCAAGGTTATCAAAATGGAGGTAATAAAGGTTGGTCAACTTGGGGATATGTTTTAAATGAACATCAACCAGACTTCCTGATCAGTAGGATTATACGCACGGGAGAAAAGAGAGTTAAGGATGACTCTGAAGTTTTTAACCTGGGAAACTAGAAGAATGGACTTGCTTACCTCTTAATGAAGTGTAATAATAGATTTGGGGAGGAAGATCAGTAGTTTTAAATGTGTTAAGTTTGAGAAGTTTATTAGAGATCTAAGTTGGGGCTGTTATCAGAGGGCTGCTATGAACATTTCGGTGTACATCTTTTAGTGGGCATATGTTTGCATTTCTGTGGGTACACACCTAGCAGAGGAATTGCTGGGTCAAAGGGTATGTTTACGTGCAGTTTTGGTGGCTACTGAAAGATGGTTTTCCAAAGTGACTATACCAATGAAGGACTAGACATTTCATGTTGAAACAAGACAGTATTCCTGAGGAGATCCTGTGGCAGAGGTCTTGGACCTTACAAGGCCTCTAGGGCGGTAGGTTTCAGAATCATGAATAGTAGCATCACTTCAGGAATGTGTTGAAGTGGATTCTCCAGTGAAAGCAAAGGGAGGGGTGAGGAGGAAACCACCCTTGAGAGGCAGAGTTCAGAGAGGAAAGAAACTGATTCCATAGCAAGAAGCAGTGATGGCAGACATGTGGACGAGGGCTGAGATGCCTCCTTACTTGAAGAGGCAGTTCTGTGACCAAAGGAAGACTTCATTCATCATTGGAGAAGCATTGGACTCAATGGAAGTTAGACAATCCCTAGATTCAAGTTAGTCATATTGCATTTCAGAACCTGAATCTCTCCATTTGTAGAGTAAGGAAAATAGTATTATGAAGGTTATAGTACATGTAAATCTCCTGTTTCATCATTGGTGTTCAATAAATGTTATCAATTGTCATACATTTCTAATAGAAAAAAATGCAAGGATGAAATCAGAGTCCTCTTCTTTCATGCATTTCCCTTGGGTGGCCATTTATATTCCTTCTGTCTAATAAAATGCTAAAAAGCCCCACTTAAAAAAGTAATAGACTATCTGTTCTATTTACGTCACTGGTTATGAAGACTGAAATAATTGGCTGCCTTACTCTTCCCTCCTCATTGACCCAGAAATAAAATGCCTTGGTTCTCAGCCCCAGTGGATTCCCAAATATCACTCAAACAAAACCAAGGACAACGACGTGAAATGCCAAACCAAGAAAGTTTGGAAATCTTGCTTTCAGAATCATTGCAAATGACTTAATCACTGGTCAAGTGACTTCCCACACATGCATCAAGTACATTCAGATCTTGGAAGTGATTATTCCAAAAACTAGTAAGATCCTTGGCTTCTTTTGCTTCAGTGTTTAAGCAACCCCAGATTTCTAGCAGAAGGTTTACTAAAGAGATACAAATTGATGTCATTTAGATTGGTCAATTGTGCAATTATGCTTACATACTAGCAGTTTATATGAAAAGAGTACAGAAAAAGTGTGATGCAAAGATTTCCTTAAATAAGACTCAGAATTGTGGAAGGTATAATATAGTCTGACTAAGGTCATGCTTTGTTATATCTTTAAATAGAAGCTCTTAATATACAATGTACTCTCACATGTTGAGTTTTATTTCACTTAATACTAACAATGCTATTATCATGGAATTGTTATTAGTGCCATAAATAATTGATCCAAGGAAGAAGGACATGCATGTCATCTAATAAATGGCAGATCCTGTATTTAAGCTCACATAAAGATAAAACATGTGTGCCTGCTAAGAATCAGGAGCCTCACATAGAATATTTATTCCTCAAGTCAATCATGCAAGAAAGTTGACATGGACTTTACTTATGGTGAAGAAGCTCTTAGGTAAAGGTGTCATTCAATAGATGGACATTGGAGTGTCCCACCTAATCAAAGAAAATGTGAAGAAGCTAAACGTATCCAAAGTAGGAACAGAGTTGGACCCCATGGAAAGCTAAGTTTAGGGGCCTGAATGTTGCCAAGACTTTCTCCAGCTCATTTCTTCTTACTGTGATGGTTTCATTTTCTGTCACTGAAGTCCTCCTACTTCCTCTACATGATGGATGTCAGAGTCCTATGCGTCTCCATACCCCAGCTTCACCACTAAAAGTGAGAAGCGTTTTTCTTTCTCATATCCTGCTTGAAATTCCAGGTGAATTACCTATTTGCTCAATTTAGCATAGGTGCTCACTTTATAATTAAGTGGGGTCACTGGGACAGAACCATATAAGAACATGGAGACTTACTTTCTAACCACATCACTGGAATGAGTAAAAGAATAATAGACAAAAAAAGGGTGGTGGTGTTTTATTCTGAGAAGAAGGGGAGAATGCTAGGTATACAAAACAATAGCTATTCACCTCAAGACTGAAGCATATTAGTCTGAACTTGTACCTTATAGACCATCAGACTCATGAATCACTCTCCCCATGTTTTTTTAAAAATACATATTTTTATTGATTTCATAGGAAGGAAGAGGGAGAGATAGAAACATCAATTCAAACCTAATCTGACTGTCTACAGAACCCACACACAACCCCTAAAGTTTCTCAATGAGAATGAAGAGCAAAAAAAATCACTGGACAGAAAAGGGCAGGGAAGCTGGTTTTCTAGGCTGTTCTGAGGCTGCCGTGCCGTAGTCAAGCTACAACGGTTCATGGGCCCTGCTGCCAGCCAACTGTGGGATCTTGCACAACTGCTTGATGTTCCTTTGGCTATTTCCTCATTATCAAGAGAATAGACCGAACAAGTGCAAACATTCCTAGAATCTGTCACACCATATGGTCAATGGCATCCAAAGACACAGGTGGATGACCTGGATTACTCTCCTTTTCCCAGAATACAGTCCCTAGAGGCAGTGATGGCGAACCTTTTCAGCTCAGCGTGTCAGCATTTTGAAAAACCCTAACTTAACTCTGATGCCGTGTCACATATAGAAATTTTTTGATATTTGCAACCATAGTAAACAAAGATTTATATTTTTTGATATTTATTTTATATATTTAAATGCCATTTAACAAAGAAAAATCAACCAAAAAAATGAGTTCGCGTGTCACCTCTGACACGCGTGTCACAGGTTCGCCATCACTGGCCTAAATAATGTTTGCAAGTGTACTTTTGCCATATGCGGAGAATTCCCTGAAGATTAATAATACACTTGTCCACCAGAGGGCCCCAAACACTAAAGAGTCTCTGTGTCTCTTAGAAAATTAGTTCTTATCTATTCTCTGGGCATGTGTGTGCCCAGCTGCTCAGCGCCACTGTGATAAAATCATGAATTAGGGTTACTGGATCTCAACAAATAGGGTGCGACAGGGAACATCTATCCAGGCAAGAAATCAACCACTGTGCGTTTTTTGTTTGTTTGTTTAATCCTCAACCAAAATTATGTTGTGACAGGGAATATCTATCCAGGCAAGAAATCAACCACTGTGGGTTTTTTATTTGTTTGTTTGTTTGTTTAATCCTCAACCAAAATTATGTTGTTGTTTTTTAATTTATTTTTAGAGAGAGAGGATGGGGGAGTGAGAGAGAAACAGTGATCCGTTGCCTCCTGCATGCACCCCAACCAGGGACTAAACCTACAACCTTTTGGTGTATGGGACGATGCTCCAACCAACTGAGCCACCTGGCCAGGGTTGTTTGTCTTTTTCAAATCATTCAGATTCCTTCACCCTTTTTTCACAGCTCAGGTACTCATCCACCACTATTCCCAACTCAGACAAACTCAGATAAGTCAATATGTCTTGTCTTCCCATCCAAAGCCCTATCTGACTTTTGATTCAAATGCCACCCGCCCTCCCCCGCCCCCTTCTAGCCAGGGCAGTGAGGCTGTCTGTGGAAAGACAATTTTGATGAATTGTCCGCTGCTGAATAAAATGCATGTGCTCTGTTTGTGAAGCTAATTAACTGAATGTACTCAAACCAAAGATAGTGCTAAGAATTCTTTTTCTTTCCGAAAGGACTGAGGAATTGAATAGGACACCCCTTCTTCAACAGTAGGTCCCTTCTCCACATGTCACCGAGAAGTCCCAGCAAATGCTCTGAAGGTGCTGAATACGAATATATTTTTCAAATTGCTTTTTAGCTCTATAATTACAAGGATCTAAAAACCTTGATTTGACTTTTCAATAACCTGTGGCGAAAACCCATTGCCGGCTGATGCAAAGCAATTTCCACTATGCCTGTGGGACTGAATGGATTGTAAGGGGACAGAAGGATAGGGAAGCAATATTTCTTTTTCTCTCTTCTCCAGTGCTCTAGTTTGTCACTCATTTTCATTTCCTATTTTTAAATGCTAGCTAGTGAGCAACCAATTCCACATGCAGGAATTGTTTTCTGATTTCAAAGCCCTGCAAGGCCACATTCAAATAGGAACAGGGACTTATCTCAGTTACACTCTGGAGAGCATGGAAATGCAAGAGATTTTTGTTTTCCTCATTGCATGTGCATTATTCATGGTTCTCTGCTATTTCAATGAATTATAAGGGAAGGCAATGTGTTGATTCTATCTTTCACCATTACTCAAATGTCACATAGGCCTTTAATTTTGTTTCTTTTCTGATTCTCTTTGTGTGGGGTTTGTTTTTGCTACTCTTATTTTTTGTTTGTTGGATTGTTTCCTTTTTTTTCTTTCAATCTCATATTCATTAAGTGGGTTTTTTTTCCCCTAAGTAATCAACCACCCAATGTTTGTATTTATCTAAAAATAACTCAGACCCCTCCATATGTGCTTCGTCTACCGACAGTTGACTTTAAGAAACAGCACATGTACTGCACTTTGTCTTGAAATTCAAAACACTGATAGCTAACAATGGAGCCCACCGGATCTGCAGGGAGAGAAAAGCTTTTGTGTCTGTCCTCATTTTTTCTCATCCAGTGTTGTGACACTTGACTACCTTAAGGCTCTCTGGAGGGCAATCCGGAAGCTTAGGAGACATTTCTTGTGAGCCCAAGTGGGGCTCTGAATTCAACCCAGCCCAGCTTAAGCCACAAAGAACCTCAATCTCTGGCAGCTGTGGGTTTCCCCGGCTTATTACTTAGGGGTTGTGAGCAATCACCCAGATATGCTATCCCCAGACCTGGGCGGATCCAAAAACAAAAGAAGTGAATCACAGGGCTGTCCTTCTGCATGCATGCCACAACCCTAAAACTTGCCCAAAGCATTGCCATCACACACTTTTATCCTCAGGAAAGGGTGATATGAACCAGAGATTACATGAACATCACATAAGAGAAGACAAAGGCAAGGTTAAGTGTGGGGATGCTCAACACAGCAGCATTCACAGAAGGTGAAAATGGTCACATCTGATAATGTCATATGAGAGGAGAGATGATATCACTGTTCTTACCATGTCCACTCCAGGGCACCCTGATGGTTATCTACCCGAAGTGATGCCAAAGGCCTGGGAAGGTTCAAACATGCAGCAAAATTGAAAAGAAAAGAAAGGGAAAGAAAAAGAGAGAACAACCCTACCCATGCACCCTGGTATTAATTCAAGACCTCTAAAATTGCACTAATAAGGATGTACTCTCAGCCTCCTCGGGGAGGTGGGCCACTTGTGGAAGTTGTCAGTGACTGATTTCCCCAGTTAGAATCAGTGATAAAAGATATCTGGAGGGAGCAAGGCCTGGGCTGGTGTGAGGCAAGCCAAGTGCTCAGGGAGTAACATTTAAGGAGACTCTCTCAGGTGCTCTCCAGGAAGAAAGAATAAAAGAGTCCAAAACAGTGCATTTTAGAAAATGAGTTAGGACACCAGGAGACAAGGGAAGATGAGAAAAATGAAGTGATTTATCCAATGCGTGCAGCAAATTGAAAGGATGGATGGTGGAAAACACAGATCTGACTTCCAGTCTGCCATGCTTCAGTTGCTTGTTTTTAAATTCCTTTCAATCCAAGATTTTAGTTTTATGCTGGCTATTCCACTAGTGTTTTATTAACTCTGCCTTTTTTCTACTTTTTGATGTAGGTGAAATAACTATGGCTTTGATGTGGGACAGATTGGATTTCAGTTTTACCACTTACAAATTTATAGGGCTTTGAAGAAAATGATTTACCATTCTTTTTTAAATTTCTTTTTATTTTAGAGAGAGGAAGAGAGAGAAAGATAGAGAGAGAGATAGAAACATCAATGATGAGAGAGAATCATCAATCAGCTGTCTTCTGCACGCCCCCTCCTGGGGATTGAGCCTGCAACCCAGGCATGTGCCCTGACCAGGAATCCAACAGGTGACCTCTTGTTCATGGGTCGTTGCTCAACCACTGAGCTACACCAGCCAGGCTAGAAATGATTTACCATACTTGAGTCATAGTTCCTCATCTGTAAAATGGGGCTGTTGCTAGAATTAAATGAGGTGATTTATATGCGTTTGCTCAGCAAAGTGTATTGAGTGCCTATTTATGCCAGGTCCTGTGCTATGGATAAAATAGTGAGCAAAACCAACAGGGCCCTAGTGTTTAGTCTAGTGAAGAAAACACAAGTAAACAAGATCTTGGGACTAGATTAGACATTAATGGACACCTACTCCAATACTGGTTTTTAAAGAGGTGGACTGGATGCGAACAATTAGGGGCTCACTCTTTCTTAATATAGGAAAGAAGTGGTTGGTATAGTGATTATATTTTCTTTATTCACAGGTTTCATTTTTCCCCAGGGGATTACTTTAATGTTAAACCTCACCAGGCAGACATTAGAGCTTATTGAATGGATAATACAAATTTTATAAATTCCCTCACACAAAAGACTACAGTGAGTCATGCTTTCAAAAGTGCCTGAAGATGGATTTATGCCACATGACAGCCATAATGGTTCATTTGCAGCAGTTACACAGTCTGTTGGGTAAATAATACAAGTTGTATAAATCACATCGATGCTGTGTTTACATAATAGACCATAACTTCTCCAGAGGAGTTCAAACAATCTGATACAAGAACATTTTATAAATGATGTAAATAGAGAGCAAGTTTAAGTTACAAGTGAAACAGCCCCAAAGGAAGAAGGCAGGTTTGTCAGGAAGGCCTGAAGGAGATAAAATGAATAAAATATGTGCCTCTGGTAAAAGTTTATATTAGGTAAGTCTCCCGGCTTGCAAACAACTGAAGTCAATTTAAACTCCTTACTTTAAAAAAGAAAGTGGGGGCAGCAGGAGGTGGGGGGGTAGGATCGCCTCCTAAAAAGAGGTGCTTCGTAGAACCTACAAGTCATAATGCAGCATGGTCTTAAGGAGGAATGGAAATTAGGAGAGGGAATGCTGCAAACAAAGAAACAAACAAACAAACAAAAAACGCCAGAAAGTGGCCCATTCCTTTTGTCCTCTCAAAACTTAATTCTACTCTCTTCGCAACTGGCCTTCTCAACTTAGCCATATGGCCTCATAACTTCGGAGTTTCCCTGTTACTGTTCCAACCACATGTAAAAATAGATTCTCAGCTTTCAGGCCTCAGTTCCAATTTCCTAGGAGGAAGATTCTGATTGGTTCCCTTTAAGTCAGATCTCCAACGCCTAGTTTCCTTCACCCAACCCCTGCCCCCAGTAAGCTATGGGAAAGGGCTGGGAACATACAGTACAATCATGGGTGACTGGGCACATGCCTGTATGTAAAGAGGTTGTTCTCTGAGAGGAGAATGGCTTGGAGAGAAAGCCAAATAAATGTCCACCAGAAGTGCTCCAACTTTGATAGGACCCAGAGACAGAGAAATATACTGTGAATAGATGCAGGAGAGATTGAGCTGCTGCAAAGACATTCCATTCCCTTCTATATCCAGGAGGGAGAAAGGCTAAGAAAACTACTATGGATAATTGCCTATTTTATGATGACTCAATTTACCACATACTTTTAAAAATTCTAATGGAGTATCCATATCTTTGCAGAATGGATTGCAAAACAAACAAAAACAAAAAACAAACCAAAAAATCCCCAAAATGCAAAACATCAGGACAGTTTGGTTTTTTATGGTGTTTCCCTTCGTGCCACATACCATAAAAAGAACTCAATAAGTGTTTGCAAGTTTCCCTACTTTAAATAGGATCCAGAGTGGAACCTATGAATAGACAAGGCACTTGAGAACTATTATGGGATAAATATGGGGTTATTGTTGCAAATCAAAGTTAAGCTCATTATTTAGCAAATTAATTAGCAGAAACCAAAGTGTATCAGTCCACTGTGGCTTTGACTAGTTCCCATTTTGCCAGGAAAAATTATTGCAGATGATTTTCATCCTCATAACATTAGCATAGCTCTTTGAATTTATAGCACATGCTTGTCACCATCCTCCAATCTCAATGATGACCCTCACTCTTGGGATGCGCAGAACCACTATTCTCCTTTGCTAGAAGGGTCTCACAAGCCAGATTAAAAACTTATTTGTCAGCTTACTAGACACTTTATTTGCCTTATGAAATCATCTAAAATACAAGTAACTGGACTAGCAGGCATTTGTGGAGTGTTCAGGAGACCGGGAGACTTCTGAAGTTCCTTCCCTACCATCACAGACACAATTCAGTGTCAAAATTTGTCATTATGTTTTCCTACAAGTTTGTTGTTGTTGCTTTCTTTTTCAAAAAATATGAGAAAGTTGAAGGAAGAAAACAAAAAACTACCCATAATTCCACCAATGAGAGCTAATCAAGGTTAACATTTTGGTGTATTTTCTTTCATTTACATTTATTGGTAAACTTATTGTAGTTGAGCCAATACTGTATCTGCAATAGTATACACTGCTTTTATCCAAGTGTTAAATGTCTTCATAAATAACTGAAAAGCTACACCATACTATTCTTAGGCATTTTCCATCATGCTCCTAACTACATCCTTATTTTTTATATTTATGCTACTTGCAATTGTTTTTATATATATTACCAAGTTATCCTTTAGAATTTTAGATAGATACCAATTAATTTCTGACAGGCTCATGTAAATGTTACCAGGAAAACTCCTTCTGAAAATAAGTACTGTATTGCATATTGGTTACAAATGTATAGATGAAATATCATGTCCTTATTTAATCTGCCCTTCTTTAAATGTTATACTGAATGTTTTTATTAGCCATCTCATTGTTTCTTATACTATATATAATTCATTTATTTAACCATTTATTTGTTTTTCACTCACTATTTGTTTTAGTTGCTTACATAGGCTGCCATTATTAGTAAATGAGTTTTCAAGTTTGACTTCAGCCTCTTAAATTTAAGAATTTTTTTTACCTAAGAAATATTTGGGCATTTATATAATCAAATCCATCTTTGTAATTTTTCCATTTATTCTAAGCACACAAAGTCCTTGATCTGCAAAAATATTTTTAAATTTTATATTTTACTCTGGCTTTACTATACCTTCATTTTTTTACATTAAACAATTCAATATATGTGGTGTACAGAGAATTCAAATTTATTTTCTTCCCTTAATAGCAAGCCAAGTTTCCTTATTAAATTAGCCTGCTCCAAAGTTTGCTCTATGAACAATTCAATTTATAAGTTTCTTCCTTTAAACAAAAAAGAAGAAAATCTTAGAATTCTATGGTTAAATCATTCAGCAAAACACTGCACACTATTTCTCCTTCTTACCTCATAATGCATAAATGCTTTTTAGCATACTAAAGGCTGTGAGTGGTTCTTCAATAAAAGGAGCCTGTTTAACTGTTTAATCTTGCATTTTTTAAACTCTTCTGTACCATTTTTAAGGCATTCCTCCACAAAAGAAACAATACAAAATTGATCTTTCACTGAAAAATACATATACTTTGTTTGGGGGGTTAATTCTAGATGGAGAAGGATGGACATTGCAGGCAACATTTAGTCAACACTTACTCCACACGAGGCACATAAAACATCATCCGAGTTCAGGGAAACTCTATAAAGTCGCTACTTTCCATGTGTCTATTTTAAAGAAGGCATTTTAGACTTGGGAAACTTAAATGCCTTGTCCAAAGTGACTCAGTAATAAATGCTACCATTTGAACCCCAGTCAGAATGTGTCCAAGTCTGACATTTATCCCCCTGAATAACTTCTCTCCCTTTGTAAAAACGAGGGCATGTGAACTTCTTAAGGAAGGAATATAGTCTTCCCTTTAACTGCTCCAATCATGAATTGTCTCCTACGCCACATTCATACAAAATCATGTGATTATTCAAAGTCCTCTCGTTTCCAAATAGTAATTCCTGCCCATCCTCCACTTTTCCAGATATAGAGGTGGGAAAAGAACAGGCCTCACAGTGGATTGCTGAGACAGTGCATTCTGAGTGAATCATTATCCACTGGCCCACCTCACTACAGATTAAATCACTAGATAAAGTAAGCCCTGTGCAGAGAAAGAAAAAGGCCACATGAAACTCGGGAGCCAGGCAGACACTAGGCCTGTACGTAATTTCTAGGTCTCTGCTGTATTTGACAGATGAACTGCAAGTTCAGTGATTAATTCAGCAACTTATCTAACCCAGGAAGCAAAGAGGAAGATTCAAGATGGGAAATAAGTTTAAGGAAGAGGAGAGGACATTGATAAGACATTAAAACTGTGGTCGATCTATTTCACTACATCGTAAACTTTTGATTGGGTTAGAGGGTGGCTGTTTTTTAATTCATGTTTTTAACAATGCACCAAGTTCAATGCCAGGCACTTAACAGATGCCCAACAGAAAATTAAAAACAGGTGAAAAATATTACTTGGATCAATAGTTAAGGGGGAATATATATATATAT
>NW_005369989.1:2739693-2743082 GCF_000412655.1 Myotis brandtii
TTAGTAAAAGCTTAAAACACTTTCCTCTCTAGGTAGACAAACTGAATCATCAAATCCAGATAGATTTCCAGTATCTTACAAAGAATGATGTGGCAGAGCTTTGGAAATAAGCCACTTTTTATGTTCTATCCCCTAAATATGAATAAAAGATCGGAAAATAGTCCCTTTACATGGACTTTTAGTTCTACAAGAGACTCCAAAGTGTACAGGGTTGGTTCTCACTAGCAGTGGGGGCCAGGTGGTGGAGAAAGTTTTGGGGGGAAGCTTGGCCCTTTCGTGCCTTCTCCAATTGGAGTGACCACCCACTCATTGGACGACTGTTTTGACCCATTTGTGTTTCAGACAGAGGGACTTTCTAATGTCTTAAAATAAAGCTGTTGTCGCAGGGGATTTCTTGCCCTCGGTCCACAGTTCTTTCGTCTTCCTCTCTTGCAGCAGATGAGAAGTCTCTTAACTTCCCTGGCACTTAGTATGAAGAAGTTTTCTTGAGGACCCAGGGACTGCTAGAAGGTGGCATCTTTCATGTTAAAGAGTAGAGACTTTGTCATCAGAAGGAGCTGAGCTGAAAGTTCAGTCCCACAGCTTACTAGCTACATGACCTTGAGCACCACTTACCTATGATTGAAGCCTCATTTCATCAGGTGTAAAATGAGAGTAATAAAGGTACCTACCTTATGCCATCCTGCACTGCTTAAGGATGCTTTGGGCGATGACAGATTACAGGTGTGATGGTGTGCCCATAAGATTATAATGCATTCTGAGCAAAAAGATTGTTCGCGATGTTGAAAGAAAAGGCTGCAATGACAAAAAATGTTGAATTAACTACAAGCTCCGGTGGAGACTCAGCATGCAGTCCACCTCCACCTCCAGGGTTCCCTGGGCCTAGATTTGGTAAGAAAGCACAAGGAGTGAGATGAAGAGGACGGGAGTCCAGGGGCGGGGCGCCTGCCACGGTATGTGCAGGAATACACACACATATGCACACACATGCATGCACACACACATACATGCATGCACACTTGCACTCATGCGCACAAACTTACCTCCCTCCATTTTTCTTTTCTCCTCTCAAACTCCTCCCCCTCTTTCTTTTCCCCCTCTCCTTTTATTTCTCATCTTAAGCTATATCTCTCTGTGTCTTTTTGGATCACTTCTCTTTCTTTCTCTCCCATTCCCTTTTTCCTTCTCTCCCTTCCTCCCTCCCTCCTCCTGATGTCTGAAATAGCTAACTTGGCAGCCCTCCCCATGTCCCCACAAAGGAAAGGCAAACACACACTTTATCTTTTAAACTGTATTGTTACTGTAACTTTTCTATGTTTAGATATGTTTAGATACACATTCACTATTATGTTACAATTGCCTACAGTATTCAGTACAGTAACATGCCATACAGGCTTGTAGCCTAGGAGCAATAGGCCATACCATGCAGCTTAGGTGTGTAATAGGTTGTACCATCTGGGTTTGTGTAAGTGCACTCTGTGATGTTTACACAAGACCGGAACCACCTAAGGACACATTTCTCAGACTGTGTCCCCTGTCATTAGGTGACACATGATTGTAATGTTAATGGAGCTCTGTTCTCTTCTTCTTATAAGAACATTAATCATCATAGGGCTCCATTCTCATGACCTCATCTTTTCAATATTTGAGATCCATTTAGTTAGCAAATACTATTCTTATAGAAAAGATAAAGATAATCATGATTATAGACTAACAGAAATGTTTTTCTCATATGTGAATAGTAGCCTTAATAAACTACAAGAGTCTAGACCTGTTAACCCATTGTGGCCCTCGAGTCAAAAAGTTTGCCCACCCCTGTTATAGAGGCTAACAGAAATGTTTTTCTCATATGTGAATAGTAGCCTTAATAAACTACAAGAGTCTAGACCTGTTACCTAATTATCAGTGGAGAGAAAGCATGCAGATCAAATATTTTAAAATCACAATGGTAACCTGACTAAAATCTTAATCAGAAATCATTAAGGCATAATTTTAAAAAAATGTTTTTAAGAAGTCATTAAGGTAGATACTGCCAAATATCATTCACGTTCAATCATTTCTTTCCCCAGCCTTGTTAATGGAGCTGAAATATATTATTTACAGTTAGATAACATGGGAAACATTAACATAAAAGACCTGGATTCTTGCTCAAGTCTAGTTTTAAATGATCTTAGAGAAGTCAGTTAACCCCAGCAGACCATGAGGCACATATGGAAGCTTCCAGCACTGACAGTGAGTAGATAAGGTCCAGAAGGTTTGGGCCCTGCCTGCCTTTCTAATCTCAGCCAGTTCCACCCTTCCTAACCCTCCCTGCTCCTCCCTTACACTCGGCCAGTGATTTTCAACACTTTTCATCTTATGGCACATATAAACTAATTACTAAAATTCTGTGGCACACGCAAAAATATATTTTTTGCTGATCTGACAAAAAAAGGTATAATTTTTGATTCACCACACCGATGGCTATTGTGTTGGCTGTTGTCTTTTTTTTTTTTTTTTACAATCTAAAGGAAAAGAGGTCAGTGCCCCTGACAAGTAGTCAGGTCTTGCATGTTTTAAAAATTCTTGCGGCACACCAGCACATCGGTTGAACATTTCTTCTCTAGGCACTTGGGGTCTCTTGCTGTTACTCAAATATTCCGAACTCATTTCTGCCTCAGGGCCTTTGTACTTCTTTTCCCTCTGCCTGGAAGTCTCTTTCCCTAGAGACTTAGAGAAAGGAATCATATACATTGTTTAGCTCTCTCTTTCAATATAACTTCCTCCATGTGGTCTTTCCCGGCCTCCTGAGCTACTACAGCACCTGAGACCCACTGTCTCCTTCCCCTGCTTTATTTTCTACATCAACATTTGCTGATATCAAAATTACCTGTTCATTTAACTGTTAATTTCCTTCCCTCCCCTAATGTCCCCATCTCCTCTGATAGTCATGAGGACAAACTGTATCTGATGATCCACTGCTCTAACAGAGCCTGAAATATTGTAGTTGCTTCACAATCATTTTGTGAACGGGATGAACGTTGAATAATTAGTATATGTCTCTGGAAATAAATCTTTAGGGGCCTTATCCTTGAAACCAATTCCCAGAACCCCATTCTTCATCATCTTCATAATAGCAGACATTATTTATACCCTGCCATGTAAGGCAAGCTCAGATAAATTAAGTAACCTGCCTCAGGGCATAAAGCTAATATGTGGCAGAGCCAATGGGTTATTTGAACCCTAGTATCCATCCTTCTGCCCCACTCTGATGGATGTCTGGTATCCTAGAGGTATGGTGATCAAATGTCAAGGTGTTCCACTGTCAAAAGTCATGCTACAAAGGCAGAGCAGCATCGAAAAGACTGTCAAACTACAGTGGGAAGGCCAGGGAGGGTTGGGCGGAGGGG
>NW_005369989.1:2743196-2808864 GCF_000412655.1 Myotis brandtii
ACATATGTAATACTCTTTGTAATACTTTAAGCAATAAAACAAAATTTAAAAAAATAAAAAATAAAGTCATTCTATATCAATAAATTAAGATACTACACAGAAGTAAAAAGAAATAAGCTACTGCCACATACAACAAAATGGTGGAACTCATAGGTATGATGTTGAATAGAAGAAGCCAGATCCAAAAGACTCTAGCGTGGTCCCATGTATATGGAGTTCAACAATAGGCAAAGCAGACAATGATGATGAAAGTCAAAAGTTATGGCTGCTTCTGGGCCTGGCAGAAGGCACAAGGCAACCTCATTAGAAATGTTCTGTGTACGTGTGTACATATGTCAAAATCTCCAGATGTACACTTAAGGTTTCTATACTTTACTGTATGCATGTTATACTTTAATAACATATCAAAATTGAACCAAATTTGAAGCATAAAAATGTCAAGATATTTACAGACACAACGGGATAGAGCAGGTTAAATTAGGATGACCTGGAAAATTCAGGAGACGTAGAGGCCACAGTTAAAGAAAACCTAACAGACCGTCCAGATGGGAATTCACAATTGTCTCCGTGGCTGACAGCTGACGGGAAGATGGAACTAACCTCTGCCATCTGTCTGAAACCAACTCAGAAAGAGCTGAGCCACAGAAAAATTTAGAGAAGTGTCTTGTTTTTCCCCTGCCTGTTTTGCCTCAGTCCCACTTCTCGAATTTAATGAAGCACTTTCTCCTCAGATCTGGTTTTTCTCCTGACCACCTTACTTTCTCTCAAACAGCCACAGGAGATGAGCAATGCCTATCAAACTTGAATCATGTTTGGCAGGAAAATAAGCTTGTTTTACTGCTGTTTGTCTTTGGAATTATCTTACATGAAAAGGATTACGGTGACGGCAGCAAGTCTTTTTCTTTTTTGAAAAATAAAAAGTCATAAAAATGCCAAGGGATTTATGCATGGAAATATCCGAGAGACCAAATGGGCTGTATCAGTCTTTATTAAAGGAACAGCCACTCCGTGTGAAGAAACTGGAGGTCTGGATTCTTTAGGGAGAGGGTTTGTGTGACTGTAGCAGGGTGGAGGTGACCTCAGGGTTTTAAGAGACGAGTTATGAATAGGCGGCCTCCTTGAAAAACTTTGATAAATGGCATTTCTGCAAATGCCAAATCAAAGGACAAGATCCCTTTCCCCTGCAAAGGGGGCTGAGCGAGTCATGCATCTGGACGCTCCGGCATGCCTGGCAAATGAAGTCATCCGAGCCTCTAAAGGGAGTTATGTCTGAGGCTGAGGCTTGTTTATGGAAAAATGAGTTTCGGGGCTTGGCTTCGCTTAAGCGCAGAGCCTTGTGGGCTGCGGGTACATTGGCTGTTCTTTACAAAGTGGTCCTTGTCCTCAGGAACAAGTGTCCTGATTCCGGGCCTCGGTGTGGAGCTCAAAGGTTTGGCCTATCAGTTTTCTTCATTTCCTGTGGGCTCGGCCGCCGCCCCTGTCTCAAAGGGCAGCTTTTAAAACTGCACCCTCCGCTCACTTGGAAGCTGGTCCCTCATCCGAATAAGGAAGCCAAGAAACACATGAAGTGTATATGGGCTGGAAGCAGGAAAAGGTGGCAAGAAATGATGTGGCTATTTTACAGCATAACTAGCCTCATTCATACCCCTCTCCGCATGCACAGACACCCCGTAAAAGTACTGAGTGGCCTCTCCCCTTCTCTCGGGAATAGACTGAGCTTTTAGAGACCCTGGGACAGGTTG
This sequence comes from Myotis brandtii, assembly GCF_000412655.1. NCBI lineage: Eukaryota > Metazoa > Chordata > Mammalia > Chiroptera > Vespertilionidae > Myotis > Myotis brandtii. Next base: position 2,744,939 of record NW_005369989.1, read on the forward strand.
CTCTTCCAACTTGATCCTATGCAACTTCCTATTCCCATGTTATTCTCTTTCAGGAGAAACTAATTACTTATTGCCATTTTCTGCCTTCATCCACAGCATGATGTAAAAGTAGGACGAGATTATATAAAAATTAATAGACTTTTAATTATGTTTCTTTACTCCAAGTCTCTGGGGAGAGCTCAGCATTTCCAGGATCAACTTGACGTGATGCTGGAGGACTTGAACTACTGTTGATATTTGGAGGGCGGGAGAATGAACTAAAATGTTATCAGGAATGGTGAGGGCAGCTGTGGCAGGCAGGATTGGGCACTGTCTATCAAACATGTTATAATGTGTGGACTCTTTCCCCCTCTTCTTGTTTTGGAAAACTTTTGTACTTCCTCCAAGCTATGCATGGTGAAAGCAAGTCTAAAGAAACTTCCATTGCTCTGTGCCTCTTCCTTTAGTCTCTTTACATTTGTAAATAACAGGAAACATGTTTAGGGGTGGGGATGGGAAAGATGGGTGGGGGAATTTGCATTGTTACACAATGAGGCTATCAGTGAGAATCGCTGTTTCTATGGGGAACATCTTGGTGACCTTTCTCCATTACTCTCACTCAATAATGTGTTGGATCACCAAAGGAGGGGACATGTCTGAGAAAGGGAGTCTTTCCTTAAAGCTCGTGAGGATAACTGATTGAATCCAAATATCTCCTGTCCAGCGAGATGCACAGTGTTCATAGAGCCAGGGAGGCCTGGCAGACTTTATTAGGCTCACCCACGTCCTCTGGTGTGGCCTCTGGCCTACTGAGCAATTCTGCCTCAGTTCAAAGTCCATCTGTGCCCCTGGTCAGCTGGGTGACCCTGGGTAAGTTTTTAATTTCTCCAGGGCTCAGTTCCTTCATCTGTCAAATGCAGATACTGAATGTAGCTGTCTCACAGGGTGATTCTGAGGAAAAAACAAATGAAAGCATACATAAAAGCAGCTGGTGCCTAATAAATGCTTATTATGATGATTTGGGAACTTGATGGATGAATAAGAGCTCGGTAGGCATACAAGCATTAGAGAACAACTGAAAGAAATTCTATTCGTGAAGAATCTTCTCTATACTCTGATTTCTAATTCTGGCTGTCCCACTTAGAAGATGTGTTCTTGAGTGAAATCTTAAGTCTAGGAGCCTCAGTTTTCTTGTCTGTAAAATGAAGATAATACCACCTAATGTGAATAGAAATAATGGTGCTGTGCAAACTCTAAAGTCCCTGTAAATATAAGAGTGGTTACTGCCCCAAACACAGGAAGCCACTTAGATTAAAAAAAAAGAATAAGAGGGCGAGGACATTGTTCCCTTTAGATACAAGCAATTTATTTCTCTGAGCCTCCATTTTCTTATCTGAAAAATGATATTAATAATGTCCATTTCTTACGTATCTTGTGGGAATACAGAGGTTGTTTATGCAAAGAGTTGCCCCAGGTTGACCCATGGTAGATGCAGCAAATATTCATTGCCTGCTTCCCTTTCCTTCTTTTCCTCCTAACTTTAAGAAACTTCTTGAAAATTAAATTCAGGAAGAGCTTAAGCCTGAAGGGCATTATGTCCTGTGTTCCCAGGCTGCCAGTGGAAGCTGCTCCTCAGGTAGGTCAGAGAGGACACAGGGAGGGGCTGCAGGCCCAGGCTTGCCAGGCTGCACAAACATGTTTTGCTCCTGGCGATGTCTGCTCCGAGTTGACAGGAGTCTGCACAATGGTGTCCCCGAGATCAGTCTGAGGTGACTCTCCCACAGAGAAGTGTCACAGGGGGCTCCCAGAACTGGCAGCTGCCACTGATTCCAAATAAGTCTGTTTTCCACAGAAGTGCAAGCAGCTCACAAGGGAAAGAGAAATGAGATCACATGACTTCCAGTGCACATGGGCAGGAAGCCAGACAGAGCATGTGATGTTCTGAGCCATGTGGGCTCATAAAACATGCCTCTATCCCCCTGCATGTGCCATGTACTCAGGGGAAGCACAGGAGGGTAGAAGAAGACACTATCCAGGATTAGGGCTAGTCAGGCCAAAGCTGCCCTTTGGCTGGACCTGTGGCTTCTCATGTCCCCTGGGGGACTGTTTAGGGCAGTGATGGCGAACCTTTTGAGCTTGGTGTGTCAGCATTTTGAAAAACCCTAACTCAACTCTGGTGCCGTGTCACATATAGAAATTTTTTGATATTGGCAACCATAGTAAAACAAAGACTTATATTTTTGATATTTATTTTATATATTTAAATGCCATTTAACAAAGAAAAATTATCCAAAAAAATGAGTTCGCGTGTCACCTCTGACACGCGTGTCATAGGTTCACCATCACTGGGTTAGGGCACAGGAGGCATTTAATTGCTCTGAGAAGCTAGAAAAATGAGATAGTAGTGATAAGAGCCCCTAGAGACTCCGCCACTTATTTTGTGCCCTCGAGTGATTTGGGTCCCTGTGTTTTCTCCATCACAGACTGAGAGGCTGTGACGAGATGCTCTATGGTCCCTTTAGCTCTTCTTTCCTGGGATTCTGTGATGCTCAGTCTCTGTGTCCCTCACACTCACAAGGTAAAGGGATCTCTTGGATGGGCAAATATTTTGATTAAAAGTTATTATCAGTAGCATGAGTAGCTCATTAGCAAGTTTTAAAGAGTTAGATGGCACTTGAATCTATCCTAAAGGACAGTGAGTCTACTTCGATCCGTGTGCTGAGATTTGGAAGGCCTTGCATGGTGTTTTAGACCTTCACTGAAAACATGGCAGCTGAGAGTCCTGAATGGGGAAACAGACAAGCCTGGATGGAGCTTCCCCCCGAACTCTGTTCTTTCCAAGTCACGCCAACTCTAGCAAGTGGTTCAACCTCTCTGAGGCTAAACTTCTCATCTGGAAAATGGGAATAATAATAACCTCATAGGATGACTGGAGGTTTAAATGAGAGAAAAGCATACTAAGCACAGAGCATAGTGTTCTAAAACTGAATTCACTTTCTCCAATATTTTCTTTTTTTGTTCCCTATTTTGCTAAATGCCCTTGCCATCAAAATCAAAACCTCAGAGTTCTTGTTCTTTCTTATTCTTCCCCTCTGCTCCAACACCAAATCAAGTCCTGTTTATTTGGCATTCTCAATTCCTCTTTATCTCTATAGATAGTCCAGCCCAGTTCACACCTTTCTACCTCTACTTCTATCTCTACCTTTATCTCTACCTCTACCTCTATCTCTATCTCTAGATCTAGCTCTAGCTCTATCTCCTAACTTATTAAAACTTCCTAACTCATTTTCCACCTCTAATCTTACCCTTCAAGTTTCATCTTTTCTTTGCTATACCAGATCATAACTAATCCTGTTAGAAATGTGCTAGAAGTGTGGAATGGCACAACAGCAAGAAAGATCCAAGCCAAGGTTTACAGAGCAGTGTCTGAGAGTTTTGAAATATATTCATTAAGAAACAACAGGGAAACCAAAGTCACAGTGACCTTAGTATGATTCATGAAGTGAAAGACTGCAATATTTTCTCCATCTTTCCTTATATGTAAACCTCTTTTTTTCTCATTCCCCCCATGACAATATACACTTAGATAATTATATGCTTGAGTCTATTCATTTTAAAAGCAGTATTTCACATATAAATATCTGAAAAAGCAGGAAAATTAGAAAGTCCACAATGCATATGCCACTCTAAATTACTTGCGGTTAATTTTATGTATTTCTAGTTTAAGATACTTGCAGGTTAAAGCCAGCTCATATATAGATTACACAATATTATCAATTATTATATATTATGTTTAATATCAAATATTATACATAATACACATAATATATACATATATATCATATCATCAGTATACAAATAAACAAGGCTGAAAATAATTCATATTTGCTGATGACAGAAGTAAAAAAATGTGGGTACTTATTGGAGTACATGTTTTTATCACTATGAAACATTTTTAGGAAAGGGAAGGCCTACTTTTCCATTGTGTACAGCAGGAGTTAGCAAAAGTTTTCTGTAAAGGGCCAGATAATAAATATTTTAAAATTTTCAGGCCATACAATCTGTCTCAACTACTCAACTCTGCCACTGTAACACAAAAAAAGCCATAGAAGATTTATAAATATACTAGAGGCCCAGTGCATGAAATTCATGCACTTTGTGGGGGGGGGGTCCCTCAGCCCACCCTGTGTCTGGTAGCCCTTGGGGGATGTCCAATGATGGCTTAGGCCTGCTTTCCATGGGGAGCAGGCCTAAGCTGGCAGTCAAACATCCTTAACGCTGCTGTGGAGGCAGGAGAGGCTCCCGCCACCGCCAGTGCACTCACCAGCCATGATCCTGGGTCAGGGCTTCTGATTGAGTGGTGCTCCCCCTGTGGGAGTGCACTGACCACCAGGGGGCAGCTCCTGCATTGAGCATCTGTCCCCTGGTGGTCAGTACACGTCATAGTGACCCAGTTGTTCTGCCATTTGGTCAATTTGCATATTAGCCTTTTATTATATAGGATGACTTGGCTCAGTTCCAATAAAACTTTATTTCCCAAAACAGGCTGTAGGCTGGATTTGTCCCATAAGCCATGGTTTGCTGATCTGTGGTAGGTTTGCTGATCCCTGGTATAGAAGGTAAATACTTATTTAAATAATGTTTGCTTGCTATATACACCTATGCTGGATATTTTCTGTTTTCCAGATCCACTTGCCATCCTTCCTCACACTGCTTTCTGTAGGGAAAATTGACTTCTATGAATCCATCACTGGACAACCCTACCCCTTGGCTTCTGCTTGAGTTTGGACAACAGGAAGAGTTGTTAGAAAAGTAGAAGGCAGGCAAAGAATAAGAACAAGGTATGTAGTCTCCTGGCTTTCTCCATGCTGGGTTAACACATGTTGGCTATGTCCCTGTATCAAAGGTCAAAGCTCTGGTTCCGGTGGCTTCTTAAAATTACAGCAAGGCTCACAGCATTCTGTGGTGTACTCCCATCATGCTTTAGGGTGCTAACAGTTTCCTGCTGCAGCGATCTTCTTCATATTCCCCATTGGTTTCCCTTAAAACAAAGTAATCCCTACTCTCCCTTCAGTAAATAATCCCTTTAGTAAATTGCCTTGAACTATTTAATTGGAATGTGTCATCTGTTTCCTGTCAGGAACTTTGATTTAGTAAACTTTTTTCTTCAAATAACTTTAAAACTTTGTAATATCAATATACTATTGTATATATTACACAGAGGTCAATTAATGTTAAACAAAACAAAATAAAACCCTACTTTTAGTTCATCTGACACTAAAACAAGGCCCTTAACCCTGGTCACCAGGTTCTATCTCCTTTCTTTTGTTTATGTTAACACCCTTCAAAAGCTACACAGAATTCATGACAGGATCTAAAAACCCTTAGCTGCCCAAAACACTGACAAGATTATGCTGCCTCCTACGTACCTCCATCCTGCCATATGCAATTTAAAAATGAAAGCAATGTTAAAACATTAAACAAATATAAGAAAACCAATGTTTCAGGGGGCTTCCTAAAATAACTACAATTATACTTAAAAATTTTACAAATCATTTTAAAATAAAATCTTTACCCTTCCCCTGATTCATTGGTATCCTAAGCATACACCTGCTCTGCCCATTGGGAAATCCAGCATTGTCCTGTAGCTTAAAGGCCAAACTCTTCATCATGGAAATAAGAATTCATGATGATCTGGTGTCTGCCTACCTCTCCAGTATCCTCCCTGCCATGGCAGCCTCTATTCTTTGTGCTTCAAGCACCTATGGTCATGCAGACTCTGCAATGGGGACTAAGGTCTTTGTGAATGGGGGGCCCTGGAGGTGTGCAATATGGTGATTCGATTTCAGCCATAGTTAACTGCATTGTATCCATTCCTAGCTCTATCCCCTACACACACACACACACACACACACATACACATACAGTGCAAGTTCAAGTCTGTGATTTTGTTCATGCTTCTACATTATGCAGTGCTTCTACACTTCCCGCCTTGGCAACCAGCCCCTGTTCACCAGGTTAATCCCTATTCTTTGACCCTCAACTCAGACATCCTTTCCTCCAAGCAGCCTCTCCTGAGTGCCTCACTCCTTGGCTCATCCCCTCTGCAGGCTTCCAGCAGCATATTTCACACTGCTCTTCTGATGTTCCTCTTTATCACTGGACTGTACAAATCACAAGGGCAAAGATTATTTCTTTTTCCTCTTCTGTCTCTTTGGCTTGATGAACGTAATTACTTCAAGTTCTTTATAACATGGCCTCCGAAAGTTACAACCCAAGTAGTTAAAGTCATTCTTCAAAAATGTATAAAACTATAGGAAAACCCTTAGTATTCTTTCATTTTCTATTCTCAGCACAGGTGGTTCAATCCCAATCCCAAGATACTCATATATACCAGGTTTTTCCAGGGCTTTTTCAAGCATAAATCTCTTCTTGGATTTTGCCATGCTTAGGTTGAACTGGTTCAAGACTTCCTTTGCTCATTAAAATTCCTTCTTTCTTGTAGCAAACTCTTCAACCCAGCTCTCTGGCAGTTGATTTCATGAATCTAACATTTCTAAGAGGGTGTGGTAACTATTTTAGGTGGTATTTTAACCTTTATAACTATTTTTATAACCTATAGATATAATTTATTTTTATAACCTACATAACTAGGACATCAAATCAGTAATTTCATAGTTATTGTTAGGAGTGGGGGCTAAATAAGGGTAAAATGGGGTAGTTTAATTAAACAAGTATTAAGTAAGAATACTAATAACACAAAAATGGGGCAAAAATCAATAAGAGGAATCCTCAATTATGATGGTCAGTTGTTGTTTTCTTAATATATTTTTATTGATTCCAGAGAGGAAGGGAGAGGGAGAGAGAGAGATAGAAACATCCATGATAAGAGAAAAATCATTGATTGGCTGCTTCCAGCACGCCCCACACTGGGGATTGAGCCACAACCCAGGCATGTGCCCTGACTGGGAATCGAACCATGACCTCCTGGTTCATAGGTTGACGCTCAACCAGTGAGCCATGCTGGCTGGGCATGATGGTTAGTTTTAAGTGCCAGTTTCATTTGGCTATGAAATCCTAATCAAATATTAATCCAGCTGCTGCCTTGAAGGTTTTTTTGTAGATATAATTAACATTGCAATCAGTTGACTTTAAGGAAGAGATTATCCTTATAATATGATTGGGCCTGATTCAATCAGTTGAAAAGCTTTAAAGGCAGAATTGAGGTATCCCTGGCAGGGAAGAAATTCTACCTGTAGGCCACAGTGTCAACTCTTGCCCAAGAGTTTCAGCTGACCTTGACATGATGGCCTGTCATCAGATTCCAAATATGTATAGTCAGCAGCTAAAGGTGCCAATGAGGTAAGGTAGTAATGATAGATAGATAGATAGATAGATAGATAGACAATCTTACTGGTTTTGTTTCTCTGGTGGAACACTGAATGACCTATCAAATGACTGAAATTTTGCTTGAGTTTTTACTGCCTGAGCTCAATGCATATTAACTCTGACCTGGAAACAATGCTTCAAATGAGCACTAGCCTTCCATGTTTAGTGTTGTTGTAAACAAAATTTGAGATATTAGTGTTTACACTTTGATAAATGACTTTCCTCCACTCGGCTTCCACCTTCTCTGTTTGCATTAGCTCGTGGACTCGCTGTCTCTGCCAAGTATATCAGCTGGAACAGGAAGAGTAATATATTTCAGCTGACATATATGACCTGACTCAGTAAAATGGCACTGGTACTTGATATTCATGGGAGCTGTCAAAATAGAATTGCTTCTTAGAATCCTGGGATCCTATAGTAGTTAGGCTCCACAAAGCCCTTGCATCAAAATAATCTGGAGGGTTTCTTTTTTTAATTAAAAATAGGATTTTCTAGACCGCCCCCCCCCATCTCCATTCTACTAAATCAGGACTTCTTACAGAGGCCCATAGGACCTTCATTTTTACAAGCTCACAGCATGATACTATTGTTTAAAAACTAATGCCTGAGGAGTCTCCTGGAGAGCACATGCAGAATGGTTGTAGCTTTATATTTTTTCAATTTTTAAATTCTGTACTGGATTGTATTTGAGAAATACAATCTATTACAGCTATAAGAACCCCAAAGTGTAGAACCCACTGAATTAGTCTGTGACAGGTTGAATTAGTTCTCTCCCTCTACGTCAGTGGTTCTCAACCTTGGCTGCACATTAGAATCACCTGGGAATCTTTTTAAAATCCTGATTTCTGGGCCTCATCCTCCGGAAATTCTGTTTTTTTGTTACTAATGTTGTGGCCCCACCCCATAACAAAGAAACAGAATTTCAGCCAAGGTTGAGAACCACTGCTCTAAGTCTTCATGGATGGGCTATAGTTCAATACCCCTTGACTTTTGGATTGGTCATGTTGTGTAGCCAATGGCAGGTGAGGGCAGAATTGACCTATAGACCCTCAGTGCAAAGCATTATCATGGTGCTAGCTAAATGACACATAGTCTAATTCCCTAATTTTACAGAGGAAGTAAAAAGCAAATGACTATCCTAAGGAGCCTTAATCCAAAGAAATAACTCAAAAATGGTAGGATTTTCACAGCAAGCCAGAAGATGGACAAATTGAGAAAAGGGTTTTCAGCATGCTTTTTTCCAATTACCCAAAGTAGACCACCACCCTCAGGTTGATGAACCTTTGGAGAAAACTTCATATATCATCCTCAGCCAAGGAAACAACTGAAGTTCAATGAGACCTTATAGTCTTCAAGGGGGGGACTTGGTGTCTTTTCACCTCCTCGGCTGACCTCAGCTCAGTTTCTCTCAAACAATCATGCACTGCCTATTGGCATGAAAACAAATGCCACAAAATGTTTTGTCTTGACCATGGCAATTTCTTTTTAAAACCAACTATTAAGATGTATGAATCCAAATGCCTTTATTGAATACCCCAAAACAGAGTCTTGCCTATTGGGCAAATGCCTATGGTAGTTAACTTGACACAGGGAATTAAGAGTGGAACTGATTATTATATTAGAGCCCAATTAATACTCAGACTTGGAATTGCTCTCTAAAACTCAAGAGTGTCCACACTAAGTGACTGGCAATACGCTGTAGAAGATACTACAACAGGAATCTACATACTCATGATAACCTCAAGGACACCTTTTTAATGCCTGTACATGTCAGAGCCTACTGCTTTCAATGACCACAGTATTTCTTAGAAACTGTTTGGCCTGATATCTTGAATTCAGGCCTAAGCATTCTGCCCATTCACAGCCACATGGTGGGCTCAGTGCTAAAGGGACATTAACATTGCAGTGTCCTTGTACAAGGCTAGGACTACTCAATGTTAAAAAGGAAAAGAAAAAAAGATAAACATGATTCCAGGCACATTCCGTGCTTCATCTCCATGGTCCAGTTCCTGTTATCCATCAAGGAGGTTTTAAAATAGTCCGCGTTTTTCAGTCTTGCAAAGTCAACAGTACTGGAAAGTTGGCAGGTACACTTGTTTAAACAAAGCTCCCAAGTTTTCTGCTGGCAGGTGTTCCAGAGTTCTTGGAGCACAATTCTTTGGATAGGATATTTGCCAATATACATAGCAACAGAGGAAGAAAAGTATTTTCCTTTGCCACAGTGGAGACACCGAAATGCCTTAGATGCAAAGCTGGATATTCAGAGCAAGGGCTTATCTGGGCTCTAGGTCAAGGGATAAACAATAATAAAATCCACATCTCTCTGTCCAGAAGTCTGGTGGGCTTCAGAGTGGGATAGGGCAGCCTGTGCTCCCCAGCCATCTCTGTACGGTTTTGCCCAATGAGTTTGATTTTTCTCTTTTTTGTCAATTCCCCAGACTCCTGAAGGTGCCATTCTTAAGCTTTCAGCTAATTCAGCTTGAAGCTAAGGCAGAGGGTGGCAAGCTTGAAATTTAATATGATGAAGGCAGAGCAGGTAAGATTTTATTCTTTCCCCATTCGCCCCTGGGCATCGATTTTAGTTACTCTTAAATCCAGCTTTTCAAAATTGAAACCTGGGACTGCTTTAAAAGCACATGTCTGGTTATATAATCCATTCCTTGGCAGTTGGGCTAATTCATATTTGCTGCCGTTAGATTCCTTCCCTTAGCCGTTCAATTAAATTCAACATAGGTGCTGGAATTCCACAAGAGAGAAGTAATCCCTTGTCTCTCACCCTGAACCAAATGAAAATAAATAGATTTTTTTTTTACAGCAAGACCAAACTCTGAGAAGGAGAAACATAAGCATGGAAGGGAAAGGTTTGGGGCACAAGTTTTTAAACCTCAAAGGAAGTCCAAATATTTCTGGCTTAGAAAGTATTTAATGGTCATTAAATTATAACCCAGTGAAAATTAAGTTTCAAATCCTGCCTAAAAAATTTAGAATATTAGGCATTACTAAGAATTAGTTTAAGCCATTCCTTCCTTAGTTACTTGGTACTGGTATGTCCTGGATTTAAGTTCTTTCATTCTTGTACTAATTGGCCTTTTCTGGGGTTCACTTTATGCCTCTGTGTTATCTCTTTGTTCAATCTCTTTCATTTTATCTTGTCATTCAGCATCTTTGGAAACTTCTTTACAAATTTAAAAACAAAAATACCCTTTATAGATGGTTTGTGTTTAGAATGGGTCTTTTCAGTCAGGTGGGCCTTTTCATGGATATAGCTGAGGCTACTATCTCATAAAAATCCATCAGTTTCAAAAAAGGACTGACCATTTCATTTCAGGGGGAAACTGATTTCTTCTTCATGTTAACCGTAGCTACAAAAAGAAACCACATTGGTCATACTCTGAGTGTTTCATCACAAGAAGATGTTTAAAGCAGTATCAGTGGTTAAAAACATAGACTTTGCTCAGACAGACCTGAGTTCAAATACCCACTTTGCCACCGCTTTGTAGGGTGTTTGAAAATAAGGCTCTTCATTCAATACTAGTTGAATCCTGGCACTGCCTCTCCTAGCTGTGAGACTTAGATCGGCTTATTAAACTCTCTGGGCTGTGCTTCCTCAAGGGTAGAATGGGCAACATGAGTAGATATGATCGGGAGAATTCAATAAGGAAACGTATGTCAAGTGCAGATCCCAGAGAAACTGAAGATGAGAAAAGTGTATTTGGCTGCAACCTGGACATAACCATATTTTTCGTTTCAACTTCCATTGTGTTTTATAATAAGTATTGGTTGTAGGAAAACTGGAAAATATAGATAAGTTTTAAAAATGAGAATTGTTTATTCACTTGTAGAACCATCGGCCAGAAATAATGACTATGGAGAGTTTGGTTAAATCCTTTCAGACTTAATTATGAAACATCCAGGTGGCATTGCATTGCTCCTCAAAGGTTCCATTTCCATCTGGAAGAGTGTCTGCCAGCTCTCTGTCACCACAGGGAGTGGAGAAGGCTGTGGGAAAATTTATTTCTAGGAGATAAATCAGGAGAAAGGATCCTGAGAAGATTTCAGAGGAAATGAACCTTTCTCTATGTTTTCGCCAATGAAGAAATGTTGTGAATTCCAGGCAGGATATTGTTTTCTGCCAGATCATTTTTGGAAGAGGCAATAATGCTAAGTCAGAGTTTCTCTGAGAAAGATACCAGGCCCTGGAGGAACACTGCTGGTGAAGTTTCAGTAAGTGTGATGAATCAATATTGTGTTTACAGTTCACTCCCAATGACAAAATTGGAAAGAGTAAATAAAACAATAACCTTTTTTAATAAGTTGCCTCCCTTTCCCTTGACAAATGAAAAGTTTGTGAAAACTTTTTTTGCTGTCTCTATGGCCTTTGCTAACAAAACCTTTGAAAAATTACTTTTTAAAAGTTTTCTCCTAAAACTTACTTGTTAACAATCTTTATATGACATCTTTAACATATTGCTTCATTCTACTTGTAATATTAACATAATAGCTACCATTTCGGGGTGCTGTGTTTGTGCAGAAAGTCTGCAAATCCAACTTTAAATTTAACAAAACTGAAGCTTAGAGAGATTAAGTAAATTGGTCAAGGAAACAGAGTTAGTGAGTAGTAGAAGTGGAGTTTAAATACAGGTCTACCACAGCCCCCAAATCATGTTCCATTCACTACAACCTGTTATGCCTTATTGTGTGTGTGCAAACATGAGCCCCTATACATTTCATGTCCATGTCACTCACCAGAAAAAAAGCAACTGTTGATAATGTGCATAATTATGGAAGCATTTGATGTAGGAATATGCTTTGCATGGGATTCATTGGGAATGGAACACTATAGCCCTGGACTTATAATTCTTTTGGGAAACTTCACTAGTATCTGTGTGGCAGTTAATCATTTTAATACATTAATGAAATCCATTGATAGTCAAGAGCTTTTTAAATTTATATGAATATTAAATTTGTATAACCCAGAAAAAGAAAAACCAGTGAGGTCTTACCAGGCTTTGAGGTGATTCCTATAGGACATATACTCTTGAGTATGCAGGAGATGACCACAGCTGAAACTTCTACCTACTAGAGGTGAGCACAGGGCCTTGTTGGAGAGAGAGGGAGAATGAGGTGGTAGTGAAAAAATGACTCAAAATTGTTTGTGGTGACTAAAAGCTAAGTCTTTCCTTTTTTTCTATACTTCATAGAGTCTTTGATCCCTTAAAAAGTATAATGATGACAAAAGGGAACTTCTAGAACCACATGAAGTTGATTTCCTCTTGTCCTTATCCTTTCTCCATTGAGCTTCTATTAGCTTGGGATTGGGGAAGAAGCTTCATTCATAAATGGAGATGAAGGCAGGGAGGGGGAATTAATGTATATCAGGCACCCACTAAAGGCCAGGCACCCACCTAGGTGTTTTATGTATCAAATCTCTTCCCAACACCCCTGCAGAATACATATTATCATCCCCATCTTCCAGTTAAGAAACTGGGGCTCAGGTAACCTAAATAACTTCACTAATTTTATCTATTTAAGTATCAGAGCGAGGATACCAGACCATTTCCAAAGCCTTTCTACTGCATTAGGTAAAGAAGAATTAGGTTCTGAACTTAACTCCCCAATTTCACAGCTGTGGTCAGATTTGTTTTTAACTCTGTCTAGTTTATTAATATCTGAGGTGTGAATATGTATCACATTCTTGGGGTAAGTAGAATCACTTATAATTTTGAATTCCAGATAAACCCCAAAATTGTATTTCAACCCACACTCTGGAGTAAAAGAAGGCTCACACTATAATACTAAAATCACATATCTCTGATTTTGTGAGACACTGATCCCACCTTACATTTCTTCCATAGAGTTTTGCAAATGGTTAGAGTGTTTGTGATACATGCACTGTGAATTTTTTATGACACTAGATGTCTGCCACTTTCTCTTTGCTGTATCTAACTGAGGTGGTATCTTTAGTTCTTTATAAGAAAGGCTTCCTGTCTCAGTGGCCACCATAGGTTCTCATTCCTGCTGATGTCACCAAGTCACCACCAATGCCATACACCATCTCTGCCCAACCTGCCAATACTAATGCTGATGACATACTGAGATCCCAAAGCCAGTGAGGCAATTAGTAGGAAAGAAATGGGGCCTTGGCTAGAGAACCACCAGAGTGATGGTCCCTGGGTATATACAAGACCCACAGGACTCCTCAACATCAACCCACTACTCTTGAACCAAGTTGTCTGTGACTGCTTGATGATCTTTTTTTAAAAATTGATTTTGAGAGAGAGAGAGAAACATGGATTTGTTGTTCCACTTATTTATGGTTTCACTGGTTTGCTTCTTGTGTCCTGATCAGAGATCCAACCTACAACCTTGGCATATTGGGACAACACTTGAACCAACTGAGCTATCCAGCCAGGGCCAGATGTGGTCTTTATTAAGAGGCACCTCATTCTATTTTGTAAAGACTGGCTCCAAAGACATGAAACCTTAAAGATAATCTCAGTTTGAGATCCCTGCTGTATACATCTGTCTGTGGAACATGTGGTCCAAGGAATTCATGGTTTGTTTGGTTTTCTCAAGCTTCTTAGTAGCAGAGTTGAAACCAGAGTTTGAGTATCCTGATTCCTAATTCAGAAATGTATTCTTTTGTTTATTCATTTATCCACTCAATAAATATGTATTGAGGGCTGGTTTCATGCCAGCCACTGTAAGAGGTAGTATATATGATACATACTGGACCTTCAGAGCTCACACACTTCCCAATGGTGTGATAAGTCCTCTGTAGGGTGAAACTCAAGGTCCAGTGGGAGTTCATGGGAGGGGTTCCTAAACCAGGAAGGGCTTCTGAGCTGAGATGAACTTGAAGCTGAGCCTGAAGGATGAGGCAAAGTTAGCCAGGCTAAGGAAGAAGGGTGACTTGTAGGTAGTGGGCTGCTGAGATTGGGGAGGATACGGAGTTGTGATCCAGTGCATCAGAAGGCAGCTGAGCACTAAACTTTCTTGCCAATAATGTTATAATAATTCCCTTTAGAAATTAAATGAGTATCCATTTTCTTTTTCTTGGTAATAACACAGAATTTTAAAAACAGCAACTCCATAACATAGAGGTTTCCTTGTGAATTTATTAGAATGAGGGAAAGAGGACAGGGGTTTAGCTAATAAGAAGGGTAGGATTGGAAGCAATATTGTGACTTCCAATAAGTTATGTAAAATAACTCTTGGGGTAGATCCAGTTTCTGTGGAGCCTGAACTTTACATAGCATGGGGGACACTTTTTAAGAAAAGTAATGAAAGAATATATGTTTGTTATTTTTTCAAAGACATGAGTACATGGACACACTGCAATTTGGGAGGGGCCTGGTAAAATGAAGGATTCTGAAAATTAAGCCTCATTAGCACCATGATAACACCCTTCTTAATGACACCATTTTAGAGAGATTACCAATAACAGTCATAAAGTCACTCAAGCCATAGGCCAGGCAGAAGGTACTTGAACTCTTGATTTTCTTTTTTTTAATAATATATTTTTCTTAATTTCAGAGAGGAAGGGAGAGAAAGACAGATGAGAGAGAGAGAGAGAGAGAGAGAGAGAGAGAGAGAGAATATGAATCAATAATGAGAGAGAATCATTGATCCGCTGTCTCCTGCATGCCCCACACTGAGGATTGAGCCTGCAACCCAGGTATGTGCCCCAACTGGGAATTGAACTGTGGTCTCCTGATCCTCAACCACTAAGCCATGCCAGCTGGGGCATGATTTTCTTAATTTCAAAACTTTCCCTATTTGAGTGAGTTGAGCCTGCAACCCAGGTATGTGCCCCAACCGGGAAGTGAACTGTGGTCTCCTGATCCTCAACCACTGAGCCATGCCAGCTGGGGCCTGATTTTCTTAATTTCAAAACTTTCCCTATTTGAGTGATCTGGGGGAGTTTGGACAAGAGAAAGGGAGAAGGGAAAGTAACATTTATTTTCTGCTGTGTGTGTGTGTGTATGCTTATAACTGGAACCCACTAAGGGGATTTTTCACGGTCAGTTCTAATGCAGTGTTCCACAAAGATTTCAACACCTTCTTAGTAAACAAAGGCCACATAAACCAGAGGTGAACAGCCAAAGAGGACGTGGTCTTTCAGCACTTCTATCTGAAAAACACTGCAGAGGAACTTCCCGTATTAAGTAAATGAACACATAAATCTTCCTGTGGAGACACAAGTTCTCTGTTTCTCAGGAGTGTTTCATTTGGAACAGGGCTCTTCAAGTAGGGATTGGGGAGTGGAAGGGGAGAAGGGGGGGAGGCAGGAAGGGGAGGATTGGATGGGGAAAGTGGTGCACTGTTAAACTAGCCTCCAAAAAGGAAGAAAAATCCCTGATGCATGTGCCAAGTTCAGCTGCATAAATACCCTTACTGTGGCCGATTTCTATCAACAGATCGGAAATGATTCACACGGAATTGGGAAGACATGAGCACCATCCGTTCTTGTAGGTCAGTGAGATCCACTCCAGCAGAGAGATGCCTGGATGTAAACGTTCTGTGGTCTGCTCCACGCTTCCTTGTGGAGCTGCAAGAACAGACCTTTTGTTTAAAATGCATCTCAAATGTGAAAAGCAGGTGCTTTGCTTAGCCTTCAGCACCTGCAATAATATGCAGAGCATGGATTTCAGGTCCCACATGCTCTTGGGTTAATTTTGCTGGATTAAAGCATATTCAGACTCTCATGAGTAAGGCTGGCCAGGGTTTTGTGAATTCCAGATGGGGTCCTGGCAGCTGGCTCATCAAGTTCTGCTATTAGCAGCTGCAGCCTTCAGAAGTCCAGGCTTGGGGGTGGGGTGGGGGTGGCTCAAGCTTAGGAAAAGGATAGAAATAACAAGAACTGTGTCACCGTTTACCAAGGACTACTTAAAATATAGTTTAATTTTGGTAGAATGTGCTTAGAAATGTTTCCAACCCAAATATTTGGTTGATTGATGGGTAGACATCATGTATTTCTATATTAGGAATATATGTAACTTGCAATAAAAGTTTTTAATAAATTGGTATGCGCCTTCAGTTCCTTTCCTTTTTCCTTCCTCCCTTCCTTCCTTTTCTCCTTCCTTCCTTCCTTCCTTCTTTCCTTCCTTCACATTGAGTAATTACAAGGTTCTATGATAGGTACTAGAGTAAAACAATAAATAAGATGAATAAGACATGGTGTCTACACTGAAGGAGCTCACAGTCAGAAAGAAGACACTCATATAGCCCAGGCAGCATGACTCAGTTGGTGAGCACTGACCTATGAACCAGGAGACCACAGTTTGATTCCAAGTCTGGGCACATGCCCAGGTTGCGGGCTCCATCCCCAGTATGGAGCATGCAGGAGGCAGCCCATCGATGATTCTCTCTCATCATTGATGTTTCTATCCCCTCTCTCTCCCTCTCCCTTCCTCTCTAATAAAATAAAAATATCAAAATCAATAAAAAATATATTTTTTAAAAAGACACTCATAAACACCTACCTGAAGGCACATACCAATTTATTATGTTTCAGGGACTGAAATAGAAGGCTAAAAAGAGCACAAAGCATGGAAGGAGGTAAACTTTGGCTGAAGTAAGGGGACAAAGAAGAGAAATCAAAGTAGAACTTGCAGAGTCATAATACAGAAACTTAAAAGATGAGGAGTTTAATGACCAGAAGTGTAGGACAGTGTGCAGACAGTGTGAGAAGGGACAGATGGAAGTCCATCAATTGATCAAGACAATGCAAGGACTTCAGAGATTGGGGACAAGAACCAGAAAGGTACTCTGTGCATCAAGATGCCAGGAGAAATCTTATCCTGGAAAATCTTGAAAAGCACACTAGAGTGTTGGCATATTATCCTGCCAGCACTAACGAGTCAGTTGTGAGTTTTTAACTGTGGAGTGATAGGATCATTTCTGGATTTTGTTTTGCTTTTAAGGATCACTTTAAGGTTGCTGCATGAAGAACAGATTGGAAGATAAGAAGCTGAGACAATGAAGGCAGTTAGAAGAACAGAGTATGGGCTTTGCTGACACTATTGACCTTGGGGTCATCCTAATAAGGATGAACAAAGCAGGAGAAGAAACTTGGGAATTTCAAGGAGATAGAATTGTTTGGACTTTGTCATCCTTCTGATGGAGGGTGAAGGAATGGTTTAAGTTGCCTCCCAGGTATCTTGTTAGGGATGAGGGGTAGGGCAGGTACTTAATGAACATTGTTGAAAGAGGGGACATAGCCTGGCTGGCATGGCTCAGTGGTTGAGCGTCAACCTATAAACCAGGAGGTCATGGTTCAATTCTCAGTCAGGGCACATGCCTGGTTGCAGGCTTATCCCCAGTGTGGGGCATGCAGGAGGCAGTTAATCAATGATTTCTCTCTCATCATTGATGTTTCTATCTTTCCCTTGCTCTCTAAAATCAATAAAAATATTTTAAAAAAAGGAGAAAGAGGGGACATAAGTATAGGGTCAGAATTGGAAGAAAGATAACTAAAACCTAGGAAACATGTCTCCAAAAATAAATATTTTGTAATTAAAAAAACAAGGCTGTGTGTTCTCCTTTTAAGAATACTCCCTGGAAAACATACTTGAGACTTCTGCTTACTTTTCCTTATCTGAACTTAATAACATGGTTACCACCAGCTGCAAATGAAATTTTTTCAAAAGGTGGTCTTTATTCCAGGTAAGTATGTTATCTTAAAACATCTAATTATTAAGTGAAAAAGAGAAAGATGGTTTTAGGGGCAACTGTTTGGAACCATTTGGAAATAGTTATTGGAGATGTCAGAAAGCTAGATCTTATAGGATCAGCTTTATGCAAAGGGAAGAGTCAAGGAGTGCCTCCAGGTTTCTGGTTTTGATGAAAGAATAGATCATGGTTTTATTCAATGTGAGCAAAAACTGGTTTGTAAGGAAGTTCATGAATTAATCTTTGAGCTGTAGATAACTTGTGGGACAACCAAATGGAAAACATATGTAAACAGCTGTGTTTAAATTTGAGGAGCTCAGAAGATTAATTCCAGCGAGTGACACAGACTTGAGAATCATCTATGTGGTGGTTAAAAACAAGGGAGGGAATGAGATAGCATAGGCTCTACTTTCCTTTTCCTATTATGGCCTGAATGTGGCTGGAAAAAGCAATATCCCAGAGCAGTGGTTCTCAACCTTCTGGCCCTTTAAATACAGTTCCTCATGTTGTGACCCAACCATAAAATTATTTTCGTTGCTACTTCATAACTGTGATGTTGCTACTGTTATGAATCATAATGTAAATATCTGATATGCAGGATGGTCTTAGGCGACCCCTGGGAAAGGGTTGTTCAACCGCCATAGGGGTCGCGACCCACAGGTTGAGAACCGCTGTCCCAGAGGCTCCAGCTGTGACAGACCCTATATGGCTACTCTGAGAGCTGAGGGCAAGCATAATTTTCTGTATATACTCACACAAGTTGGGAAGGACTAGTATGGAAATAGGAAACATAGGAAAGGTAGAACACATAGAAAAAAGGATTCTATGGGGAGTCTGTGGATGAAGAAGTTTATTTACAGTGGAATAAGGTTCCACAGCTCACAACAGAAAGCCTGAGGAGGAGTCCAGGAGGGTAGGAAGGAAGCACACTGTGGATGTATATGAGAGAAGAGCTGGCCAGAGAGCCCCACATTATTATGGGTGGCTGAAGATGGAGACAGTACTGTCATGGTGGGATTCCTGCCCCTGAGTCTTAGCAACTGCTCATTATTTAGGAATAGTTTTTCTCAAAAGATTTGCTGGAGATATGGCTTTTTGCAAGGTAAACCAGTGTCCTAAATCCAAGTACTAGCTGAGGCCTGAGAACCCCACAATTAAGGGACCTGGGCTAAAGTCTTTAGCCTGTGCTCCAAGGGGAGGCAGGATGAGTAGTAATTCTGAGACTCCTAGAGATATGGCACCAGATGAAGTATGGTACCTATTTGCTTTGTTTAACAATGGACAGGTTACTTTGATTTTCTAAATTGTATAAGTCATCCCATTCAATTGAATGCCTTATTGGTTGAATGACTATCCCATTGATTGTGATCTTACTGGTTATCGAAGCACATTCTTCTGTACCTGGGAAACAGGACAGCACAATTACCCTAAATTGTTTTAGTGGCCACAGGTGGTGCGTTCCAGTTGACTCAGTGGTCCTAAGACCAGGACAGCACAATTACTCTAAATTGCCTCGATGGCTCTATATAATGACTTCCTACCAATTCAGTGGTTCGAGACCCGAGGGCTCTAGATAATGTATTTCTGTCAATTCACTGACCCCGAGACCAGAAACTGTAATTAACATGCTTAATTCTGCTTCTGTAATCTGCTTTTTTGCGAGCCAGGTGCCTCATTCCAAACCCTGAGATGTAATCAATACCTTTGTGATTTTTTGCCTATAGAATCCTGGAACTGTGACCAAATGGCTACTATGAGATTTGGGAATGTCCCCTCATAGTCCCGGATTGCAATAAATGTGACTCTTTAATTCGACTTCTTGAGGCGTCCTTCTGTGATTCGCGGGGTACATTACAACACAGAGACTCCTTGAATGAATGGATCCTACCTGACCAAGTGGTAGAGGGAATGTTTTTCTGACTTTCTCTGTAACATTAGCAGCAACTTTTAATGGCTTAGAGATATGTCCTCAGTAGATGGCCATCGTTATTTAAGAGGATGCATTTAGATCAAAGACAGGCAAACTGGAGCCCAAAAGGCCAAATTGGGCCCACTCCCTGTTCTTGTAAAGGAAGTTTCATTGAAACACAGCCACTCCCATTTCTTCAGTATTGCTCCTGGCTGCTTCAGTGCCACCACAACAGAGCTGAGTTGTTACAAAGACTGTATGGTCCACACAGTCTGAAATGTTTACTATCTGGCTCTTTTAAGAGAAAGTTTGCCAACCCCTAATTGGATAATCTATATAAAGCACTTAATCCAGTATCTAGCACATAGTAAGTGCTAATAAATAATGAGATGTTTTTTATTTTTACCTTTAAAGCCAAAACTTGATTGCTAATATCTTTGTTATTGGCAATTTAATTTCAGATGCTCTGGAAAAGCAATCCATCCTTGCTAATTTACATGTTATTGGTGGGAAATTTTTCATATCTCTCCATTTTATCTAAATGCATGTACATATAATTTTAGCCATATGGGTCTTTACGATGGGGAGATCATGCCTAATTCAACCATGTGGAAATTATTTTCAACGTAAAAGCATCTAAAACCAACAGATGATTTCATCTCTTTTTATATACGCAATTATTATGAGAGCCAAAATGTCATACTTTTGGATGCCAGGACAAATGAATTCAAAGAGGGTTTTTTTAAAAATCATTAATACTGAATATAAAAAAGATAGGAAAAGTGTGATTCAATTAAAGTATAACATTAATACTTGTCACATATGAAAATTAACATTGTGCTAGAATAGCAATACAAAATAAAATAAGATTCATGGATTTTATGACCTATTTTCCATTTACTTTAAGCACATGATTAAGAAATTTCAGCACTAAAACCAAAATGCTGTGATATAGCAATACACTATATGTTAACCCAAGAGATGTTCAGAATTTGATGGAAAGAAATTTCTACTGGAGAATATAGGAGATATACCTACTTAATATATTTTATTACATTTAGTGGGAATCACCTACAGAATGTAATGTGAGAATAGTGAGTTGACATCTCATAAAGAAATACCAAAAAGTGACTTATGAAATGAAAAGTGAAATAGCATAGCTCCATTGCAAGGAGGCTCCAGTGTAGAGCTCAGGTAGTGATGGAAAAGAAAATTGCTAATTTGGGGATGTCTACTTGCGTTGTGTTCAATCCTTAGGATCCTGGAAGGGCAGAGAAGTTCATGCCTTATAAAATCTTGGCCATAGTCATATTTAAAGCAGCCATAGGTTGTTTTCAATGCCTGTCCAGCTCCTCTTTTGCCACTTATTTACCTTCTCATGAAGTTCCCTCCTTTTCCCACAATGCCAATGCTGTGATGGTGGAAATGTTTCATATCTGCACCATCCATGTGGTAGCCCCTAGCCACCTGTGACTCCTGAGCACTTGAAATGTAGCTAATGCAACTGAGAACTAAGTTTCTTGTTTTGCTTAGTTTTATTTAATTTAAATTTATGTTAAATAACCACATATGGCTGATAGTTGCCATACTGGACATCACAGATTCTAAACTGAATATATTTCAGATTATGCTTAGAACAAAGGGAAATGCTGGGAATTTTTTCAACTAGGACACTGATTGATTATTGCTTAAAGATGTCTCTTAAGTATACAGAAGACCCACTAGACTTGACTCCCTACACTCTGTACCTCTCACTGACTCTCATCCTTCAACATGTACTTATCCTGTGTCCCATTTTTTGAAACGCATTTCTTCTAGTCACTTATCTGATTAACTCAGTAAAAGATAGTCAGTAAAAGAGCAGAAAATGTCAAGAGATAGTGCCTTCTCTGAAAGACATTTTTAGTCAGTTTGGTCCAAAGATAAATATCACAAGTTTTTAAGAAAAATAAATCATTCAGGTTAAGATTGAAAAAAATAAATCACTTAGAAATTGTGGAAAATCTTTACAATATCATTTTGGTAAGAACAAATAAACTCAGGATAATTCCAATTTTATGCAGATGTGCAATCTTTAGGTGTTCAAATTATTATAAACAATAAAAGTGTTATTATTTTATTAAAGTGAACAACAGAGTTATGGGACAAAACTGACTCTTTAATGTAAGAAATTTCTAGAAGAACTGTAAAATGGAAAGAAAATTTATATAACCTGAATTTATTTACTTTTCTTAGGTAAAGACCAGTCTGCCTACTAGGTAATGCATTTTAAAAGTGTGTCAATTTCATTTGTGACTAAAGTATTATCCCACAAATCTGCCACCCAAACGTCATCTTTCTGATGAAATTATTTATTATTTTATTTTTTTCTGAGTTTCAGTATCTTTTCTCCTGAGATTTAGTTTCCCCACCTCCAATGGAGATCAAACCACTGAGCGACCTCCCTGTGACCTAGAACTCAGGGCACAGGCTGCCCGCTGTTACTGGGTAATTCTGAGGGGAGAAGATGATTGTGTCTTTAAAAGAGTGTTAAAGAGCAGAATGTGCTGTCCCCAACATGGCACTGATTTTTATCCAGTTATCACGTTTCTGTTTTAAAGAGATTGGCATATTTTCAACAAGCAAATGGAAAGAATTGACCCACAGTCCTCAATGCATGTTTATCTATCAATCAATCTGTCTGTCTGTCTGTCTATCTATCTATCTATCTATCTATCTCCATCACTACTTCCCTTCCAGGTAGATCCCACACAGAGCCATCCCAGTCTGATAATGGAGCCATCCCAGCCTTCGGAAAGAAAAGCTTCATCTATGTATATAAAAGCCAAGCGACCAGAACTACCAGAACGACTGGAACGACCAGAACAACTAGAACAACTGGTCGCTATGACGTGCACTGTGGCTGGCCAACCAGCCCGATCAGGGGCAGGGCCAGCCAGCCAACCTCCTGCGGCCCCTCCCCCCTGCCAGCCCCGATCAGCCTCGATCAGGATGGGCCTGCCGGACCCCACCTGTGCATGAATTCGTACACCAGACCTCTAGTACTTGTATAAAAGAATAAAGCCAAGTCTTTTTATTCCATTTGGCTTCCACCCAACATAGCTTACCTCTGGACATAGTTCTATATGAGCCACTTGGCTATCTGTTGGCTGTCATGTTATGTTTTCAGTTGTCTATATTCTAAATTCGTTTTTACTTAAAAGATTTAGATAATCCTTAGGTTTAATGAAAAATAAAATTAACATTTGATGTGTACACGTGAAAGGGATATTTTAAATCCTTTTTTGTATCATAGGGAAGCTAATAGTGATAATTAACATGAAGGTAAGTTTTGATAAACTTAATATCACCAGAGAAATAAATATTGATCAAAGTTGCATAATGAAAGATAAAATCGCAATTAAATATTTTTTAATTGCCATCAGAAGAAAGACGAAAAGTGAAAAGTAACGTAGGCTTAGGGAAGTAGAAAAGAATTATGTCAAAAAGGTAAAGTATGCATAATATTGCAAGTGATGTGACAACTTTTTCCATTTTTAAGATTAAAATTGTCTATTCTTATAGGCTCTTAACACAGATATCCACCCCTCATGCCCCAACCGCATTCTGAGTAAAACTTGAAAAAACTCCATTTTAGAGCCCAGAGTTCAGCAAGAGAGAAACCTCTGATCTCCAAGTTAACCTGGGTCAAAAGACTTTCCTTTGTGAGAGGTGGACCCTCAACAGCACAGGTAAGATTTATAAACCAGAAAAATGTTTGTCTAAGTATGAACCATCAAGGGAGTTTCTGTGGGTCAGAAGTGAAAAAGACATTGCAATGGGCTGAACTGTGCCCTGCCCCGCCCCCCCCCCCCCCCCCATTCATATGTTGGAGTACCTCAGAATATGACTCTATTTGGAGATAGAGTCTTTATAAATGAGGTCATGAGGGTAGGCCCTAATCCAATATGACAGGTGTCCTTATAAGAAGGAAAGATTAGGACATAAACACACATAGAGAAAGACCATCTGAGGACACCCAAAGAAGACAGCCATCTACAAGGCCTTAGAAGAAACCAAACCTACCCTGACCTTGATCTTGGACTTCTCGCCTTCGGCACTGGGAGAAAATACATTCCTGCTGTATAAGCCACCCAGTCTAGGGTTCTTTGTTATGTCAGTCCTAGCAGACTAAGACAGGCACCTTTCCAACATGCCTAAACCCCGTTGGTTCCTCCATCAAATCACACATGGAGGAGTGATTAATATGTGTCTCATTACTATGAAAGGAAGACATGTCATGGTCGGGTTTGCGGGTGCTGATCACAAGATTTTCCCACTGCACTTCTAAACACAAGATCATCCCCAAGCCAGATCTGAGATGCTCGCTCATTTTTCTACTTTTTAAATGCCTAGCAAATAGAACTACTGAGTGATTAGTAACACATGGTGAACATGAGAAGCAGAGTAAAAGAAAAAGCTGTCTCCCCGTGACATGGTTGTCCAGACCTCTTCCCCAGCTGGGCTAGCAGCAGAGGAACAACTCTTAAAAGAAGCAACTGAGGAGAACTTGAAAATAAATGGGAGCTGTGTGAAACAATCAACCGCACTTCCCGGCACTCGCGTCTTTGTCAAGCAACAGGAACACCAGCATTGCCCTAATGGAAGGGAACAATGACCTATTTATTCTGATATCCTGTCTCCTGCTGAGGGTTATGCCAGGTTCTTTTGAGGAAGGGCTAAACACCACTAAGTACCCTATTGTGTACCACTTGATCTGGTATGAAGTGGGGGCACTTTGGAGAGTATGGGAAGGGTGGTCTTCTTCCTGAAGCATGTGGGATGTGTAAACAATATCCAGTTATTCGTCCCTGAATTTGGATTTCTGGGGACCTCGGTTACCAGGATTTCTGAACTGCAAGAAACATGCTGTGAATGGTCGCAACGCTCACACCACTGTGTATTTTGTTATTTGCAACTGCCTTACGGTTTCTCTGTGCCTGGCCTTCTTTGCCTTCCAAAATCATCAGACTTCTCTAAGCTTTTTATTTTGACCTTGGGTAAATGTTATGTATTCGATTTTTCACTCTTGCACGTGGAATACTAATAACTTCTAGTATTCCATATTGACTAGGTGCATTAAAAATTTATGACCTCTAACTTTACCTGGAGCATCAAGACAATTATTCTATTTATCTCTACTTGGTATTTACCCTTTTACACAGCTGTTTATAAAAACAACAACTCTATTCCCTCCGGAATGCTTTGCAACTCCAAATGCGTTTTTGTATTTCCTACTACTTGCATTATTTTGTTAGAATCGAATGTTTACTCAATGAAATTTTTATTACATATTTTATGTTTATTCATGAGGTTTCAAAAGACAGCAATGATTTTAACTTCTGAACTGAGTGGCCATACATTCTTATAAAAAGTTTAAAAGTCTCACAACACGTTCTCATTATATCTCATTAGATCTGGGTCCCTGATTTTGTCCATTGTTTGTAGCACCAGAGATGTAAGGCCCTGAAAATATACAACTTGACATCTTTTATGTGGTAATGTTTCCGGGAAGACATCGAGACCTCAATTCTTATCTTCTTAAAGGAAAGATTTCATTCAAGAGACAAAGGGCAGCAAAACAAGAAGAATGTACTGGCTGCAGCAAAAGCAAACTCAGGACAGTGAGACAAGGAAGGGCTTGGCATAGAAGAAGCAACAGGAGAGCTTAGGCAGGGCTGTTTGGCTCACTGGGAAGTCAGAGGAAAGGGGCCTTGGAGACAGGTTCAGGGACTTAGCCTGGGATGAGCTGCCGCTGCCCATTGCTTCCCTAGTTGCAAGTCTCCTGGGGTCCCTTAGAGTTTAAGAGATGCATGCCTGTGGGCGAAGGAGAGAAAGAAGGGAATGGCACAAGCATGCTCCCCAAAAGGAGAGGGGTGCTGGGTCCTTAGTGGTGAAGGTATTTATCTCTCTCCTACAAGCAGGAATCTTAGGGGAGATCTCAGGGGAGGGTCTCGATAGAATATTCATCAGCTTTCCAAGTGAGTTCTTTTAGAATTGTGGTCTCTACTGATAGGTCAGCACCAGACATGGAGTCATTAGATAATGCAGCTGGTCCTGAGGCAGACAAGGAATCATTTCTCTAGTTTCGCTACTTTTCTGGGCCTGGAGCGGAAATACACCTGAGGCCTAGATGTTATCTTTAGGAAGGAAAAGATTAGGGGGGCTAAACTGCACGACCAGTGGTATGTTAGGGGAGGAAAGGCCACCTGGGGTGAGGTCCTTATTTTCCCCGTTTTGCCCCTTGCTAAGCACCTGGGTTTTCTGGCCTGGTGACCTTCTATACCTGGGCCATCAGCCTTGCTCTGCTCATGTATGTCTAACTGCCTATTACAGTAAGAGCTACAAGAAAATGGATAAAAACTCAAGTGAAACATTATTCCAAAGCAATTTTCTCTGAAAGGAATGCCCTCACTGAAGTGACAATAGGGTTCATATGGGAAAATGCTCCTTTAGAAGCACTAGAAACGGGCACAGCCAGAGTGCTGTTCAGGGTGGCCTGCAGGAGTGGATGAAAAATTAGCAGCAGATGAAGGGGCAAGAGCCATTCGCATTACATTTGAGCTTCCACTTATTTTGGCCAACCTCCTATCGTCTGGTTCTGTAAATCTATTTAAAAAATTTATATTATTTTCATTTTATGAGAGCAATTTTATTAAACTCAATGCATGCACTGATCCAAAATTTATAAAATATAAAGCAGTCTTCCCCATATAACATTGTTTTTAATGATGCAATATCCAGAAATAACCAGAAAATAAAATTATATGAGATAGGAGAAGACCAATATATGAATCCTATTTGACTGACCCATTCATGCTACACTCAACAGTCCTGGCCCCAGGATACTTCACAGAAATCGTGGAGTAGAGTTTCCATTTAGTGATGTAGGGGAGAAAAAATCTTTTTCTCTCTACCTTCCTTGGTTCAATAGCTGGGGCCCACAAATCAAACTGATTAAAGACATTAACAAGGGGGGAAAGTAGTTTTAATTACATATGTATGCACTACATCTCACAAAGAAAAATGTGGCTCCAGCAGGCAGCCAGATGAAGGAGATTTGTATACCATCTTAGGCTACACAAAGGAAAAGGGGTTTGGGCTTCTGGGCAGGGGAGGTAAGTTTTGGGAAAGTGAAGGGAAGAAAGGTATGATAAATGAGGGTTGTCTTGTTATGCAGATTAGAGACTCTCAGGTGGTGAGTTGTGCTCTTCCTTGTATAGAAACATCTCTACAAATGGAAATTTCCTTTAGAAGTGTAAATTTCCTTCTTAAAAGGAGAAATTAACATTATATTTTTAGGCAGTTTGGGTGAGATAAAGAGTGTCTCCTGTGTCTGCTGGCTCTCCATAGTCCTTATGCCAAAGTGGCATTTTTGGGGTGACATTTTCTGGTATCCTTAAGTGACATTTTAATCACAAATTAATGAATGGTAAATGCATCACTGCCCACTCTTCTTGTTCATTGGAGAATTAACAGACTCCATTTCATCCCAGAAAAAGTGCTAAATAATTTATGAATATAATTTGCTATAAAGCCTTTTGTTTTGTAACAGGAATTAGAAAAACTTTCCTGTAAAGAGCCAGATATAAATAAATACAGGGCCAGGACTAAGGTAAGGCATGCGAGGCATCAAGGCACAAAATTTAAGAAAGCTCTCACTCTCAGGGTACTCTGGGAATGAGTACCTATTTAAATTTGCACCCTAGGCACCTTACTCACCCTAGTCCTGACCATGAGTATCTGTTAGGCTTTGCTGGTCAGATGGTTTCTTGTAACTAATACCATTGTAATTAGCTAATCTACACTAATAAAAGAGAAACATGCAAATTGGTGTCACTCCACTACGCCCACCAGCCAATCAGAGCAACTATGCAAATTAACCCAACAAAGATGGCGGTTAATTTGCATATGCAGGCACAGAGCGAAGACTGAAGGCTCCAGCGGAGTGAAGACTGAAGACTGAAGAGGTTTGGCTTCTCCGCTGCGGCTGGAGGGGAGAAGCTAAGCCTCGCTGCAGCCTGAGGGGAAAAGCTAGCCTCAAGGCTTGGCTTCTCCACTGCAGCCAGACCAAAGGCCTGGGTCCCGGGTGCCAGAGGAAAACTGGTGCCAGCAGCCAGGGGAAGGAAGGCCTATTGCGCGAATCTTTGTGCAACAGGCTTCTAGTTATTAATAATAGGAAAGGAGGAAAGGAAAGGCCATTCTAGGCATGTTATTTGGGCAGCTTCACCAGGAAGCTGCAGCTTTGCACTCCCCAGGAAACCACAGGTCCATTTTCTGCAAAATATTAGGGGAAGGGGGCTGGAAAAAAGGAAGATAGACATGGGCCCAGTAAAGTTGGGATGACATAGGGAAAGTACTTGTCTCTCAATCACACCTGGGGACAGAGATGGTTGACCAGAATGGGCGGAGCCATTGCAAGCATGCAAAAATTTGAGAATACATAATCTCTTAAACAAAGGAGCTCACTTTTTTTTTTTGGGGCACTTGGCTCATGACTGTTGTTGGCTTGACTCTTGGCTTGTGGGGCTCTTTTGCTCCTGCTTCCTTGCATTCACCCCTATGGCCCATGGCCATGTGAACCCCACATGCAATGGACTAATGGATTGCAATGAGGAAACACAAGCTAAACTAGCCTGATGTTGGACTAGACTGGCTCCAACATGGAAAGGGAACATCTGGACACGGACTCTGATTTTAGCTCTGCTAAAGCCCCAGCCACTCTTCTTCTCTGACTAGACTAAGGGAAATGGGACTTTGGAAACTCAGAGATTTAATTCTGCAAAAATAACGCTTTCTACTATATCTCATCCTCTAATGGGGGCCTCTGGAAATTCTTATTCCAGTGGTACCCCAAGAACCAGAGGAGAAAAGGCCCTCTCCCCTCCATTAACATAACTATCCAACTCTGTCATTGTAGCACCATAACATTATGAATAATACTAAATGAATAGGCATGGCTGTGTTCCAATTAAACTTTATTTGTAAAAACAGGCAGTGGGCAAGACTTGGCCTGAGGGCTATAGTTTGCCAACTCTAGGTCTATGAAAATATTTAAAATGAATACAAATGTTACATTATTTGATTTGCCCATTAAATTTCATCAGCATGCAGAAAACGTTGCCAACAAATGACATCTATTGAAAAACAAGTTTCGAGAACAGTCCTTGGACTTAAATAATACTGAAAAGAAGGTTCCAAAAGTGGGGTTGATCTCTGGGTTAAGACACATATATGTTTTCACACCTTTTAGAATTTCTTTCCTTTTTTGGAGGGGGGATTTCAACCACCCACCTCCTGGTTCACTTGTCAAAATGCTACTCATTCTTTAAAAGCTAAATTTAAAAATTGCTTCCTCTATGAAACTCTCTTTTTGCCTCACTTCCTCCAAATACAAAATTACTCACACTCCTTCTGTGATGATATAGCCTTTGGTTTGGAATTCTATACTAAAAGTCTTCAACCTGCCTCGGGTTATAATTAGCTATTACATGTGCGTCATCCTTACTAAACTGTAAAGGCAGGACCCATATTGAACTCACTTATTTTCCAAAATACTAAAGCATATTATATTCTTGGTGGTCTTTAAATATATATGGAAATAAAGTCAAATTGATATTTTGCATTGATTCGTTCTTAAGGTTTTATAAAGTGCCACTCTTACAAATCCCTCTCATACCACAGCACTCCAAAAAGGAGCACCCTGAAGCCATACGGGAAGCAGGCGAGGCAGTCTCTTGGCTCTAGACCATGATCACAGCCCACACTTTATATTTTAACAAGCTGATATACCACCCATCAGTTCATTATTATCCTCTCATTTTCTGATGCTATGTAACTCGGGATGAGAATATTCGAAGAGTCCAAACATGCTGTCCTTTATCAGAAAAAGATTAATTGCAAACAATTTTTCAAAGTTATTCAACCAAATGCTATGACATCTGGGATTTTCTTCATAATAATTTACTGGTGCAGGGGAATAGAGGATGTAGATGAAACAACAATGAGTTGATGATTCTTATACTTAGGCAATAGGTACACAGGGGTTCTTGTACATTTCTCTCCAGTTTTGTGTATGCTTAAAATTTACCAATAAAAATAGCAATGTAGGTAAAAAGCAGAGCTATTTTAAAGTCTGCCTTTGCCTTTGATAAATATATTTTTCTTTAGAAGCCAATTCACAGGGAAATGGAAAAGAAGGATAATGGATGAATAAACAGATGATAGTTGATAGATGATAGATAGATAGATAGATAGATAGATAATAGACAAATGATAGACAGATAGATAGATAGATGGTAGATGATAGATAGATGATAAAGCATTTCCTCTGTACTCATTTTTCATACTTTCATTTGTCTTGCCCTAATTTCTTCTAGACCAATGGTTCTCAACCTGTGGGTCGCGACCCCTTTGGGGGTCGAACGACCTTTCACAGGGGTCACCTAAGACCATCGGAAAACACATATATAATTACATATTGTTTTTGTGATTAATTACTATGCTTTAATTATGTTCCATTTGTAACAATGAAAATACATCATGCATATCAGATATTTGAACATTACTATTCATAACAGTAGCAAAATTATAGTTATGAAGTAGCATTGAAAATAATTTTATGGTTGGGGGTCACCACAACACAAGGAACTGTATTAAAGGGTCGTGACATTAGGAAGGTTGAGAACCACTGTTCTAGAACATAATCCATTGGTCAGTGCTTATATTCACAACTCTCGTAGTTTTCTTCATTGTCGTAGTCAAAAGAAGTGTTGCATAATGGTTGGCAGCAAGAGGGATGGGAGAGACACTCACATTAATACTAGCTAACTATTGAGTGCATAATTTAGACGATTTGAAGTGCTATATATTAATATACATAATCCTTCTGTATACTAACCAGTGAATTAAATCCTGTTTTTTACCCTATGTTAGAGAAGATATTAGTAACTTGACCAAGTACACACAATTTGCAAATGAAGGGGCTGGGATGAGAATGCATACATCTGGCCTCAGAGCCACTACTTGTAACCATATGTCATGTAATAGAAAGCATATAGTAGAATTTAAAGAATGTACCAAACCAAGCCCAATTTCCCATTCTTTAGCACCCAACTCTATTTCCCAGCTCCTACTCACAATTTCCTTCTTAGATTGTGGCTTTTGCAACTACCTCCATGGACTGCGTTTTCCCAAAGCCTTAGAGGTCCCTCTCAGTACTAGTCAGTTTTTCTGCAGTGACAAACCTCGAAAATTTTAGTGACTTACAACAACAAAGGTTTATTCCTTGCTCATATTATGTTTCTACTGTGGCTTGAATGCAGCCAGGCTGTAAGTCTGCTCCATGTGTTTGCTCATTCAGAGACCTAGAAGGGGAGAGGAGCTCCTATGTGTGACGCGCCTGTGTTCAGGGCACAGAAGAGCAGGAGCTCTGATGGAAATTTGTGATGCCTCTCGAAGTCTCTGTGTGAGCAAGGAATGCATCATGTCCTCTCATGTTTTATTGTCCAAAGCACATCATATGGCCAAGCCCAAAGGCAGTGAGGCAAGATGTTTATCCTTCATCTAGGAAGCACAGCAAGATATATGGGAACAGGCAGGAGGGGGAGGGTGGATGGGTGGGAGGTAATCAACCAAAGACCTTGTATGCATATAGGCATAACCCATGGACACAGACAATAGGGCGGTGAAGGCCTGAGGCGGGGGTGGGGGGGGGGGCAGGCAGGAGGGGGTCAATGGGGGAGAAGGGGGAACATACATAATACTTTCAACAATAAAGATTTTTAAAAATATATTTTATTGATTTTTACAGAGAGGAAGGGAGAGGGATAGAGAGTTAGAAACATCGATGAGAGAGAAACATCGATCAGCTGCCTCACCCCCTACTGGGGATGTGCCCGCAACCAAGGCACATGCCCCTGACCGGAATCGAACCCGGGACCTTTGAGTCCGCAGGCCGATGCTCTATCCACTGAGCCAAACCGGTTAGGGCGATAAAGATATTTTTTAAAAAAAGAATGTTTTCTGTGAATAAAAGAAAAAAGGGGGAGGGTAAATAACTGTGAAAACTGGTGTCATCTGCCCCCTTCCTTTCAATATCTATTTCTCACAATAACTGACTTAGCATGTCCCCAGAGTACATCATTACCCACTCTCTGGTTTAAGATTTTTCTTTAATCATACAAACAGGAGCCTTCAGTGTTCTTAAATCCAACCCTCCCATCTTAGGAAAAAATGGCGCTTCTTGTCCAAAAGCATAGGTATAGCTCATGGATAAATTCTTACAAGAACACAGGACTCCTAAAATGTCATCCAGGGCACTCTTCAGGGTTCTCCTAAAGATGATAAAAGTCCATGGGCATCTGGCCTTTTAGTGATCAAGGTTACATTTGGAACAAAGAAGATATTATTATTTAGGACTACATACATCAAAGCGCATAAACCCTACTACACCATCTGAAACATAAAAGGGGGTCATTTTCTCACATGATACAAAACCCAGAAGTAGGCTTGCCTGGGCTTGTATAGTCAAGAACCTAAGCTCCTTTTAATTTTCATCTTCACCTACTTAAGCATCTTTTTACTTTGTACTTGCAGCAAAGCAGCTGCCTATCTGGCCCATGTTTAAGTTCCATGCAGGAAGAAGGCTAAAAGAACAAAGAGTGTAAAGAGCCCTGGCTGGTGTTACTCAGTGGTTAGAGCATCACTCGTGCACAGAAGGGTCTAAGTTTCGATTCTCGGTCAAGGGCCCATACCTAGGTTGGAGGTTAGTTCGCTGGTCCCAGTCAGGGCATGTGCCAGAGGTAACCAATCAATGAGTCTCTCTCACATTGAAGTTTCTCTTTCTCTTTCTCTCCGCCTCCTTTCCACTCTCTAAAAATCAATGGAAAAATCATCCTCATGTGAGGATTAACAAAAAATAAAAAAATAAGTGAAAACATAGGCATACCCTTTTTAAGTACGATAAAATAGCCTACCCAATTCTGCTTATATCCCATTGGTCAAAATTAGTCACAGCATCATCCTTACTTGCAAAGAAATCTGAGTTACTATCTTTATTTTTTAAGGTTTTATCTGGAAATAATTAGAGTCCCAAGAAGTTGCAAAAATCATACATACCACGAGGTGCCAGGTAGCCATTATACTACTTCCCCCCAATGGTAGTATCTTCCACAGCTATGGTACATTATCCGGCCAGTGTGGTTCAGTGGTTGAACACTGACCTATGAACCAGGAGGTCATGGCTCAATTCTGATGTCAGAGCACATGCCCAAGTTGCAGGCTCAATCCCCAGTATGGGGCATGCAGGAGGCAGCTGATCATTGATTCTCTCTCATCATTGATGTTTCGATCTCTCCTTTCCTCTCTGAAATCAATAAAAAATATACAAACTTCAGAAATTTACTTCGACAGACCAGACTACCGACCTCATTATGATTTCACCAGTGTGGTGTTGTTGTTTTTTCATGTCAGTTTTTTCATGTTGTTTTTTCATGTCAGTTTTCTTTTTTTTATATATTTCAGTGACATTTTATCACCTATATAGATTCATATAACTATGGTCACAATCAAGATACAGAGCAGTTCCATAACACAAAGGAACTTCAGGAGCTGGGGGTTTTTTTTTAACTACACACATTGCAGCCATGAACAAAATCAGGGATCCTGCTAGGAAGAAAGAAGAAAAATGGATTTGGGAGAGCCAACAAGTAGCACCTGCCACAAAGGGCAGCTATTTTAAGGAGAGGGAGTTTTCCATGATCTTGGAGGTATGAATAGATTTCATCCACCCCCCCATCCTTCCTCCCGACACATACACTCCTTTTGTCCTTTAGAAATCTCTCAAACAAATGCCATACAATTTGATTTATCTCATACTGCAGGGCTGTAATGACCCCATTGAGATGTGGAATTCATGGTTTCAAGAAACAGCAAATATATGTCTTAGTTCAATACCACTAAAACCACCCAAGAGACCAATGAAAGAACAAAGGGTTTTTGTTGTTATTGTTCTAATGAGAATAATTCTTTGACACAGGACCAAAAGGCAACAAGTATAGAGGAAGGAAAAACCCAGAGGGTCTCAAATTGCATCATATCTGGGAGTAAAGGGATCTCTTAACTCGAGGGCCACTGTTATTTTCAGTTCAATTCCAGAATTTTCTGAATGAAATCTAGCCATTTTCTTCCTATGGAACCTGAGAAACATTCCTTCTTGTAGTCTAACATGAAAGTTCTCAAAGTGTCAATAATGAGAAGAAATGAATATGAGCAAACATATAGAGAATATGCATATTCTAGGTGGGAAAAAATATCTTCCGGAAAGTACAAATCCATATAATAAAATATGATAATTTATTAAAGTGCTTTATTTGAATTTGTTCTGTCAAAACACAGGCAAGCTTGATCTGATGCATCTGATTGATAACTAATAATGTCCATTTCATGATATTCCAATGACTTATATAAGATTTGTCCTCCTTACAACTATTGGTTATTGAGGAGTCCACTGCAATCATTGCTAATAGAATTAGCAACTAGCTGCTCAGACCCTGAGGAAAATGACCCCAGCCCAAGCAGAGAGCTACAGGAAAAGCAGGTAACTCTTGTGAGCACATCCTTTTAAAATGGTGTCTTTTCCATAATTTAAAAAAAAAGGTTTTTTAAAATTGATTTTTAGAGAGAGAGGAAGGGAGAGGGGGAGAGACAGAGACAGAGACAGGCATTGATGTGAGAGCGAAACATCAATTGGCTGTCTCCTGCATGCCTCTCACTGGGAACAAGCCCGCAATCCGGGCATGTACCCTGACTGGGAATTGAACTGACAACCTTTCAGTGCATGGGATGATGCCCAACCAACTGAGCCACACCAGCCAGGGCTCCACAATTTTTTGAGGTAGTGTTTGGCATAATATAAAACACCAGAGTCAGAAGCTTGAAACCAAGGGCCAAGCTATTCAATATTGGATTCAAACCTTAATGGTCAAACTACAAGACGACCAGCAAAAATAATCAGGGTGATACCACTGCTATGAACCAGCCCCCCCAAGACTAAGTGGTGCAGACATCAATCCACTCTTTCCCCAGCTCCACTGGCTCCAGTTCTAGCTGCCTCAATAGCTGTGGGTGGATGATACATTTTTATGTCCTCATTTTCCTTCATGTTAGAGGTTAGCTTCTGAACCCTCAAAAATTAAAGACCAGAGAAAGCCATAGGACAGTGGTTCTCAACCTTCCTAATGCCGCGACCCTTTAATACAGTTCCTCATGCTGTGGTGACCCCCAACCATAAAATTATTTTTGTTGCTACTTCATAACTGTAATTTTGCTACTGTTATGAATCATAATGTAAATATCTGATATGCAGGATGTATTTTCATTGTTACAAATTGAACATAATTAAAGCATAGTGATTAATCACAAAAACAATATGTAATTATATATGTGTTTTCCGATGGTCTTAGGCAAGCCCTGTGAAAGGGTCGTTCGACCCCCAAAGGGGTCGCGACCCACAGGTTGAGAACCGCTGCCATAGGACTAATAAGGCCTTCTCAAGTTTCAGATGTAATTGAAGCAGATGAGTGTATGACAATAAGGGGTAGTGAGGACTGTGCCTAAGAGAGAAGCATAAAAATTCCCTCCCCAAACATATTCAAACACAATAAAAATATCACAAGATAATGAAAACGGGAACAATTAATGGTGTGCTCATTGGATAGTGTGAGGGACAAATTCAGTCTAGGATCCCCCAACGTGGGACTGTGACCAGGTAAAAGACAAATATGAGACTAGTAGTGTTCTTTCAGTCCTCTACTTGCTTCCCAGAAATTAGGGGGTGGGACTGCAAGTTCCAACCCTCTATTTATGGTTGGTTCCCCTGGCAACCAGCCCCCATCCTTAGTTGCTTCCAAAAGTCACCTCTTAACACAAACCCAGTTTGGGTGGAAAGGGGCTTGTTATATGTAACAAAAACACCCATTTCACCTTTATGGCTTTGAAGGTGTTCAGGAACTACAGACAAGAGAATAAATATTATAACAAAAGATGCTCATTGCTCTTACTCAGTGATGGCGAACCTATGACACGCGTGTCAGAGGTGACACGCGAACTCACTTTTTTTGGTTGATTTTTCTTTGTTAAATGGCATTTAAATATATAAAATAAATATCAAAAATATAAGTCTATGTTTTACTATGGTTGCAAATATCAAAAAATTTCTATATGTGACACGGCACCAGAGTTAAGCTAGGGTTTTTCAAAATGCTGACACGTCGAGCTCAAAAGGTTCGCCATCACTGCTCTTACTGCTTGGCCAGTGGTTTCATCAGCCATGCCAAAGGATTGAAGTCTCCACAGAAACCCACAAGGACAGGGGCCAGAGACTTTCCAGGTTGGGAAACACGTGGAGATTCTGGGAGAGTGGCAGACTGGGAGAGGGCAGGGAAGCTCTGAGCTCCTTCCCCATACCTTGCCCTATGCCTCTCTTCCTTTTGGATATTCTTGAGTTCTTTCCTTTTATAAGAAACCAGTAATCTAGCAAAGAAAATGTTTCTCTGAGTTCTGTGAGCTGCTTTTGCAAAATGGGAGGGGGGTCATGGGAACCTCTGATCAATTGTTCGGTCAGAAGCACAGGTGATGGCCTGGACTTGCAGTTGGCATCTGAAGTGGAGGACAATCTTATAGGACGGAGCCCTTACCCTGTGGAATCCAATGCCATGTTGGGGTAGATAGTGTCAAAATTGAGTTGAATTGTAGGATACTCAGCTGGTGTCCAAAAACTGCTTGATGTGGGATACCCCCCTGCCCCCACCCATCCACATTACAATTGGGTGTGGAACATTTTACATGGTTTAATTCAAACCCTAAATAGGGTAATATCAAACATTTATGTAGTATTTACTATGTGCTTGGAACTGTAACACATGCATTTCTCACACAATACTAAGAACCAAGTATTATTTGGAGGAAACTGAGGCACAAAAGGATTATGTAACTTGTTGATGGTCACTCAACTAATAGGCAGCGAGGCTAGGATTCAAAACCAGGCAGCCTGGCTTCAGAGTCTGTGCTCCTAACACGCTAAAATCACAACTCTCTCTCTTTTTTTTTAAAGAAATTCGATTTCATGTAGTCAAAATAAGCAAGGGTTTCCTAATATGCTCCATAAATCCCTTTTAAGTTGTCTATTTATGGACGAGGCTCTGCTGCACTGGGATGTACTGATGAGCTCCAGGAAGGACCACACACATGGGTGTGATGCCACAGTCAAATGCTGAGGGATGCCATACTTAGCACAAAGCCTGGGGTCATTGCATAATACTCTACACATAAGGATCTTCAGAAAAACATAATCCTTCCTAACGTTAGGCTCAGGAATAGTTACAATTGTTCTGAACAATGGGTTGGCTTTGAATAACTACTCCTTGGTTTAACAACTCTATAGCTGGCCTTGTGTCAGAGCATGTATCAGGTTATGCATTTTTCTATCTTTCTCACTCCAGGCTCTATTTTATGTCCTAACTTTTGCTCCCTTTCAGAGGATATCCTAATTCTTGTTATTTAAGGTATCTGGAATGCGTGAATACTTGTAAGTTTTTCTAAACACATTTTAGAGTAAGATCGGTCAATTAATTAATAAATTAATTGGGGAAGATATTCCACTAAGAGAAGATGGCCCAGAGAAGAAGAGAGAGACTTATAGACATCAGTTAAAATGCTCTCAGGAAAAAAACAAACACACAAACAAACAAAAATAAAACCTCTAAGAAGACCTAAAATTCAAGGCCATGCATTTTTATTCAACAAGAAGTCTGGAGGTTGCTCCTCCCAGGTTAGTGCATCAGCTCTGCATGACAGTGTGGAGGACGGGCATGTGACATTCTCCTGGACTCTGCCCTGGGATGGTCAGGTGGCTGCTGCCACTTCCTACATCACCTCCTCATGTGACTGCTTCCAAAGGTAGGAAAGCTCTTTTCAGATACCTTCCTGCTTTCATCCTGGAGGAAAACTCGTCTCAGAAGGACTCCAGAAGACTGCCTCTTATATCTCCTTGTTCAATCTATGTGACATGCCATTCTTGGTTGCCAGGGAAGCTTTTTCATCCCTTATAGCAGAAAGGCAAAATTGAAGCTAGGAACGGTTGTTAAGAAGCCAAATAATCTTGTCTGCCACAATAATTTAATAAAAAACACTGGTTATATAAAATATTTAACAATGGAGATGGAGTAATAACCAATCAGACCAAAGGATGGCCTTGCACCGCTGGTTAGAATCTAGTCTGCATGTCTGCATGTGTGTGTGTGTGTGGGGGGGGGGGGGGTCCACTTATACATTAGTTATAATTAGATTTGTACCAAACCATTAGCAAAACTCTCACAAGAATGTTTGTGTTAACTTTGTAGTTCTTCCCAGAGCAGAGCTTCTGTTGAATGCAGAGTTGAGGAGGGAGGTGCACTGGCTGTCAGCAGTCCATGGGGATATTCCTAGGTTACCTCAAGGTTGAAAGCCAGGCAGGTCAAGGCTATAGGTCCAGAATGATCATCTAACTTTGACAGAGCCTCTCTGAATCTGTTCTCTTTCTTTACTGGGTTTGAAAGCATTTAACTGCTAGCGAAATGTCTGATCAACATGGGTAATTTGTTGCAGCTGTAGTGTAGGGTTTCCCAAAATGTGATCTGCATCAGAATCCCCTAGGCATGCTTGTCTAAAATTCATTTCCCTGGATCCCATTCCAGACCTATAAATTCGATATTCTGATTCATTGATTTGGGGTAGGTCCCAAGTTTCTGCATTTTAAGCAAGACCTAAAGTTGGAAACCTACCAAGATTCCCCATAACCAAGACGGCCCTAAAAAAGATACCTATTTCAATAATTGGAGATGTGAGCATAAGTTAAATTTTGAGGATGATTACTTTTAATGCTGATGTTTTTTTTCTTCTTTCCTCAGTTCTTGTGTTTGACATTTGGCCTTGAAATTCTCATACAGATTCTGAAATTACATTCCTGGTTTCTCTTGGCTTGTGTCTATGTATGCAAAGCGAAAAATGAAATGTTCACTGAAAAGTGTTATATATAAATCACTTATTGGCCCTGCTTTGTTCCTTTCATCAATGAGGCCATATCTTAGAATAATTGTTTTAAATTACCAAAGCATGTTCCCCCACCCCCTAGGAGTTAAATAAAAACAGGCAAGCACAGACAAATACAAGAAGTACTACTTTATGAGTGGTTGAAATTCAGGTATTCTTTTATTAGACCACAGCAATATGAGACAGATTAAATTTCAAGCATGGAGACTTTTAGTATTGTTCCTGTGATTGCAAGGCATCCACAGGCATTCCCTTGCACTAATAATTACCCTCTCAGTTAATGCAATTGTTCCTAAAAATTAAACAGAAAGGTTCTAATAAAATTACAGTTTCTTTTTGTTTATCTCAACACTAGAGGATAAACTGTGGATTAATTAAATGCTCCTGCATCAGTTTCTATGTGGTATTGATTTTCAATTCAGAGTTAAAGCTTATGCTCTCACACTAAAAAGCCTGTTTATAAGATCATTTTTAATCCTCTTCTGAAAAGGTTTAATTTATAATGGAGTATGCTCTCTCCTCTGCTTTAATTGTTCACAATAAACAATGCAAATGGAAATGTCCTTTATAGCATGGAAAACTGGGATGAGAGAATTCTCACACACTGATTTTCAATATGTTCTTATGGTTTCTCCAGAAATAGCACTATATTTGAATAAGTGACCTCTCCCATTATAATGGAAACATGGAACAAAAGAATGAGGGCACAGGTTTCTATCCCAGAGGCAAGCCCACCACGACCCAACAGGATAATAAAGAGCAACAGTTTTGCTTAATGACTAAAATGAGTAATAATTCTGTTCAGGCTTTATTTCCCCTGCCTGTGCCTTCTCCTGGTCCCCTGCTTCCCTTTCCCTCTTCTAACCTCAATGTCTTCTCATCTCTTATTAATCCTTAAAAGTCCTTTGTAGAGTTTTTTTTAAAATATATTTGTATTGATTTCAGAGAGAGAGAGAGAGAAACATCAATTATGAGAGAGAATCATTGATCGGCTGCCCTCTGCACATCTCCTACTGGGGATTGAGCCTGAAACCTGGGCATGTTGCCTGACGAGGAATCAAACCATGATCTCCTGGTTCATAGGTCAATACTCAACCACAGAGCCACACTGGCTGGGCTAGAGTTTCTTTAGAAAAACACTGAGGCAATAAGAGAAAAAGAACTGAAATGGTAGTGAGTTGCAATAAATTGCAAGTTAAACAAACAAACAAAAAGTGTCCCTAATAATTTACTGCTCAAATTAAGCTGATAATGTTACTGTACACACGTATACACACACACACACACACACACACACACACACACACACACACACATACACACAAGTATATACAAAGCAAATAGAAAAGATAGGTCTTACTTAATTTACCCTTTTAAAAAGGGTATAACCTCACCTTTCACCATAAAAATGAAACAGTATATTAGCATGAAAAGCTTCTGTGCCTTCATTTTGCCTGGCTAGCTTGCGAGTTTCCATTTCTTTCATCTCCATTTCTACTTGTATTTATATCTTAACAGAAAAAGTCAAACCCATTCCAAATGGCCCTCGAAGCCATGATGTAGAATGGTGACTATTGATCAAAGGTAACCCCCTCTTCTCGAAGCCTGGTGGATGAGATCAGGATGGATTAAATAGATTTGGACCAAACCAACAATGCCGTCTTTGATTTATGAAACTCCAACTGTAAGCTCGGCATCAGACCAGAAACAATTTTGTTGGATGGTCTACCCAGGAAAGATGGCCAAGCC
Organism: Myotis brandtii; assembly: GCF_000412655.1. NCBI lineage: Eukaryota > Metazoa > Chordata > Mammalia > Chiroptera > Vespertilionidae > Myotis > Myotis brandtii. Next base: position 2,785,767 of record NW_005369989.1, read on the forward strand.
TCTCCTTTCCCAGCAAGGTAGCATCATGAAGGAAACCCCAGGCTCAGAAAGCTCACCACGTCTGGAGACCAGAAACTGGCCGGCTCACACAGGTTTTAAATATTTTTAATTCACTATCAACATTTAAAAACATGAGATTTAACATAGAAAAGCAAGATAGCAGATCTTTTTGGATAAAATGAAAACACATGGCAGCCCTGAGCCTGAATGTGGCAGTGACTGGCAAGAATGAAGTAGATGGTACCCATATGGGACAGATGTGGGCGCTGGGGCCTTCGCAGCCTCCACTCCTCCCTCCTGCCCAGGCCCTGCCCTCTCCATTCAATCACTGCCTGCCCGGCCTCCGCAGCCCTCTGGGTGTGTTTCCTGAAGTACGCCAGCGTCTGCACCTTTCCAGAGGCCTTTACATACCTTACCATGCGCTCGCCAAACTAGGTCTAGGAACCATATGTCACGGTGCAAAGTTATTACATTGTTATTATGTTCCCCTTCACCTTTTCACCCATCCCTTCATCCTGCATGCCATCAGCGTGCTTGTTGTTTCTATGAATCTGCTTTGGCTTTGTTCTGTTTGTTCGTTTTGACTTCCCTAATTTCACTATCTTGTACACCTGAAACAAACATAATATTGTCCTCCAACTATACTTTAATAAAAAATAAGCCCGGCCAGTGTGGGTCAGTGGTTGAGCATCGACCTATGAACCAGGAGGTCATGGTTCCATTCCCAGTCAGGGCACATGCTCAGGTTGGGGGCTCAATCCCCAGTAGGAGGCGTGCAGGAGGCAGCCAATCTGATTGCCTCTCATCACTGATGTTTCTATCTCTCTTTCCCTCTCCCTTCCTCCCTGAAATCAATAAAAATATATTTAAAAAATGAAATAAAACATCTAGTCCCCTCTACGCAAATGGGAATGGATCTCTGCTCTTTCCCTGCTATCTGCAGTCACTAAGTAAAATCGTTTTCACCACTTTAACATTTTTTAAAAAGGTAAAAGAAACAAAATAAACTGAAGGCCTTGACTGAAGTTGCAAGTGGACAGTTGAAGTCTGCTTATCCCTCAGTGGGGTAAAGAGGAGCCGAACCCAGGGAGTCACGCTCCCCACTCCAGACACAGTGAGCATGAATCCCGGAGGGCAGGGTGCGTGGGCAGATTCCTTACTAGCTCTGCTCTGTTTCCTCCCAATAAACTTAGAGTCTCATGCCAGAGATTACTAACCTTACAGGAAGGGCCAGGCCCAATTCCCGGGTCTGATGATACATGACTTAGCTCCACTATCTAACAAAGATTGCCCAAGAGCAGTGGCATACTAAGGGTGGGCCCAGGAGTGGCTGGCCCTGCTTCTGTTTGTAAGTCAGACTTAGCGCCCTGTGGATAGTGCTAAAACAATAGGAAAACTGACTAAAAGTCAGCCTCCTTTTAATAATTCTATGCACTAACAAATCTGAATAATGACAGTGATATAGAAATAGTCCTCTCTAAAAAAATGTTGTTGCTTAAGTTCTAAACAATTGCTGTAATTATCATTACACTAGAGGCCCAGTGCATGAAATTCATGTGGGGGGAGGGGGGTGTCCCTCAGCCCAGCCTGCACCCTCTCCAATCTGGGACCCCTCGAGGGATGTCTGACTGCCAGTTTAGGCCCAATCCTGGTGGGATCGGGCCTAAATGGGCAGCCGGACATCCCTCTCACAACCCAGGACTGCTGGCTCACAACCACTGGCCTGACTGCCTGCCTGATTGCCCCTAACCACTTCTTCCTGCCAGCCTGATCACCCCCTAACCACTCCCCTGCCAGTGTGATCAATGCCTAACTGCCTCCCCTACCTGCCTGGTCCCCCCCAACTGCCCTTCCCTGCAGGCCTGGTCACCCCTAACTGTCCTCCCCTACAGGCCTGGTCCCCCCCCCATCTGCCCTCCCCTGCAGGCCTGGTTGCCCCTAACTGCCCTCCCCTGCTGGCCATCTTTGACCACATGGGGGCAGCCATCTTGTGTGTTGGAGTGATGGTCAATTTTCATATTACCTCTTTATTATATAGGATTTTAAAAATTGTCCTAGCCTGTTTATCTCAGTGGTTAGAGTGCTGGCTCTCTGTAGGGTCTCAGATTTGGCTTAAGGGCATGTACCTCCATTGCAGGCTCAATCCCTGGCCCCAGCTGGGGCACCTGAGGGAGGCAACCAATCAATGTGTCTGTCTCACATCATTGTTTGTCTCTTTCTGTCTCTCCCCATCCCTTCCACTCTCTCTAAAAATCAATGGAAAATAATATTTTTGGGTGAGGATTAACAATATATATTGTCCCTAAAATGTATACATACACTTTGTATAATTATAAAGGCAGTGTTTATAAAAATACATTCTATTTTCAAAATTGAGCTATCAGCTGTTAAAGTATGTGTACATTTTTTTGGGACACCCTGTATATGTAACCAGAAAATTAGTAAATTTTATTATTTGCACATGAAACTCAAGAGAATCCTGTCAGAGAGCCCAACACAGAACACCTGCCCCAGCTATGTGCGTATTTGAGAGTAAGTTTGAAATCCTGGTTTCAGGCAAAGTTCCTGTTTCTAACCTCTGGGGAACACATTCCAGTTTAAACATTAGCTTGGAGATAAACAACGATGACACAGTGATTGCAAAGACAAGGAACAGAACTGGAGTGACTAATTCTGCCATTGTGGGGATTTTTAACTTATGCTTACAGTTCTTCAACTGCAAAGAAGTTTATCTAAAGCCCGTGGAATCAATCACACTACATTTTTGTTTATTTTTAAATTTCTTTTTCTTTTTTTTATTAATCCTCACCTAAGGATATTTTTCCCCCAGTGATTTTAAGAGAGAGTGGAAGGGAGGGGGAGAGACAGAGAGAGACACATTGATTGGTTGCTCTGGCATGCGCCACAACTGGGGCAGGGATCAAGCCTGCAACTGAGGTACATGCCTTTGACAAGAATCAAACCTGTGATTCTTCAGTCCATGAAATGATGCTCCAACCACTGAGCCAAACTGGGTGGGTAGGGCTTAAATTATTTTTCAATTACCACTGACATACAATATTATATTAGTTTCAGGTATGCAACATAATGATTACACATTTATATACTTTACAAAGTTATCTTAAATCTAGTATCTTAAAACAAATATATGGGTATTGCATTTGGGGGGGGGTTGTACAATGGAATTTTTTGTAATCTCTGCCAAATTTATCCTTGAATTTAAGGTTTTTCATAACTATTTCCATATATGTTGCTTCATGTGAAAGAAACATTTGAAATTAAAATGAATAAAGTGTGTTCTTTCATCAATTATGAGTGAAACAGATTGAAAAATCTAGCCATCCTCCTTTTTTCAGAATGTCTGAAGATTAATTTTGATGAAGTTATCAACAAATTGGCACAAATTAAGCCTCAAGAACAAACTTGTCATGCTATTATTTATTATTATGAGAGAACAATATGATGGCATACACTTTCCCCTTTATTCAAAAAGTATATTAAGGTAATCACAAAGTATTAATCCATTCATTACTCTTTCTTTTCTGACTATTGTTATTATGAATCTTTTACTTCAGAATTATTACTGAAAATTATTTTACCTAATAAAGAAGGGTGTTGTTAAAATAGGACAAGCTCTGGATGACAATTATGCTAGATCTTTCACTTTGTAAAGTACTATGTTCCACCTTTACCCTAAATGGAATTCCCATAACTTATCAGATATAAGTAGCAGATTTTCACCTGACCTGCATTTGGACTGAATTTAATGCCTAGTTGTTATCTACAATAGAATTCCCTGCACTGTGAAATTTTCCCAGAGGTCCTATTCCTGGAGAGTTTGCAAGTAATTCACTCTTTTTTAAAAAATGTTTTTATTGATTTTTGAGAGTGAGAGAAGAAGAGAGAGAGAAACATTGATGAGAGAGAAGAATCAATCAGCTGCCTCCTGCACACCCCCTACTGGGGATGGAGCTTGAAACCTGGGCATATGCCCTGACCAGGAATCAAACCAGCGACCTCTGAGTGCATGGGACGATGTTCAACCAACTAAGCCACACCGGCCGGGACAAGAAAGTTAACTCACTCTTCAGTTGATTCCATAGCACTCTGCCCACAAATAAATGTCATGAATAAATGTTTACATGGCCGTCCTTCCCAGTAAACATGAGCTCCTTTAACATAGGGAATGTACATTAATTATACTATTTCTACTACTTTTCAGGTACCTAATAAACTATATTGAGTGGATGAACGAATGAATGAACGAACAAACAGATGGATAGATAGCACTCACATGTGAGAACAACTCTTTGTGAATACAAGAGATTTACATTCCGACAAAATTAAACAAATACCTTTGAAAGGAGTGATTTTTTTAAGAGCATACTCTAACCCTAAAATACCATTGCTATCACTTTAAGACCACATGGCCCTGGCAGTGTCCTCATTGATCCCTGCATCTGTCTCTTGCTTCATCCATGTTTGGACAGAACAGACCCAAGGGCACCCCTTCTCGCAGTCTCTGACCGTCCTCCAGCCTCTTTCCCAGCCGCCACCTCCAGCACCATCTCAGCCATCCTCAGCCTCCAGGGCCAGTGGTTCTCAACCTTCTGGCCCTTGAAATACAGTTCCTCATGTTGTGACCCAACCATAAAATTATTTTCGTTGCTACTTCATAACCGTAATGTTGCTACTGTTATGAATCGTAATGTAAATATCTGATATGCAGGATGGTCTTAGGCGACCCCTGTGAAAGGGTCGACCGACCGCCAAAGGGGTCGCGACCCACAGGTTGAGAACCGCTGGTCCAGGCCAACCAGCACTGCTTTCTTAGCTGAACTCCTTACTGCCAAGCAACCATGAGCTCCCCAACTGTCAGCATTCCTCCACTGAGGCGGAGGCCACTGCCAACTGCCCGGCCAGCCTGCATCTGCGGGCCTCCGCACCTACCTCTCAGCTGCTAGTTCCACCCGAGGAGGAGCCACGGGCAACGAGCATCTCCCGAAGATGCAAAACTGTCGTGATGGCCGCGGGGTCCCTTTCCAGGACGTGCCGAAAGCTTCCCAAGAGGAGGGTGATCAAACTCAGGACGCCATGGAAGCCTCCGTGGCTTTAGAGAGGAACCTGAACCAGGCCCTTTGGCACCTGCGCGCCCTGGGTTCTGCCCTCAGGGACCCGCAGCTCCGCGACTTCGGGAGAACCACTTCCGGGGCGAGGAGGTGGAACTCATCAAGAAGATGGGCGACACCTGACTACACTCCACAGCCTGGCAGGCCGGCCCCCAGGATGCACAGGCGAGTATCTCTTGGAAATGCTCGCCTTCAAGCAGGACCAGGGGCCTTGGGAGCCCGGAGGCTTTGAGGGGCCCCTCTGCTCCCCGCCTGGCGCCTGGTTTCGGCCTCAGCCTTTCCCTGCAGCCACTACCCTGGAGCCCTCTACCATGCTGTGGACCAAATGGAGAAACAATGAGGCTTTTTGCAGCAAAAGACACAAAAGAAAACCACTTCTCACTTATGTTAATTATCAGGAAACCTAAACAAATTCTTTGGAAATCTTTGAATAGCCAGTAGCCAATCAACAATATTACGGCAGCCTGGCATAGTGCAGAGATTCTCAAACCCCAGATTCATTGCATACTACTTCATAGTTTTGGGTAAACTGTTTTACATTATTATTTATTTCTGTGATTATTTTTCTTTAAGTTTGCCCACTTTTTAAAACTTAAATACATAGTCTTAACCCTGTTGCAAGAAATAATATCCATAAACACTTCAGTTTTATGTGCCAGTTGTGTAATTTTTCTAATGCACACTAAAATAAACACAGAAATAGGAAATATATTGTGCCCATCCTAGAATTATCTAAGGATATACCATGGGAAACCCAGCACAGTAGAATGAACATAGGTTCCAGGATAAGATGAATGAGTGTTCAAGTCAAAGCTTTTCCATTTCCAAGGTGACTTAACCTCTTTAAAAGTCAAGTCTTTTTTTTTTTCTTTTTTTAATCCTCACCCAAGGGCATTTTTCCATTGAATTTTTAGAGAGAGTGGAAGGAAGGAGGAGGGAGAGCGAAACATCCATGTGAGAGAGACACAGAGATTGGTTGCCTCCTGCACGCGCCCTGACCAGGGCCCAGGCTGGGGAGGAGCCTGTAACCAAGGTACATGCCCTTGACCAGAATCAAAACCCAGGACACTTAAGTCCATAGGCGGACGCTCTATCCACTGAGCCAAACCAGCCAGGGCTAAATGTCTTCCTGTAACTATGGAGGTAAAGAAACTGACCTCAGGGAATTGTAAGGATTAAATGGAATAACATATGCAAATCACCTAATGGGAGCCTTCCATAGACTAATTGGGGGCTGCTAGATCATAGCTGCTAACATGGTTCTGATGCTTCACCTTTCAAACTGTATTTCTTCTTTCTCCACTTCTGACTCTCTCTAAAAGTCTCTTAACCACTCTGATTCTACATATAACCTCACAGAACCAAAGTGGCCCAATTTTATGCAAAACAAGCATCAGTCATAACAACTGCATTGCATAAAAATAAGCATAAACATTATAAAAATAAATATGGACCACGCTCAGGGAGCAAGAGTACAGAATGGAGAATTCTTCTCTGGCCTTGCTTCCATTGGTTTTCTGCCATCTCAGAAACACCACATGGGGCGCTGGGCCATGTTCTCTTCATCTAATAAGATTGAGGGAGTAAATCCCTTTTCCATCTAAAACAGTAGTTGATGAAAATTGTGCTGTATAACACATCTCTTTGCTTTCTTGTCTTCTCTCTCTTTTCTTTTTCTTATTATTATTCTTATTGCCAAAGTATGTAGGGCAAAGCTCACTGTGAAAGTGAAAAGACTTTCCACTGTGGTTTCAAGAAAGGATTTTTCAAGTTGAAACAAGTTTTAAACTGAGGTCTCTTAACCTTGTCCTATTGAACCATCAACACCAGCCAGCCCTTATCAGTGTTCTAGTCTCCCCACCCTCTTTTATTCAGGTGGCACTAACTTGTTTTTATTAATTCTTATCTTGTTGGGGGGTTTGGGTTCTCAGAAAGTAGGTTAAAAACAAGAGCAAAAATCAATAGTTGTAATCTGAATAGTGGATGGGAATTTTAGTTTGCTTTCTTTTTTTTTTTTTTCCCCAGAGAGAAAAAAGTGCTTAGAGTTTTGATTGTATGGTACAGACCTCCAAAGTATTTAATTAAGATGTCTGAGGCAGATAATAACAAATGTGAGGGATTCGGCTCCTCGAATGATCATCCTGCAGACGCCTGAAAACAAACAAACAAGCACCAAAGCAAGAATGCAGGTTTCTGCTGCTGCCCCTTCATCCTGTGGACTCAGCAGGCGGGCTGCACATGAGCCCTCAGAGGTCAGCCTGCTTGTGGTCAGAAGATCAAAGACTCTGCCTCCAGGCAGACATGAGTTCAAACACCAGATCTACCATTTCCCAGGGTAGGACTCAAAGTTATTTCAGTTCACTCTGTTAGATACGCCCCCCCCCCCCCCCCCCCCCCCCCATGGGCCAGGTTCAGAGACTCACCAGGGGAAAAAGATGCAGATGCCTAGCAAGAGGGAAAACAAGAACGGTGCCTCCAGGGTAACCTATCCTCCTCTAGCATATCACAGGTCATGTGATTTGGACCCCTGATCTTTCCTATCACTGAAGATAGCATCTAGGCCTCAATTGTATTATGGTCTTGCCTTGGGAGTCACGTAGCATCATTTTCCCTGTGTTCTATGCTCAGTTGTATTTCAGCTCCTGGCCCAGAAAAGCAGCAGAACCAGAAAAGTGGTTCCTTGGCTGCCTCAGGACTAGCTGCATTGACTAGTGACCCCCTGCCCTGGCACTGACCAATCAGTGGAGGCCAGGACCCTGAAAGAGCACACCTGGAAAGCTGATGAATATTCTAGTAAGACCCTCCTCTGAGACCTCCCCTAAGATTCCCACGTGCAAGAGAGAGATATGCTCAGAACAAAGAACCCAGTGCGAACTCTCCCTCCAAGGAGCACGCCCATGCCATTTCCCCACAGGCACGTAGCCCCCAACCTCTGAGGGACCCCATGAGACTTGCAACCAGGGGGAGCAATGGGCAGCGGCAGTTCGACCCGGCTAACCCCCTGAACCTGTTTCCAAAGCCCCCTTTTCTCTATGTAGCTCTTCCCTTTGGATATCCCCATCTCCCATCCCCTTTTCCTTGAATAAATTCAATTTTTTTTTATCACCGTCTGACATGACTATTCAGCCACCCAGCCATCACCAACTTTAACCTTTCACACACACTGACTCAGTTTCCATTGGGATTATGCAGGGGTTTGTAGAGACCTATTAAGAAACTGCTTTGATTATTACTGCATAATATGCCACTCAGAGTTCCATGGTATGTCAGTGACTGTGATTTTGCAGTGAATGTTGTAGGTCAGGAATTTGAACAATGTATATAATCAGTATGGCTTGTCTGTGCTACACTGTCTGGAACCTTTAACTAGGAAGACTCAATGGCTGGGGTCAACTTGAGTGCCTGGGGACTGAAATGATCTTCACTTACATGTCTGCTACCTGAGCCTCCATGACTTGAGTGCCTGCGGCTCACTGGAATCAATGTAGTCTCTGGGCCTTTCCATATTTCTCTCCAAGGCCTCACCAGCACGGTAACATTGGGGTGGTCAGATTTCTTACATGGCAGCTCAGCATTCCAAGAGTAAGTGATCCAGAAAACAAGGTGGAAGCTGAATGGTCTTTTATGGCCTTGCCTTGGGAGTCACATAACATCATTTTCTGTGTGCTCTGTGCTCAGTTGTAGTTCAGCTCCAGGCCCAGAAAGGTAGCAAAACCAGACAAGTGGTGCCTTGGTTGCCTCGGGACCAGCTACATTGACCAATGACCCCCTGCCCTGGCACCGACCAATCAGTGGAGACCACAACCCTGAAAGAGCACTCCACCCCTGAAACCTCCCCTGAAATTTCCACCTGCAAAAGAGAGAGAAATATACTCAGGACAAAGGACTCAGTACTTGCTCTCCCTCCAAGGAGTGCGGCATGCCAGGGCATGCTTCAGCCCTCTGAGATGCCAGGGGAGTGCACACAGATACAGTATTGAAAACCTGCTATATTAAAAGGATCATACCCAACACCTGGAATATTACTGGAAATCCAGAAATGTTATAGGTCAGAATGCCCCCACGTCAAATAGTACTGTTGTACTTATACGGTCATAAATAAATCATAAAATAGGGAAGCACATCCTTCACAAGGCACTTTTATATCATTGATTTCATTATGTCGCATTATCCCTATCTAAACAGGAGAAATATTTTCTCTTATTTTGGAAATAAAGAAAGTAAAAACACACTCAGATATGTAAGTATGCAGATCCTTATCTTAGAAAGATCTGGTAATCATTGACAATTTCAGCTCATCAACTACAAAACTCACTATTATATTATATTATATTATATTATATTATATTATATTATACTATACTATACTAGAGGCCTGGTGCATGAATTTGTGCAAGGGTGGGTCCCTAGGCCTGGCTGGCAATCAGGGCCAATTAGGGCCGGGCCAATCAGGGCCTGCTGGCTAGGGAGGAGGGACAGGGAGAAGGACTGCAGGCCTATCAGGAACAGAGTGTGGCAGGTTGGCCGCTGACCCCAAGGAGTAAGCCAGCCCTCAGCCCCCCTGGGAAAGGGGCCGCAGCCACCGCCACCCACCTCGGTTCCCCTTCCCAGCCGGGGGCCCGAAGGCCCCAGTGGATTCGGGAGAGAAGGCGATGATTGCTGGACTAGGCGTGGAAGGAATGGACGCCAGACGCCAACGCCGCTGGCCAGCTGCAGGAGGTGGGCTGTGGGAGCGTACTGACCACCAGGGGGCAGCTCCTGCTTTGAGCATCTGCCCCTTGGTGGTCAGTACGCATCATAGCGACTGGTCGACCAGTTGTTCCAGTCATTCGGTCATATGGTTGCTTAGGCTTTTATATATAGAGATTTTAGTTTTCCTTTTTAATCTATGCTTCTTTCACTAACTTATTAGAAAAATAAAATTGTAATGCTCTCCCTTGTACTGTGTGACAATATGGTCTGTGAAAATATTCTTGGGGTGACTCCTTCCTTTTTGTGTTATAAGAGAGGAAAGTCCCTAACAGACCATCTTCCTGGAAGCCATCAACAGTTCCTTACGTTTGACAGATATGGGTTCCTCGGGCTCTCTTGCATGGGGACTGGTGTCCCTGACACTGGTGCCCCATTGTCCACTCCTCTTCTCCTTCAGTGGGAAGTGAGCACTTAGCCTGTGGCTAGTTCAAACAGACATGAATGGTAAATGGAAACTATACTAGTATAATGAAAATCAATGACAATATAAAAATAATATAAAGTATCTCGATAATTTTTTCTATTTACATGTGTTGAAATTATAATATTTTGAATATATTGGTTTAAATAAGATATACTATTAAAATTAATCTTACCTGTTTCTTTTTACATGTTTTAATGTGGCTACTAGACATTGAAAAATACAAACATGGCTTATGTCAAATGGCTGTTAGCACTTAAATCGGAACAGTTTAAGGCCCAGGGCTGTGTCATGCTAATAACATAAAGACCAGTCCTGGAAAAATATGCTAAAATTTTCTTAAGAGAAGCAGTTTGAATTTACAGATAATATTAGTATGAGAACATGGCAACCAAGACAATTAAACAGCTACACATATTCAGTGAAGTTTGTATCACAATATGCTCAATCCATATTTTACCAAATGCCACTCAACAGTTATAAATGGTTGTGTGTTTTTTTTCTTCCATAGTAAAAATGGCTGAAATAACATGAAGGTGCAATTTGGAAACAAATTGAGAGGCTGTTGCTGGCAAACTTACAGGAAATACATGGAAAACATTGATGGAGATGGAGAGACAAACATTAGAGCAAATCACACACGTGGGAAGGTGCTGTGTACTTAAATAAAAACACAGATGTTTATACCTGTCTCAGCTTATGCTAGTGGCTAAATGCTTTTGAAATACATAGATACAGAAAGGAATACATGTTGGGGAACTATTAAAAAAGATGATGAGAGCCCTAGCTGGTTTGGCTCAGTGGATAGAGCATCAGCCTGCGGACTGAAGGGTCCCAGGTTCAATTCCAGTGAAGGGCACATGCCAGGGTTACGGGCTGGATCCCTGGGAGGGGGTGTGCAGGAGACAGCCAATCAATGATTGTTTCTCATCATTGATGGTTCTATCTCTCCCTCTCCCTCTCCCTTCCCCTCTGAAATCAATAAAAATATATATAAAAAAGATGTATGAGAGATGATAAATTCTTTAAAATATTTCAGAAAATAACTGTGGCTGCTTTGATTAGGAAAAAACAAAACCATCAGGAATAGCATTCTTTCCTCCTATACTACTTGTTGGGTGTGGTAGTATAGCCAGGGAAAGCACTACATTCTTCAGCCTCCTGTGCATGTGCCTGGGTTTCGGGCTTGATCCCCAGTGTGGGGTGTGCAGGAGGCAGCCGATCAATGATTCGCTCTCTTCCTTCCTCTGTGAAATACATAAATATATATTTTTTTTTAAAAAAGAGAGAGAATAGAGAGCTGGAATACAACCATTTTGATTTTGTCCTTCTTTTTATTCCTTCATGGGGCCTGATACGATGGCTAGAGCCCCGGCAGCAGCCTTCTTGTCACTTTGAAGATAGAAGCCACAGGAAGGACATGGAAGGTCAGAAAAAGGCTTAAGAATAAAGACTCTAGAGTGAGATGGAATGGGTTTGGTTCCCAGATTTCTATTTTCTGTCGTTTTTTATAAATCACAGACCCCTTTGAGTATCTGATGAAAGCTATGATCCCCTCTTCTGAAAAGCCCATTTATGTAAATACTTAGGATATCTTGCATATCAAGGCAAATTCCATGAATTCCAGATTAGGATCTCATGTTTTGGAGAAAAGTATGCTGTGGGCTTACCCGTAGGGAAGAGAGGGGCCACATTTATGAAGTAGCAGCAAAGAATCACATTCTAAAAGACCAGTCAAATGACCATTCATTTGATTCAAAAATTGGATCAAGAGGCTCTGAGGCCATGCAATGAGAGAACAACTATGGGAGCATCATGGTAGTGTCAAGAGCAGCAGTTAGACTAGAAGATATCTGTCTTCTCACCCAGACTCTATAGTTGTCCCTAATTGCACCCCCCCCCCCCTCCTGTCTTCTCCCCCAGACTCTATAGTTGTCCCTAATTGCCCCCCCCCCCCCATCTCTATCAGGTGTGACTCTCCTGAACAGGCAGCTCTACTGAGCTCCTCTGTATGTTTAAGATACCATCTGCTATTGGTCCCCATGCTGCCTGCGCTGCAGCAGTACTCCCAGGACACAGCGGCTCCAGACAGGTGACAATACATGGACTTTAGGGATTGACTTAAGCATATCAGAATACCCTGAGCCAGGTGCAGAGGTGAAAGCCCAATTTAGACATGTAAGCTAGCAAAAAAGAGAGGTTAGGAAGACCCTGGGAAACAGAAGAAAGAACAGTCAGGTATCTGATTTGTGTTCTGTTCTGGCTTTTACTAGCTGTGCAGCCTCAGGCAAGTCACTAAAATCTTGAAATCTCAATTTCATCATCTGTGCAATAGAGTTAATTCTTGCCCTGCTTACATCATGTGATTTTCTTGGGTAACCAATAAGATCATGTGCGTGAAGAATCTTTGTGAATTGGAAAATGCTACACCAATATTATTTTTAGGTCTGACTAGATATTGCACACTTCACCCAGAAGTAGAATTTTATGTACAGAATTGTCATTTTTCTGTAAAAGATATTTACATAAAAGGCCGGATTGGAAAACCAGAGCTATATAAAAGTTCTATGGTAAAGCCATGATCTAGTTTTCTCTCTTTTGAGAAAAATGTCCTATGCTCCCCATGAAAGAAGCAAATACATTTTATTGGAGCAGATGGCTGAGCTGAAAGAAAAAGCAGAGCATAATAAAAGGTGTCTATAAAATCAGTCAAATAAAACATTAAGTGTTAGGGAAATTGCCCAATATTTTAATTATCTTTCAAGAGTTTGTTTTGTGTATGGAGACAAAACAATAACAATAAACTTCCAAGGCAGCCTCTCTGAACTGCTTCCTCTGGAATTCTAAGAACTGGTAGCATTCTGATAGCCTTTATGTGAAGAATGACTACACAGAACAGATGATTTAATGTAATTATGACTTAAGAGATAAGCATTTACCACGTACCAAGGCGTATTATCAAGTTCAGGAAGGAGGCAATCCTTTGAAATGCCTGAAGGCACAAGTGACACATGCTTTTCAGTGGATTAATCATTAATAACCTCTTGAGACTTGTGCAAATGATTATGCAAGAGCACACATCACACTATGATTTCTTCACTCCCCATGAACTAAAGCTTGAGGGTTTTATTACCCAACAGTCTTGGCAATAGTTCTTAGCAGCTAATCTGAAGTTTCTGTGTTTATGCAACTGCTGTGAATTGACCAAAGTTATTTTGTTACTGGCAAATACTTGGTTCCGAGAAGTTAGGAATCGATCAGAACTCTAGGTCTCCCCATATCCCTGCATCACATTTAACGATGAAAGGAAGTCTCGGATTGAATTCTGCTACACATAACAAATATTTTTTAGCAAACCAGCATTGACCTCGTCTGTAGGAAGGCGACTCTGTACTAGGGACCTACTGTATTCTGAATGTATTTTGCAAGAAATGCTTCACTCTAGAAAAATGTGACAATTTCTATCAGTAGAATCTAGTTAGTCTGAGATCAAGGGTCAGAATCTTCCCAAAGTGTCTAAACTCAGGATCCTGGGTCAGGTTTAGGGCTCCATTCCTATAAGCTAATCAACATATCTTGAAAACCAACCATTCCATTAATCAAAATGTTATTTCTGACTTCCATTATGTTAATTAACAGAACTTCTGGAATCCATCCAAAAGATGGCAGGCGCTGCCGAGGGTGCACAGTCTCTTGAAAAGAGCTTCCTAAATGCTACTCCTATCCTAGAAAATGGATTTGAAGTACAAATTAAGTATAGCTCTTAAAATGATTATCATCAATTTTCTGACACAAACTAAATAAATCCACCTTAAGACATATTTTTAAGTCAACAAACCTGTACCATTAAGTGATTTTGTACTTTTGTGAAATGAACAATTAAAATAGTTTGTTATAATTAAAGTAATAACTTATGTTTGATTAAGTTTCTAGCTTTCAGGTCTTATGAGATAATTTGGTGAATAACTACTTATTAAATGGAATGATTTTGGAGCTTGGATTGGAAAATAATGTCAAGATGAGAGTGAAGTTGTCCAGAGTTTCTAAGCAAGCAAGATCAAGTTAGACAAGAAAAAAAGAAATATAGTGTTTTGTTGTAATTTTCATTTTTTTAAAAACGTAAGAATCAGAGATGAACATTTTTACCAGCTTGAAATTGATGAATGTAACTCACTGTCAAGGACATAAATGCTCTCTCAGGAAGTGAAATCTATCCTTATTTATTTGTATCATTTGCAAGTTTAGAAAGCATTTTTCAGCAGTGGAAGGGAAAGTTGATGTTGGTGTTTAAATTCCATGACAAACATTGTTAGCCTCATTTGGCTGTCAGGCATCAAGAGCATTAGAGATTTAATTTCCCAAATTCACAATGATTCTTGAATATTACATACTGTGGAGTTTGTTCATTGAATCACCCTCTCATTCACAGGTATTTATTGAGCAACTAATATGGACCAGGCACAGTAAGCTAAAACACAGTCCCTGCCTCCAGGATGTCAGAGTCTAGACTCTAGGGGCGGAGACCAATACGTAGCCAGTGTAATGGCAACAGACGAGAAAGTGGCTTAGAGCCCGGCCTCTGCAGACCATCTTGCTGGGTTGAGACTCTGCCTCTGTCATTACTTACCCTCTCTGTGGTTCAGTACTCCCATCTATAAAATGGGTGTGATAATATTATCTACCTCACAGGTCGTTAGGAAGACTTAGGGCATTTATTCATATAAAAAGCTTAGCACAGAGTGTGGCCCACAGTAGTAAATGTGCTGGACAACACAGGTCGGCCACAGTTATGAAGTGTATGGTGCTTTGGAAGCTGCCTTCTGCAAAAGCATGCCTCTCTTCACCCCAACTCACTTCAGACACCAATTCCTGCTGGCTGAGTCCTTGATTAGCTTTCTTATCTATTTACTAGAGGCCCGGTGCACAAAATTCATGCAAGGGGCCCTGCCCCCGCCGCCTCTGCCTCGGCCCCGCCACTGCGGCTTTGTCCGGAAGGTCATCTGGAAGGACGTCCAGAAGGATGTCTGGTCTAATTAGCATATTATGCTTTTATTATTATAGATTATTATAGATTTCCCTCTATTCCCATGGTCCATGATCATGAGTTTGGTTCAGACTTGTTATTTCACACCTGTTTTTCTGACAGAGGCCTGTCCTCAGATGCATCTTTCAGAGCTTCAGATCACTAATTTGAAAGCCTTATATGATTATCTCTGACCATCTCCCTCCCCTGAACCAAATCTCCTTCCATGTCTCTCATCATCTTGGGTATGAAGTACAAACTCTTCTGTCTGCCATGAAAGACAGGGCCTCTCAGAGCTGAAGTTATCATGGGCCTCTCTTGGGTTCTATGATCCCTTATGATTGTGTACAAATAGATAACTACTAAAATAAACCCACAAAATGTTGGTATATGTGCAAGTCTGCAACATAAAATTACACATATAAAATACAAATATATAAACATATTTATTTATGAACACAAATCCATACAAATATAATTGCATGATTCACAAGATAATTGGAGGAACCATGCAGTTCTTAATTCATAGTTGATGTGGTTCTGTATTTGGTACACAGATTGACAGCCATATGGCAACTGGAACATCTTTCCATTTCTCCAGTGGACTACTCTGTATTAGAAATGATGTTGACTGGAACTAACAATTTATACAGTATCGGTTTATCATGTCTTATGATTCTGTCTGGACTAGGATTGCTAAGCATTTGCTAGCACTGGAAAGTCCAAGATGGCTTCATCCATCCACATGTTTGGTGTCTTTGTCAGGAGGGCTGAGCAGCTGGTGGATGGCCGGGTATCTCTTTCTCCAGGTGGCCTCTCACGTGGCTAGCTTGAGCTTTCTCACAGCCTGATGTTCTGACTTCTTACCTGGTAACTGGTTTCTAAGAGAGGAAGTCTGTCTTTGAGACTCGTCCTAGATCAGGCACTGTGTCATTCCCACCATATTCTACTGGTGAAAGCTCTCCCAGATTCAAGGAGAAGGAAAATAGAATAGACTCTATCCCAACTCTTGAGGTGAGAAGTAACATGAGAGTAGAGGGAGGAAGGAAGGGCCCTTTGCCATCTTTGAAGACTATCTACCACCTCAGATAATGTCCACACTGAGGTAGTTGCTGGTATTGGTTCAGTGGTCCTACTCTGTGATACCTTTGCCCTTCTTATTGTTGAAAGGTGACTGCATCCCCTCTAACAGTTTAGCATCCTCTAACTGTGTTAAAGGTAGAAAACAGGAGTTGTGAGGGGCAGAGGAGCTCTCATGGACACTTCTTTGTAACTAGCTAAAAAATGTTTTTTCTCACAAGCCTCCATCAGAATTCTGCTTACATTTCCTTGTCCAGAATTGGTTCATATATCTACCCTTAAACAAAGATGGGCCCTTTACCTAAGATGTAGTTAAAGTCACATCTTAAACAAAATTGGACTCTGACAGCAAAGTGGAAAGGGAGAATGGATTTTGTGTAAGCAAGCAATGATGTTGGCCATTTTCTGTAAGAGCGTATATAACCAAATGTGTAGATAACACCACAAATTAGAGTCCTACTGCTCTCCTCATCCCCAATCTTCATAGCAAACCCCATTATCATTTTTACCTGTAAAAACCTTTTGCCTCTAGTGAGAGGTACACACAGTCACAAGAGCATGGATTCAGGCAGCGGTGGAGAATTGGGCCCACAAATTAAATCTAAAATCCCTTCAAATCTATACACGAGGCATTCTGAAATATTCTCATCTCCTTACCTACTCCAAGCTCATGCGTCTCCTTGTCTTTACTGCTGACCTTTGTATCTGTAACATCTTCCTCTCGGCTTCCCTAACCATTCTTCAGGATTCAGCTCAAACGTATTTTTGTCCTTACACCTTTTCTTACTTTCAGGCTGGATGAGTGGCCTGTAGTGTCTTCTCCTTAGCTTATCACACTGAGCTTATCACCATTGTGACAATCATATTATCATATTTTTTTATTAAAGCTTTTTAAAAAATATATATTTTTTATTTATTTCAGAGAGGAAGGTCGAGGGAGAGAGAGAGATAGAAATATCAATGATGAAAGAGAATCACTGATTGGCTGCCTCTTACATGTCCCACACCCACAACCCAGGCATATGCTCTGACTGGGAATCGAACCATGATCTCCGAGCCACACTGGCCCGGCATCATATTTATTAAGCTTATTTGTTTCCTTATCAATGTTTCACATTAGATCATAAAGACAGCCTGGTGCCCTTCAGTTAAGGCTAGAATTACATTTTCTGAGTCCTTATGTCTTCATTGCTTAACACAGTATTTGGGTAATAAGTAGAGAATTAAATGCTGGTTGAATAAGTAAATAGATTAATGGTAGGTTGAAATTAGGTCTGAAAGGCAATGAAAAGGCATTGGATAATTTTAAATGTGATTGCTCTTCTTGCATTTATGGAGAGGAACATTTTGGTAACATTGGAGGAATTGATAGAATGGGGTGAGACTAGAGAGGCAAAAAGATTAAGAAATTGAAATAATGCCAAAACCGGTTTGGCTCAGTGGATAGAGCGTCAGCCTGCGGACTGAGAGGTCCCGGGTTCGATTCCGGTCAAGGGCATGTACCTGGGTTGCGGGCACATCCCCGGTGGGGGATGTGCAAGAGGCAGCTGATCGATGTTTCTCTCTCATCGATGTTTCTAAAAAAAAAAAAAAAAAAAAAAAAAAAGAAGAAATTGAAATAAGAAATAGAACTAAAACAATGTGAGTGATGAGGATGAGAACAGAATTGATTCAAGAGATGATTAGGAAGTAAATATACCCCAATGCCTACTAAGTTCTGATGGGTAAAATAGAGGCAAACTCTTAGCTGGTTTTTATGCTTCTGGCTTGGATTACTCATTGGAGATGGAGCCTTTACTTCATATAGGAAATGTGCCAAGGGGGCATACATTTTGGAGTTCCACTTCAGAGCAAAAAGTGTGGATGCCAGCAGAACATCTATGAAGAGAGTAGAGCAGGCAGTTGGAATAATTGTAGTTTTGATGAGAAATTAGAGCTTGATCATTAGCTTTTGAAATCATGGTATATCGGTGAAGCCATAGGAACAGATGTGTCCCTAGCAGGAGTGATTGAGGGGCAGAAGACGGCCTTGGTAAGCACTTCCGTTAGAACAATGAGTGGAAGAAAACAAGCCTGTAAAGATATTGAGAAGAAACAGCTGAACAAGCAGGCAGGAAGGAGGGTGTATTAGTTGGCTGGGCTGCCCTAAGAACTCTGGCGTCCACAGGCCTTACTTCAAATCCGGGTTCAGTCCCCATCTAGATATGTGACCTTTGCCAAGTACTTGAGTACTTCACCTCTCTAATCCTCACATTCTTTTACCTGGAAAATGAAGGTTAGAATAGTCCTGCAAGGATGTGTCCCAACAGGTTGACAGTGATTATCTCTTAGTGATAAAGTTAAGGGATTCTTTTTATTTTCCACCTTTGGCTTGTTTGTATTTCAGACATTTTACTCTGCTAAAAGTAATCTATAAATTACTGTTGTAACTTTTTAGAAGTTATTTTTTCCAAAGAAGCTATTCATGCTTTCTGTAAACATGTGACATAATTGCAGGCTCTATTAATATCAGGAAGAATTGCAAATAACGAAATGGATCAGGGAAATAGATATTCTTATTTTTCCCCTCTATTGAAGATAAGAAATAGACATTGTAGGGTGCAGAGTGGGGTTCAAAGTTGACAAAGGAATAATCTGTGTCCTCAAGGACTTTATAATTGGTGAGGTAGAATTCCAAAAAATAAATGCATAACTATAATGCATTTCATGTCCCCATGGAGCAGACATTAAAAAAAGGGGGGTAAATAAACTTAATGCTCCTTTGGTTCTCTCTGGGAGAGAGGAGATCACATTAGGCTGGAAGAATCACAAAATGTTTCCCAGAGGGCCTGGTTATCATGGATGACCTTCAAAGGGTGGGTGGGTGACCCTCACAAGTTCACTATTGTCTCAATGCTTAATGGTCTGCTTCACAATAGAAGGAAAATTGGGCAAGAGATAAGAGCCGAGAATGCAGAGTGATTGATTTACATGGAGAGGAATCTCCCTGTCAACTGCTTTAGTCACTTGGGTTGACTAAAGTAACCTCAACAGCTGCATGTCAACAAGTTCAGGGGAGTAGAAAATTCTTGCTTCATCACAACTGGGAAACGCAGGGCTCACATGAACCACATCTTGATTCAGTCCAATTGTTTTATGTATGTGTGTTTAGAGTTTTTAAAACTAGGAAAATGGAGATATTCAAGCTGTTTAACTTTAGGTCAGTTTGGTTTTTATCCTTGTTCAACTTGGTAAGGGCTTAAACATTTCCTTCCTTGTTTTTTAAGTCCTGAGTTGAGCTTTCATTTTTTGTTTCCATCTGCAAATGGCCCAATTTTTGCCTATGCATATTAACTGCCTATGTGAATATACAGAAAATTATATTTAGTCAAATACACAACGATGTGTGAAACAATGTCTTGATCAAGGATATTAAATTTCTCTTTCAATGAGAATCCCAAAAGGAAGGTGATCTTGACAAATTTTCAAGATTGTCAAGTTGTAATATGTGTGTTTACATGTCTATGATTTCATTGTGATGGTTGCTAAAAGATGAGTTTGCACTTGGAAATGTTGAATTCAGACTCTCAGTTTCACAGGAGATTGAGGATCAAATCAGAAATGTTAATGGCAAACAAAATTGAAATCAGCATTAGTGATACATGATGACCGAGTCCACCAGTTAAATATTCCACCATGGAATGAAATACCTCAAACCTCATCTCTAACAATGTAAACATCTGTCTTTGCAATAAGTATGGGAAATAAAGTCTTTAGAATCAATTGGGCATTTATTTGCCTCAGCATGTTTTGGGGAGAAAGGAAACATAAGTATGCTATGTGGAGGAACTTGGGCAAATTTAGAAAAAGGAAAAAAAAGGAAACTTACACTTCTCTATTTTTAAGAAAAGGAAGTAGTATGACATCATCCTCAGCTAAAATCTAGCTTGTTTATCTCAATTTATGAGGTAATACATTGCCTTCTTTAGAGTCATGAAGTAACTAGGAGGATTAAGTACTGTATAGCTTCCTTCTGAATCTTTATTACCTCATTTGCTCATTCATCCAACAAAATTTTATTAAACACCTATTTGTGCTAGGTGCTGGGGATACAATAATGAGTGGAGGGAAACTGATCTTTGTCCTCCAAAAATTTGGATTTAGCTCTGGCTGGTTTGGCCCAGTGGATAGAGCATCTGCCTGTGGACTGAAGGGTCCCGGGTTTGATTCCGGCCAAGGGCACATGCCTGGGTTGCAGGCTAGAGCCCCGGTAGGGGGTGTGCAGGAAGCAGCCGATCAATGATTCTCTCATCATTGATGTTTCTGTCTCTCGCTTCCTCTTCCTTCCTCTCTGAAATCAATAAAAATATATTTTTTAAAAATTTGGATTTAAGTGATGGAGAGGAATAGAAGTTAAAGAATGATAAAATTATAGCCATAGTAAGTGTTAAAACTTACCAAAGTTATGTAAAACTTACCAAGAGAACCTATCATAAAAGGTTCCAAGAGAACCTATCATAAAAGATCTACTCAGGGAGGTCAGGGAAAGCTTGTCCATTAAGGAACTTTTGATCAGGAGTTGGCTGGGTGAAGAAGAAAGGAAGGTTAGAGGAAGGGAAGCGTGTCCTGCGAAGGGCTCCGTGTGGGAAGAATAGAGGGGCATTTGCTAGGCATGTAGAGAAGGCCCTCAGCAGGAGAGGCGGGGAAGTCCAATGGAAAGTTACAAGAGAGAAGGGGCTTGAAGGCATGCAAAGGGTATGGTTCCCATCCTCTATCTCAAGAGTAGTGAGAAGCCATGAAATGATTTTAATCAGAAGGTGGGTATACCCAGGTTTGCACTTTGAAACACCGACTTCACCTCTGGTGTGAGAAACTGAGTAAAGGGGCTCAGAATGGCCCTACCGAGGGTGAATGGTTGGGGGACTGCTGCTCAAGGGGTGGCCATGGCAGAGGCAAGGTGGCTGTGGAGAAGGAAATGGGGAGAAGCAGATTTTGAACTCAAGTTTTCTGCATCTTAAAGTGGCTCCAATTTTTTTTAAAAAAATATATTTTATTGATTCTTCACAGAGAGGAAGGGAGAGGGATAGAGAATTAGAAACATCGATGAGAGAGAAAGATCGATCAGCTGCCTCCTGCACACCCCCCACTGGGGATGTGGCCACAACCAAGGTACATGCCCCTGCAGAATCGAACCTGGGACCCTTGAGTCCGCAGGCCGATACTCTATCCAGTGAGCCAAACCGGTTAGGGCCAGGTGGCTCCAATTTTGCCAGTGGCTCCAATTTTGCCAGTGGCATTGGTGGGCAAGAAGATGCCCAGCCCTCCTCATTTTCCTGCCCTTTCTGCCTCCTAAACCTCAGACCTGTGAAGTGGCATTTTCCTAAAAGACACATTCAGAGGCAGCTTCAGTGCTGGCTGGAACCATGGTGGTAAGACTGAAGGTGCCAGGATCAAGCAAATGAGCCCATGGATTGACAGGGACGGTTTCAGGAGTTGGGTTTAAGGGAAGGCTATTTGCCTTTATGCATTTCCAGTAAGCCTGGCCACCTTGCCTGTCTGCAAACAATCTTTGTCTCAGATAAAGGAGTTAGTTGTTTAACCTGCTGGAAGATTCCCTCACCAGAGGGTTATATGGAATCTAAGCCTCGAGAGCTATTAGTAGGATGAGCATATAATTCATTGTCCAAGTGAGACACATGCAAAAGATAATGTTTTTGGTTGGGTGATGATTAACTTCAAAATGCATGTACATTAGAAGTGTTTGGGGCACACCTGGTCCCCCTATCAAGAAGGGGAAGTTGAAAGTTTCTCCTGCTCTGCTCCCACGATTTCACCTTCTGCAGAGTCGAGGCTAAGTCTTCTCTCTCAACTCGGGCACTATTGGAATGCACACTGGCATTCAGCTGACTTCCAGGCCACTTTTGTTTTTAAATTTTTTTGTCACACAGGATACACTCTGAAGAGAACCTTTCCCGCCATTATACCTCTGTGATGGCTGATCATGTACAATTCCTCACTGAATCACACCCCCCTCCCCCGCAAGAGTCAGTTCCAAATGGGAGCCACCACCCACGAGCTCATCAGAAATGCCCCAAACCTAGAGGTGCTGAAGCAGAATCTGCATTCTAACAAGATTCTCAGGCGATCAATAGGCACAGTATTTGAGAAAAAACTTTCTCAACTTCCACCGACACTGCATACATAACTGAAACACACGTTTCATGAGGCAATACTTGGCCGATTTTAATAGGAAAAAAAAAACGTGCTCACAACTCATTGGATTTCAGCATCCACTTCTGGGCTGCAACTTGTAGTTTGCAAACACAGCCCTAAAGCACCCTGGAACCCTCCAAAGAAGGTGGGGGGGGGGGGAAGGTGCTTGGGGAGGGTGCTTTGAAAGTATACACACTTCCTCTGTTCAGTTACTTTGTGAAACGTGTGCGCTTAGTCACCGCGGAGTAAATCCTTGGAGCCAGGACTCCCGAGGGCGGCGAGGGGCAGCTGCAAGTTGGCCAAAGCCCTCGGAGGGGGCCGGTCTAAGGGACGTGATTGGCAGCTAGGAGAGAGCGAGCCCGGGCCGGGAGCGGAGAGAGGGAGAAGGCTCTGGGGCGGCGAGAGGTCCTGCCCAGCTGTTGGCGAGGAGTTTCCTGTTTCCCCCCGCAGCGCCGGGTGAAGTTGAGTGAGTCACTCGCGCGCCCGGACCGACGACACGCC
>NW_005369989.1:2809708-2835592 GCF_000412655.1 Myotis brandtii
TGGCACACCTGGGGCCCCCGCGGCCCGTGGCCGTGCTGCGTGCCTACTCAGGGCTGGCCGAGCCACCCTCATCCACGACCGGTCCCTACATCCTTAGCCCCTGGGAAGGGCCACACTCTCCCCCAGACAGGCTTCTTGGCCTGGAGTTACTGGATAGTTAAACTCTCAAGAAAAGAGGCGATTTGCAAAGGCAAGTTATCTGACTCCACCGAAGCCTCGGTTGGCCTGGATGCTTTGCAGCGGTTCTCAACCTGTGGGTCGCGACCCCGTTGGGGGTCGAACGACCCTTTCACAGGGGTCGCCTAAGACCATCGGAAAACACGTGTATAATTACATATTGTTTTTGTGATTAATCACTATGCTTTAATTATGTTCAATTTGTAACAATGAACATACATCCTATGTATGTACCCATATCAGATATTTACATTACGATTCATAACAGTAGCAAAATTACAGTTATGAAGTAGCAACGAAAATAATTTTGTGGTTGGGGGTCATCACAACATGAGGAACTGTATTAAAGGGTCGCGGTATTAGGAAGGTTGAGAACCACTGCTTTAGGGGCTGGGGATGGTCAGGTGGAGGCGGAGAATTACTGACCGAGGGCCTGCTAGGTGCTGGGTGCCTGAGTGAGAGGTTGCCTGCAGCAAGACAACCCTATCTTCCGGAGTTGATGGTTCTCTGCAATTATCTTGGTGGAAACGGAAAGGTTAAATGAAAACCGTAGTCTGCTGCCCAATAGATCTCTATCTCTAGAGGTTTCTTTGCGGGGTGGGGGGGGGTGAATACTTAAAGATGTGTTTTGGAAAGTACCGAGCCCCTGAGACCTTAAAAATTAGAATTTTTTTTTTTTTGCAGCTAGGATCCATATAGCAGAGTATCTACAACTGTGGTCTGGGTAACTTAGTATTTGGACCTTGCAGGGCCTCAATTTTTCTCATCTGTAAAATGGCATGGTTAGATTTGGATACTTTTCCCTCTCCTCCCCCCTGTGGTGACTTGGAGATGCCCTGTGTAGATTTGGGATGGAATGGAGAGGATTTGACAGTCCACACTGTCACTCTGAGGCAGAAGTTTGCTTTATCTGTAGGTTTGTCTGGAAGAAATATGCACCAGGTTCTAATTGGAGCATTCCAGACTGTTTGAAGTGGACTGAGAACTTCATATTGAACGTGGCATGGAGATGGGAGTTGTTAATGGAACGAGGAAGAAGCATTATTTTAAACAAAAATTCCTAACACAAATATGAGTTCTAGGGTTAAATTAAATCCCGGTGTTTCATTCTTGGATGTTGTCCTATATTTCAGCACCAGAATGTTCAATATGTTCAACTGTCTCTGATTATACCCCAGACTCTTAAAAACTGAGTTATAGCTAACTAATAAATATTTTAAATGCACCCTTAATTTTCCCTGTACGTGCAAAATCATTAAAATTTTTGTTTCAGATTACGAAAGAAGGAAATTTGTGGGCTCTGATTTGTTAGGTTTTGTTTACAAGTATAAGATTTATGATTACAAATTCCAGACTCAATAGTTCATGAGTCAGTTTCATTTCATCTATATACACACTTTTAAACAATTAAAAGCCTAGTGGCTTTTTATTTGGGCTTTTAAACAGCTTTACAAACCCCACAGATTTTGTATCTTTATGGAATTAAAGTTTCAAAATGGTTGCAGTAAGGAATCATTTTGAAGGTGTATTCATTTGAAATTAAATTTTTGAAGCTACTTGAAGGTTGAAAGTAACTATAGTGAAGATGAGAAACCTAATTTCACGTTATATTTTAATTTTCCATATAAGTAAATGGTTTCAGGATTTTTCTAACATAATTGGTAAACTGTCAAAACATTTTTCAAGATATCTTAATTCATGATAAGATATGAGGAAATGAGATTATTTACAGCATCTTATCAGGACACACACACACACACACACAAATCATGTTCTGTTTAGTAGATAAGTGAGCAGAGGATTTCAATATAAGAAAAAACTTCACTAAGAAATATATTTAACTTAAAAAAATTTTTAGATTAATAAATTCATTTTTCCTTAAATGCTCAGAATTAACTAATTGCTCTTTTGAGGGAAAACTTTACATGTTGGAAAACTCTTCCAATCTGAAAAATGTGACTTTTATATTTCAAATACCTAACAAGTGTTGCTTGTTGCTGACCAAATGTTGGTAGAAGTGTCATACAGATAAACTTTTTTTCCTAAAGTCACTTTAATGATGTGCTTGTTTTGTCAGGGTCAGAAATCAGTAGGCCCAGGATTTGATCTTAGGCCTCATTGCTTTTGTTACCAGAAAGCACATTTTCACTTCTAAGTCACTTCCTTTCATAACATCTTATTTTTTTTAACCAGTTATGATTTATACAAAACACTCATCACATTCTGGATTCCTCGCCTTTTTATAGAAGATGGCACCCCACGGTGATGAGTCCTCATTGTCCTCTGTGTAGTCGGCATTAATGCTACATGTTTTGCATTTCAGTTTACCAGTCCTCAGTTATCAACCCAACTTTTAAACGTTTTCTTTATTCTTTAACCCTATTTTTCCAATGAAGAATGACACTTCCTGGGTGCCCTTGTGAAAAGTGGCCGTTACTCATTCTTCCTTCTTCATAGTATTTATAGTGCCTCCGTGTGCCAGGCAAGAGGCTCAGACCAGGAGACAGCCATTGAATAAGAGACATGGCCTTTGCCCTCCTTGAGTTTAACATGTGGCAGCCTGTTGAAGGTGAAGAGAACATTCACATTTTAATCCTGAACACTTGGAAGCATTAGTGAACACTGGCAGTTTATTTTCCAGACCCCTTTGTCCAAAGTCCACTTCCTTGTTGAATGCTAGGGGGTGGGTACATGTTGAATGTTTCCTTCTCAGTCTCTCTGAACATTTTTTTCATTGACCTGTTCTTTTCTATACAGGTCTTGTTTCAGGGCCACAATTGGGCCACCTCAGTTCTTCAGTCTGTAGCCAGCCTGAGAGACCCATACGTATGTGCCCATCCAGTCTTTCTTCCAGCATAGACTTGCAGATAGAGGAGTATAGGGTACAAGCTTTGGAATCAGGTTACCCTGGGTTCCAAACCCACCTCCCATTTACTATCTGTGTAGCCTGTTGTAATGATGTTACTTCTCTGACCGTCATTGCTATCATTTGTTAAATGGGGTTTATGGTGTTCTGCTGAAGATTCAATGAAATACTGTTAACTCGAAAGTGCTTAACATAGTGCCTGAAACATACTAAATGCTCAATATATACCAGCTTCTATTCTTCCTATTATTAACGCCGGAATCTGGCCTAACATGGCCCTCAATGACCTGTTCCCCTCTGATTCTGCAGCTAACATCCCACCAAGACTCACACTTTCCCAGTCCCCTCTTGCCACCGTGCGCACACATGCTGTGAGCAGTGCAGGCACCTGTGCCTTTGCTCAGTGTGCTGTCTGGAATACCTGCTACCTGGATAATTTCCACTTGTCTTTAAGACTTAACTCAAATATCATCTTTTTTTTTTAAGGAAACCTGCTTTGAATGCCTCTGGTTGAGCTGATACCCTCTCCTGGGGCTAGGCCTCTTTTTTAAGCTCGTAACAACTGTTAACAATAGTAAGCCAAAATTATATCTTTATGTGATCACCTTGTCCATTAGGCCTTTAATTCTCTCAAAGGCAAGGGGTGTGGCTTATTCATTCCTCTATCTCCAGGTCTCCTGCAGTACCTGGCGCATCACTTACTATCCAGGAAATGCTGAACTCAGCCTCTCCTTCATCCCTCCGGACAAAGTGCAACCGGGTCAAGCATTTGAACAACCAGGCAGTCACTCTTCCTTGGGAGTTTGGTCTACAGCAGGGGTGGGCAACTCTTCTACTGCCCAGGGCCACTTGGATATTTATAACATCACTTGAGGGCCATTCAGAAGTATCTACTTAAAATTAGCCTGCTGTATTTGGTCAGACATTTAATTAATTCACCCCCAATGCCTTGGCAGGGCCAGACCCAATGATTTTCCAGGCCTTATATGGCCCGTGGGCCGGACATTCCCCACCCCTGGTCTGTTGGTTCTTTTATGCTGATGAGCTATGGAAAAGAGTGCTGAAATCGTAATTTAGTTTCTAAGTTCCTTCTTTTCATCAGGGTTTTATGTTTTGGTTTATTAGTAGTTGAGCAGAGTTGGTCTAAGGGAAGGGTGGTCCTTTAGGGCCGCTGACTGCTGAAGAGCAGTGTGGCCATTATTTAGGCCTGATGCAAACCACCAACGTGGTTTAAGATAGGGTGCTGAGGAAACAGTTCCTGGCTACAGCTTGGCATCATTTAGTCAATTTCCACGTAAAAGCAGAGCTGTATCCCCTTGTTAGCTTCATCCTTCCAGGGGTTAATCCAGCAGATTTAACTCCTGATTTTCAGTAGAAATGACATAGCAGATATTCATTAGCAGCCAGAAGGCTCACCACTCATTTTGCTCTCCCTCTTTTCCTTGTAAATATTTTGCCCCCCAGGTACTTGTTGCTTCTGACAGTCAAGATAATGATGACTGTCTTTGCTTGGCATGTCAGAAGGGTGTGAGCAGGCAAACTGGCTCAACTCAGGGTGAAGTGGGGAGAAGGGAGAATCTGCTCTAAGCCAGCCGCTTGACATTCCTTACCTAATTTAATCTTCAGAGGAAACTGGGAAGATAAGGGTGATTATTTTATAAGTTAGGAAGATGGAGTCTGCTCAGGGTCACTTGAGGTTTGCGTGCGCGCATGTGTGTGTGTGTGTGTGTGTGTGTGTGTGTGTGTGTGTGTGTGTTTTCTAAGCTTGCCCTGCTTGCATTGTGCAGGCTTTTTTTCATGATGCATCTGTGTGTATGCCTGTGTTCAGATGGAAGTTAGGGAGAGGGTAAAGGGACATTCCATTTGAGAAAGGGGAAACTTAGCAGCTAATGTCATAAGTTCAGTGCTCCTGATTTCAAGATTTGCTTTGCTTGCGTGATCTGGCTCCTTCCTGATTATCTTTGTCCAACAGAACATCAAGATGGGGGAGAGTCTCTTTGCACAGGAAACTACAGTTCCTAATCTGATAATGGCATCTTGGTGGTGGGACCCACTGCTGGAGACCCATGGTTTGACTATTTACAGCGGTTATACCTGTACCGTTTTCAAAGGTGTATAATTGAACCCCAGATTCCAGGCATAGAGGACTGGCCCCTGTGTACAGGCCTCAGACCACTGCTGGTCAGGGCAGAGAGAGCAGAATTTATCCTACGCAGTGAAGGGGGACGGTTTGACTTTTGAGGTCCAGCTAATTTGAAAACTTGTGGGTGGCTAAGGGATCTGGCCTTTTCCTCGCCTTGATCAGCATTTTAGGTGTTGGCACTCAACATGGAGCAATTGCCTCCTTGGACACAGTCAACGTGGGATGGCTTGCTTAAGCCCTTAAGGGTTTCCTAGCATCTGTGTTCTGTTTACAGGGCTGAAGCTATAGATCATTAGAATGGATTTAGCTGCAGGCAAAGTGCCTATGACTGGTGACATTGTATTTGGGAAAGGCTGCCTGCTTTCAAGACTTGTGGTTCTTTCTTCCTCTTTTTAAAAAATATGTCTGATGAGATATATCCTCTCCCCCAGCCCCCCAATATAAGCTCATCAACCATATAAGAGTAAAAGGAGCTCTATCATGGGCCTTAGCGGGTACTGCTTTTATTCTTCTCTGGTCCAGCCCCTGTCTATGGGGTGAGCAGATTCCAGACCTCTGAGTCCAAACTCTGCCCTCTTTTGAGATCATGTTTCAGGTACCTGGGAACCCCAAATTCACGGTCCAGATGGTGCTGGACCAGCATTTACAACCTACATGGACTATTGGTTTTCTCTTCCCAAGGCCTTTATAGCCACTGGTCTGTGTGCCTGAGGGGTGGTTAAGGGACAGCTGTGTATGTGTGGGATGTGTTAAAACTTGGCTGTCCATACACATCTCACAGGTCCCTCTTTATGTGGGAGGAACCAAGCAGTGGAAAGAGGAAAGCAGACTGCGGGCCAGGCCTGGGACTTAGAGTAGTTCAAGAGTTTTAAAGTAGTACTTGGTCTCCCAAGATATATTTGTTAGTCAAGGTAGAAGGATACAACCTATTTTATTGAACTGTTTGCTTTTCTTAGCTTTCAGTACTTGACCTTGGGTATGTGGACCTCCATTTGTTCTCTTGCCCTTGAGCCTTCCAGTATCAGTGGTGGATCTGGCCTCAGCAACCTTCCTGTGCAGAGGTGTTGAGGACAAAGGTAGTTTTCCTTGATTGCATCATATTTGCCCTGGGGTAGAGACATTGCTTATTATTAAAATGCTAAGAGTTGGTAATCATACTGTTGTATTTTCTTTGGGAAATTCAGTTTTTCATAGTTTGTATGTTTCTGAAGGAAACTTTAGTTTTATTTATTGGACTCCTTCAATTTGCTGTTGCAATTACACATAAAAAAAAAAAGTGCCTTCGTTGCATTTTCTTTGTGTATAGAGAACATGGTAATGCTTCTCTGGATGTTTTCTTCTACTGTTGTAAATATTTGACTAGTCCATGGCCTTCTCAATACTCTTTAAAGAAACAAGATATTAGAAGAGTGTAAAGTGAAAATCCCTCTGACACTGAAACAGGTATAGGGTTGTCAAATATATGCTTTTCTTTCTTCTTTCTTTCTTTCTTTCTTTCTTTCTTTCTTTCTTTCTTTCTTTCTTTCTTTCTTTCTTTCAATTAACTAGATAAAGAATGGCAAGTCAACTAACTTTCCTTCCTTCCTTCCTTCCTTCCTTCCTTCCTTCCTTCCTTCCTTCCTTCCTTCCTTCCTTCCTTCTCCCTTCTTCTTCTTAATTTATTTTTTAGAGAACTAGGGATTTGGCAGAACAAACATGAATGTCTTTGAAGAAAAATATGGGACAGGTGCATATTTTCAGCATATGCACAGCAGCTCTCTATCTGTTTCAGTTGTAAATCATTGTAGAGGGTTCATTGACTTTGGAGGAAACTCCGCTGCTTTGTGGAGGACTACTGGCCACTCTAAAAACTCTCCAGAACTTTTCTACACAGAAATGCAGTTGGCTTCATGCTCCCTGTGAGGGGTGTTCCTATCTTGAGGATTCTACTGAGGAGTCTTCTGGACAGGTTTCCCGATAATGTATGTAGCTACCCCTTTCTGAGGTCTTGCTACTGCCTGGATCATGCTGAGCACTTCATCTGTATTATGTAACCTTCTAAACAACTCTAGGAGGTAGATTTTATAATGCTCCTTACAAGTCCTCTAGACCAGTGGTTCTCAACCTTCCTAATGCCACGACCCTTTAATACAGTTCTTCATGTTGTGGTGACCCCCAATTTCATTGTTACAAATGGAACATAATTAAAGCATAGTGATTAATCACAAAAACAATATGTAATTATATATGTGTTTTCCGATGGTCTTAGGCGACCCCTGTGAAAGGGTCGTTTGACTCCCAAAGGGGTTGTGACCCACAGGTTGAGAACCGCTGCTCTAGACTGAGATTAGGAAACTTAATGAAGGCCACCCAATTAGCAAATGGATAATACTCTGGTTTGGGGCCCTAGACCTTAATTGTTATGTTATACTGAGACTAGGCCACCTCAGTTGACATAAATCACTTCTCCACTGTAGCATGGCTTTTGGGAGACTCTAGGGATTAAGAGAAATAATGATAATATTCAACATTTTTCTAACCCTTTAGCATGTTTTATATGTTATTCCACTTACTTTCTTTAGCTAAATAAAATGATGTTTGATTCATACTCAGAGTAGTCAAACATCATGCCTGTCTTGTGATCTCAACAGGGAAATGAAATATATATACATCAGGTGATATAGTCTGGGCTGAATCATGGAATAGTTATGGCATCAAAGAGCTTAGGTTTTCTGAGCAGAACAGCCACTTTATTTGGGAGGATTGGGGGAATGCAAGGATGCCTAAATATGTGGGGGATGTATATGGTGTGCCAAGAAGACCTTATCATGAAGTGAATGGAATTTAACTCAAGTCTGCTCCCTGGTACAGGCCCATCTCCTGGCTCTGGATGGGGCCCTGCCAATGTGGCTAAAGAGTGTCATCAAGTTAAAGAATATTTAAGAAATCTTGCAGTACCCCGAATATTACAGCTCACATATAAAAGCAATTTGATAGAGGTTATCCCAAATTGAGAGGCATTCCAAACATTTATATGATAGTACTTATAATGAGTTGTGAAGCAGAAAGAAACTTTTCCAAGTTTTTCAACAATAAATTACAAATTCTGATTAACAGCTCTAGAGGAAAGATGGAATTATTTTTCTGTTTTCTCTGTGGACAATATTGCAAAATATCCCTGGAACTGGTGGTCAAACAGTATGCAACCAAAAAAAATGTAGTAAAAGTATTTCAGAAGTGTGTCGGGCAGTTAACTAACACACATATTTGTTTTCTTTTAGGTTTTATATGTGTGTAATTTACAGCTTTTATTTTAAACTAGAGGCCCGGTGCACAACATTCGTGCACTGGGGGGCGGGGGAGGAGGGGAGTCCCTCAGTCCCTCATTCCGGCCTGCGCCCTCTCACAGTCCGGGACCCCTCGCTCCTTACCATGAGCCTGGCTTCTGGCTGAGCAGCGCTCCCCTGTGGGAGTGCACTGACCACCAGGGGGCAGCTCCTGCATTGAGCATCTGCCTCCTGGTGGTCAGTGCGCATCATAGCGACCTGTCATTGTGCCGTTCGGTTGATTTGCATATTAGGGATTTATTATATAGGATATGTAATTTGTAAGAAGCCATTCTAAATTCTAAATATTCACTTTCATACCTAAATTTCTATTCTTAATTTTTGTATTCTTTTTCTGAAAAAGTGTCCCTGAAATTTTAAAGTTTCAGCTTCCATGAGACCTGACTCTATGCCTGATGGTAGTATTTGCTTTTTGACTTAGAAAATAAATAATAATGGCTGCTTCCTTCTCCCCTTCTTGTGGACAAACAGACTTAAGTCTGCATTGTTACATCACCATCTCCCCCACCCCGCCCCCATGTAGCTAAACCCCTTCATCATTTCCCTAGTGTAGAAGCCCCATGCCAAGTTGAAAAGAAGTTGCAAATATGTAATTATCACAAAACCTTGATCTTGAATGAAAGGTAACCCAGATCTAACCCTTAGCTGGAGATTAAGACTCTCCCTAGGAGACAGCTGGTAAAGACTAAAGCATGTGATACTGGCAATCTAGGTGTCTGGGTGACCTGCTTAAGTCCTTTGGTCTCACCGGGTCTCATTTTTCTTCCGTGCACAGTGATAAGCATTGGACTAGCTGAGATTTTCACTTTTTTTTTCTGTTGAAATCTTTCATTCTGTAGGTTAGTTAATAGAGGAAACCATTGAAGTGACTTAGAAAACACAAACTTTAACTAGTCAAAATAGAAATCTGTCAAAAATTATAACAGGTCAGAACTGACAAATATCACAGACATTCCCTTGGAGTTTGTTGGCAATGACTACTGTTAATAAAAGGAAA
Source organism: Myotis brandtii (assembly GCF_000412655.1). Classification (NCBI taxonomy): domain Eukaryota; kingdom Metazoa; phylum Chordata; class Mammalia; order Chiroptera; family Vespertilionidae; genus Myotis; species Myotis brandtii. The sequence goes on from NW_005369989.1 coordinate 2,819,218, forward strand.
AGAAACCATAGTTCTTTTGAAAAGTTCCTAGTTCGGGTGCCTGAGCATACATCCTTGACTAAATAGCATGTTGACAACAGCTAGCACTCCTTCCTGCTGAAGAAAAGGCTGACTTGGTTTTGGTGGTAATTCCATTTCTCTTTGGTTGATTATGGTGTTTTCATCCTTCCCTTCCTCTGGGTTGGTTAACATGTCTATGAAGGTTTTCCTAAGGTAGAGCATTGTGAAATGCTTGGCCATGTCTAGGAAAAGAAAGCTCTCAAGGAGCTTCTATGTTTTTTTGGGGGGGCGGAGGGGAGGGAAAGAAAGGAAACTTGTCTGAATATAATTAGTAACTGTTGCCTTTCAAAGATTTCTCCACCACTTTTCTTAAAATACTCCCAGAAAAGACAGAATTTGCTACACATTGGCAGTTTTCAGACTGCTTTTTTGGGCAGGGGAGTCGCTGTGAGTCCCATAATTGCATTTCTGTAGAAAGTGTTTTACACTTTACATAATGTGGTCTGCAGATGCTGCTTAGCACAGAGGAGAAGTCTTCTAACTGTTGTTGTGAATGACTATCTTGTTGCTACATATCACATTTATGTTTCATTCTCTAACACCCATAGTTTTGGGCAAAAAAGTGATAAAATTTTCCTTAAATTTATGAAAAGGGAAAAAAAACCACCCCCAAATAATATTTTGTATTCACTATTCTGGATTCCCTTAACATTGTTATAAAATAATTCCTAACAATCTAACCCCTCTCCAGACTCTTTTTTTTAAAATTGATTTCAGAGAGGAAGGAAGAGGAAGAGAGAGGTAGAAACATCAATGATGAGAGAGAATCATTGATTGGCTGCCTCCTGTATGCCCCACTCTAGGCATTGAGCCCCCAACCTGGGCATGTGCCCTGACCGGGACTCGAACCGTGACCTCCTGGTTCATAGGTGGACGCTCAACCACGGAGCCACACTGGTTGGGCGGCACTCTTACTTTTATCCTTATGATTTCTGTTATAACTAATCATATAATTTTTATTGCCTCTCTTATCACCTATTTATTTATTCTAATGAGCAACAGGCCAGCCAGTCTTTTGCTTTGTTGCTATCTCTTGTTTTCCATCACCTCCAGCTTACAAAACTTGGCTTGTTCTTCCTCACTCTTTCAGGAGCCTCATTCCTCTTTTAACTTTACCTTTCATGCCTCTCAATGTGCACTGAGGCCCAAATCTTGAGTTTGAGCATTCTGACCCCCCAAACGATGCTTTTTATATCATCCCCTGATAACGGCAACTAAAGATGTTCTGCTGCCTTGCTACTGCAAGGGTGGTCCAGGGACCAGCGGCATTAGCAGCACGGAGAGCTTATTGGAAATGCAGAACGCCGGGCCCCTCTCCAGACCTACTGTGTGGGAACTTGCATTTTAACAAGATTCCCCAGGTGACTCATTGACGTTTGAGAAGCACTGCTGTAGTAGCATGGAAGCATTTTCCACAGAGGAGTCCAGCGATCTGCACTGATTTCAGTAGATCAGACCCAGCTCATTTCTGGTACTGAGCAAGAGAAGGTTCAAGGAAGAGTAGCTCCTGGTTTTATGAGGGTGTTCTGACTCTTCCTCAGCCCCAAGGCCCCGTTTAACTGGTCGTAACTAATGCACTAAGGTATCAGAAGAGAGAATGCATTGACGGCAGGTCAATTAATACGTTAGTTTTAACCAGTCTCTTTCCCCAAAGCATCCTTCATGTTCTTTCCTCCACTGAATGTCCCCTGACCACCAACGGTGGGTGCCAGGGAACCGTTCCTCTGCTGAATTCACAGCACTCATCATGTTTACTCAGCAGGCATCTAACAGTTGGCCTTGACAGTTGTAGGCCTTACTTAAGAGCTGTTCTACCTTAGCATTACTTAAAATCCATAGCACTCTACTGTGTTCAAAGTATGTACCCAATAAATGAATGAATTGATGTCAAGTTTTTCCAGAAACTAGTGCTACTCACCAATATTAAAAAAAAAAATCTTCTTTTGTCTTCAGAAACTTATCTGGCTGTTGCTCAGTGAGGACTCACTAAATTTTTCCTCTCCAAATTTATTTTAGACGGTTCTGAGAATACCGCTCTTGGCTGTTTCATTGACTGGCTTCTGTATTTTACTCACCGAAAGGCAATTTCTTTGCCCCTCGATTATTTTTTTCTTCAAGTATTATGGGTCCCTATCAGTCACAACAACTGGTTCTCATGGCCACTTTCTGAGTTTTCCAAATAATTTTCTTTTCTGACCTATTGTGTTTCTTTTGACATCTTAACTATACGTAGAAAACAAGAAAAAAAGAACAGTGAAGGACTTTCCATTGCAACCTCTATCTCATGTCGTTTCCTGTTGCATCAAATGTCAACTTATTTATCAGAATAATTTTAAAATCTTAATACCTAGAATCTCTTAATCAGACATTTATTTACAAGAGGATGCTAGTTACATGAAATGCATAACCATTCGGTTTCATTTTTGCTCTTACATTATGTTACCACAATGCAAGGCTAACTCTTCTTCTCTGTCATCTGTAAGAATCTCCTCATTGGTTTCTGCCCATGGCCACCCCATGTCCCTTATCTCTTTCACACCTATACATTGTTGTCAGTTAAATCTCCCCCCACCTCCACACACATCATTTTGAATAGGTGGCTTCTGTTAGAAAATCTCCCTTGGATCCTCTCCTTGGAATCCAGGTGATTACATGGCCCTGGCTTCCTCTTTGAGGGCAGAGGCTGTCTCAGTGACCCTGGCTCCTAAGATACACAGATGGGACACAGTGCTGTTTGATGGCCCCATGCATGGAGTTGACCAGCCTTCTTTTTCACTTCCTTTGCGCATGCTCCAGGCCGTGGCTCCACTCCAATCAGGCTTTCTCACATATTCTTTTGCTTTCCAATTTTCTAACTTGTGACTTTCTGCTTCTCCCAATTTTTCCCATTTTCTACCTAGACTTTATAATACCTCCTCCTTCTGAAATAATGCATGACTACATGCCACTTCTTCTATTTCATCTGTTTGTTATTATTCCAATCAGAATTCCCTTTTTAATCTTCACAGTCTCTCTAACAGGCCTTGCTCTCACTCAGATGGCCTTGGCCATTGGGCTACCTGTGGCTGTTTGTGTGCGTGTGTTTCAACTCTCTTACTAGGATGAAAACTCTTTGAAGGAGAACTGTCTCATTCTTCTCTAGCACCCAGCACACATTTCACTAAAATAATGTTGCTATCTGGAATTCATTACTTTTAAAGGCCAGGGAAATACTGCTTATAAATCCAAGACGGGGTGGCAGGACACACACACACACACACACACACACACACACACACACACACACACACGTTTTTCCCCCTAGACTGCTTATCTTTTCACCACCAAGTGTGTCTGTCATCCATGGCTGTGTTATTTATAGCCACCTACAGTGTTGCTTGAGAGAACGTGGGCTTATGGGAAATTTCAGATGATCTGATGTGTGTGAGTTGCTCTTTACAGTGGAGGTTTCCTCTGTCTTCAGTCTTCGGTGTCTGTGAGTTTGGGGGAGCAGTAGTCTGTGGGTGTTAAGGGTTGTTGTTTTTCCATCCATTGCAGGCTGCCTTTGATTCATTTATCTTCTTGTGTGTGAATTTTTTTATAGAGGACCAACATGTTATGACTGGAGAGGCCAGAAAAAGTCATAAAGGAAACCATCCCATCTGACTCAGGACAATTTTTGCCACTCCCGCCTTTCACTTGTATGAATCATAGATTATCTCCTGTCATTGGGGTGGTTGGAGAAGGGCCGTTGAATGAGAGGGTCTTGTTTGGTGCATGGTGAGTGTCTGAAGACACTAATACTCTTCTGCCGGCTTGAGGGCGAACATCCCATATTGCAAAGGTGACTTCTGGTTGTACTTTTTGGAAAGCCCCGTCAAGGGCGCATGTTAAGGAGACTTAAATATGGAGGCTTTCTTCGATGGGTGCTTCATAGGAATGAGTCTTAAACGTCCAAGGATGTTCTTGAAAGTCTTCAGCTTCCTCTCCCACCATCATCTCCATCAGCTCCCCGTGAAGGCCCCCTCCCCCATGAATGCGAGTCTAGAAACCAGAGGTAGTACACTTCCTGTGCCTGCCCAGCTTCCAGACCAGCCTCCCTTCCAGCTGGCTCATCATCACCCATAGAGCCCTTCCTCTCTGGGAATTCTGGAGCCACCAATGACTTTATAACATTAAACATGGACTAGCAATGGGAGAGAAAGGAGGTGAAATAAGAATTTTATGTCTTCATTTCCTGGGGCACTTACTGGAAATGGTTGAGACAGAGTCCTTTAAATTTGATGTACCATTGGTAAGCTTTCAAACTGCCGAAAGCAATTACCTTCCAAGATTTTGACGATGATGTTGGTGAGGATGTTTGTGGTAATTACATAATCACTTATATTTATTCAGCACTGTGCAAAGTATTTTGTCCAGCTCAGAGTGTTTCCTGTTACCAGTTTGTTAGTGAAATGCTTATGTTGCCTTCAGGGCACAGGGATGGGGGGAATCTAGTTTCTTAACGGTTCAGTGTTTAGTTCTTGAATAACTATTGGAGATCAAATGCATCCTACTCCAAGCCTAATGGCTTTGCTACTCCTCGAGGTGTAACTTCTTTGCTATAGAAGCAATTGACTAAATGTTAGATGTCTGCATTACTTGTGTTCTGCTGGTCAAAACAGTTTTGCTCTTCTTGTTACATCTTTAAATTATGGGAAAGGAAGCCCCAAACAATACTTGACCTCTGATACAATGTACTATTTTGATTATGATCAGTACTTTAATAAAAGTTTTATTAAAGAGACTTCTGAGTGAGCTGTTGAAAATCTTGGGAAAGTCTGCTGGATCCGGCATCGCCTCTCTTAAATCACCTTCCCATGTTACACAAGACGGTCACGGAGGCAGACTTGGCCCCTGTTCTCTAAATTGAAGTGCCTTCAATTTATAAGAAAAGGAAGGGGCGAGAGTGGGTAGTTAATGACTGTGCTGGTGGCCAGCAGACGCTTGTGTGCACTTTGCCAGTGGTGACCAGGGCTCATTAGAGAGTCTGCATTTTAATGAACATTTCTGTCCGCAGTCCTCTTGGGTGCATATCTCTTGAGAACAAAGTGTTTTGGTTTTTGTTGTTGTTAAAATAGCTGTCAAATAAGTATTCAAAGCGCAGCAAACATTATAAAAATAGTCATTTGCCTACATGTCCAGGCAAATGAAAACTAGTGCCAGGAACACAGAAAAGAGAAATGATTTGAATAACTTTACTATCATTGCGGCTTCTGGGGGAAATAGCACCTGTGTGCGCAAAGTCTAGCCTGGCAACCTTGACCGTGCCTGGTGATAATAATTTTTAAACAATCTCTCAGGTTAATAGGATGCTTTATTGTCCATAAAACAGTTTCACTCACATGCCATATTTAATTCTGGAAGCAATCCTTTAGGATGGGTATAATGATCCTGCCTTACAGATCATATGGAAATGGAGACCCAGAATGATGATAACTGTCTGAGGCATTGCAATGGATCACAAATTTGTCTTTCCATCATTTTACCATTTTTAGTCCTTGTGTTCTGCTTGCTGCTTGCTTTCTGACTAAACCTAAGTTTAAAAACTAGAGTCCCATCGTATTTTTGTATTTCCGTAGCTAAATTGCAGAAGAAGGGGATGGAAGGATTGATATCAGAAGCCTTGTTCTGTGCCTCGAAAATTAGAAGCCACATATAGGACTGGAGAATTTCCTCTTTCAATATGCATGTCTTTGAGAGTTTTGTCCACCAGTCTTACTGGAGTTCAAGCTGTGTAATGAGTCATTTTTTACCCCTATTTCATGTGGGGATAATTTCTCTTTTAAGCACCATGTGGTCTGTCTCCTTGAGGGCATGGTCAGTAGACAGATGTTGCCATTTATAAAACTTTGTGGTAGTTGCTACAGTCCTGTAGCTTTGCTCTTTCCCAGAGCTTCAAGAGCTTAACATAATCAGTGGAGGGCATCTGTACATAGGAAGGGCGCTTCTTCACCATGTCAGCATAGAGGTCAAGTATTGTCCGGGGCTTCCTTTCACAGAATTTCTTGAAGATGAATATCTCAATAAAGATACAGAGAAGAACAACATTGTTTTGAGTGGCATAACCCGAATAACACAGACATCTCATATTTAGTCAAGTTGCTTTCATAAAGAAGTTATACCTTGAGTAGCAAAGCCTGCTTCTTGTATGACTATAATATTTTCAAAGGATATGGTAAATAAAGAATGATCTCAATGAGCAGAAACTGTATTTGGTTTGCCAGACAGAACGCTAATTTGTATTCTTGCTTTCCTGCAACTTGCTCTGCATAAACGTTATTTCCCCCACCACATAAAAAGAGAAGTTGAGTCATGATGTTGTTTTACTTAATTTTGGTTAAGGAAGCCCATCAACTCAGCTCCCACACTAATATGGACTTCTTTCTCTTCCTTTCCACTAGTATTCATCAGGATGATTTCCCCCAGGGACTTGGAACTGACAATCATTCTGATTTTTCCTTCTCAGTGAAAATTTCCTAGAAAAGATGAGCTTCACTAAATAATGACTGGGCTCATGAATTTATAATTGGAGAGTTTTTCTTGAAAACTATCATAGGTTTAGGTTTTACATTTTCGTAAACTTCAAAAAAAAGGATTTCCAAGTAAACCTTCTGGAATAATACCTTTTATGTATAATCCTTTAAAAATTGTAATTTTTACATACTGAATTCTCTTAAGGCAAATGTCATTGTACCAAGAATAATACTCAACATCTGCACATTTCAGGAATGGTTCCCCAGATCTGGTATATAGATGGTACTCAATCTATATTTGTTTAATGGACTAACAAAGAAAAATATCACAGAGATTAGGAAAAGAAATTAAAGTATAGGAATATATTGACTTAGAAGTTATCTGTTGTGTGTTATATCTATTTAGCTTTGAGATTTTTCTGAAGGACAATCTTATCCACAACTATTAACTGATCTAAGGAACTGTTTATTTACCTTTTAAACTTGTTTGCTAGATTATCTAAAGGAAAATGCATTTTCTCACGTTTGCTTGAATTCACTATTCATTTTGCCTCATGGGGTCAAAACACTTTAGAATTCAGCTTTCTCAGGAAACCTGTTCCTCAGATCTTTCAAAATGAGCTTCCTTTAAGCTTATTGTCTCCTTGGTGATTGGGAAAGAATTTCCATCCTTTAATAAGATAGGAACTTGTAAAATCCGTACTTAAAAATTAATCAAAAGATCCTCTTCCAGGAAGAATTGTACAATAACAACCAAATCCCTTAGGGCTGGTTATGTTTACGATCCCTGCCTCATCCTAAAATATTAGAGTTTGAGTCACATAAGAAAACTATTTGGGTTGGGCTTGACTCTACCTGTGCCCACGCATAATAAGATTCTGTGATAATGTTGTTTGTGATCTTCCTTAGCAGCTGGGCACATGGAGACACATTGCTCATAGGCCTGGTCGCCCCTAACCCAGTGCTGTCACAGCCCCTATCTCTAAACCCTAAGTTTATTTCTGTTAAGTTTTTACTCCATATAAAATAAATCCTTTACCGAAATGTTGTTTTTCCAACTCTAGGGGACATTACAATCATTTAGAGAGCTTGTAAAACAATTCTAAGGCCTGAGCCTAACCCCTAGAAGTTCTGATTTATTTCCCCTGGGTAGGTCCCTGGCACCAATCCCCAGATAATTCAGATGTGGAACCCAGGTTGAGAAACACTGATGCAGCCTATTCCAGATAGGTTACAAATGGGGAATTTGACCAGAGAGGTCAAGGTACTTACTTGATATTCCCCAGCAAAGAAGTACCATTTATTGGGTTCAAAACCTTCCATCTTCTGACTGTATTACTAAATGCAGTATAACAGAAATGAGGCAGTTTTTGGAGTAGAGTTATGGGAGAATGAAAATCCCTTTACTTACGGAAACTCGCCTGCAGAGTGGGGTAAAATAGATGCCCATCTAAAAGGCTACCTCACAATGAGGGGGAATAAAAATCAAGGCCAGAGTAGGCAAAGACTGGGGGGTTGCATTGGCAGTGAGTAGTAAGGACTTTCTGAAGGAGAAAGCAGTTGAGCCGGGTCTGAAAGGCTGCTACAACTCAATGGCAGGATTGTCTACCTGTTAGCCCCAGAGTTGTACTCCCCTACCTTCTTCAAGGAAACAGAGGGGAAGCTGGGAAGCTGCCTGCTGGCATTGTGTCCACTGACCACACAGAGGAAGTGTTCCAGCTTCCCCGAGCCACATCCAGTGTGGACAATAGCATGCTAACTGCCTCGGGCCTCTTTTCCTGGACAGTGCCAGACACCAGGTGTCCTAGGAGAAGCCATTCTCTGAGTCCCTTCTCTAAGGGGTTACTGAACCCTTTTGGGGGCCTGGGCAGACCACCTTGGGGATCATGCCTTGGCCATGCACTGATAGATCTTGCGGGGAGGTGGAAATGCTGGGGGTGGGAAAGGCAGTGAACTGAGCAAAGGGTTTTTGATTACCTTTCTGTGGTTCAGCAGAAAGGTGATGAGGTATGGAGGCCATAAATGCCAGCCCATGTAGTTTAGGCTTAAGTCTCTGTAGTTTAGGCTTGAGTCACTGACAGATTGTAAGTAGAAGAATGACATAAGTAAACCATTGCAAGGCCAGGAGTTTGTCATGATGTGAAGGTAACACATCTCTTTCTTCCTTTCCCATAATGCCTTGCAATAGCAGAGGCAGTGGAGCGCATCAGGACCTCCCTGTGCACCCTGTGAGCACATGGGGGGGGGGGGGGGGGGGGATTCCTTGACAGCGCTTCACAATTTTTAAAAATAATCGTTCCTTCTTTGCACCTGAAAAGATGTGTGGGGAAGCTCTTAAGAGTCCCAGAACTTTCCTTAGGTACTATCTAGACCTCACTCCATGCAAAGTAGCCTGCTGAATCCTCTGGGGTAAAGTGTGAAAAAACAAAACAAAACAAAGCAGGACACAAATACATTAATTCCAGAGAGTGCCTTATTTTGCCTGGGCCTCATTCATGTTCCTGATAAGCTCACACTTCAGTTATCTCATATGATTCATGTACTTTTGGAACTCTGAAGAATTTAGACTTTCACTTGGGGAGAACCTTGGTGGAATACTTCTCTAACACCGTGGTCGGCAAACTGCGGCTCGCGAGCCACATGCGGCTCTTTGGCCCCTTGAGAGTGGCTCTTCCTAAGCCTTAGGAGTACCCTAATTAAGTTAATAACAATGTACCTACCTGTATAGTTTAAGTTTAAAAAATTTGGCTCTCAAAAGAAATTTCAATCGTTGTACTGTTGATACTTGGCTCTGTTGACTAATGAGTTTGCCGACCACTGCTCTAACATATAAAGCCATTTTAACAGGCTTGAGACTGGGAGGTTGGGTTGATTATATAACATATATAAACCACTGCAAGGAATTAATCAGGGTCTAGAACAGCGGTTCTCAACCTGTGGGTCGCGACCCCTTTGGGGGTTGAACGACCCTTTCACAGGGGTCGCCTTAGACCATCGGAAAACACATATAATTACATATTGTTATTGTGATTAATCACTATGCTTCAATTTGTAACAATGAAATTGGGGGTCACCACAACATGAGGAACTGTATTAAAGGGTCGCGGCATTAGGAAGGTTGAGAACCAATGGAAGGTGGCCAATAGCCCAGAAACTTGGTATTTTAGAGCCCTTTTAACTTCATAATCTCTATGATGATGTCAGGGCAAATTATATAGTGATTTTAGAGAGCAGCACTATCCAGTAAGACTTTCTACCTTGGTGACAATATCTTATATCTGTGCTGAGGTAACCATTAGCCACCCGTGGCTTGCAATGTGGCAGGTGCAGCTAAGGAACTTCATTTTAAATATTATTTTATTTCAATGAACTTAAATGTCAACTGGCGCTTGTAGCAACCATTGGCTACCATAATAGCAGAACAGTTGTAGCGTATCCTTTAAATTCCCATTTTCCTCAAATCCAATACTGAAGTCTATTGAAGTCATTTCTTAGCACCTATAATCATAATGGGAGAGATTAAATTATTTGTACTTTTCCATTCCTGTACTTTGGAATTACACAGACCGTTTCTATCCTGGGTACATAATATTTTAATGCTTATGGAAATACCCTTAGTAATACACTCTAATGATAATACTTCATTGTGGGAGGATCCAGCCGGGTCTCTTTCATCACCTGTGTTTTTAGTGTTAATCTTAAAAAGGCTGTAAAAACTTGTGTCCTGCAGGAGAAAAATATGCTTAAAGTGTATGCCCATGGTGTGCTAGGGATTATAAAGCATTCAAACTCCTGGACAAACTGGCTAAAGAGAAGTCTAAGAGGCAGATAAACGTCTCTAAGGAGAATGGATGCCCTTGGATATAGCTTCTATCACAGAAGTCCGGGGGAAGTGGCTACCCGGAGGCTACTGGGATTTTCCCTGGTGAATACATTCTTCCTGCTTTGGTCACCTCTCTGCTATGTTTTAGAAACTCACCCTTATTTGGCTGGCTGTGATTTAAACCCTCCGAAAAACCTTGACAAAAAAGGCTGGTATTTCTTCCGAGATGTTAATTTCCTTGCTGTAGGCTCATGTGGGCTTTGACTGGAAACTTAATCTGTGTACTTCAGCTCTGAGTTACGTTTCAGCCGTGGAAATGGGGCTTACTAGGAATTACTTAATACCTTCGGAGTCTGAGGAGCCTGACTTTTTTTACACAGTCTTTTATCTTAGGCACAGGGATTTGCATTTTGAGAGGTTGTGCCAGCTGACTTGAGCCCTCACAGGTTTCAGCTTGTTGCGCACCCAGTTCGGTCCATTTTTCTTACTTCTGGAAACTTCTGCTGCTGCCACTCATGGCTTATAGGTTTACTGTGGAATCTAGCCCTTGTCCTTAATTGTCTTCTGCCCCTATCTCAGCAGGAATAGTACAGACAGCGAGTCATTTAATACAAAACACATTCCTTAAGAAATCAGGATGGAAATTTAAGTACAGATGGCCTCCAAGCCAGTAGGCCCGTCTCCTTCCAGTGGGACATCCGTCCTAGCTCTGCCTGTTTCTCCTTCCACGTCCTGCAGCCTTTGCGTTCGGGTCTCCCTGGGAGCTAGGAACCCAGGTCTTCTTGGATTTCCTTCCATCAGTGTTGTCCAGTAGAACTCTCTGTGGTAATGAATATGTTCTATGTCTACGTAGCCTGGTCACATGAGGCTACCAAGCACTTGAAAATGGCTACTGCAACTTGAAAATGAGAATGTGCTTTTATTGAACTAAAGTTGAATTTAAAAGCCTCTGGCCACCGAATTACACAGTGCAGCTCTGGATTGTCCGCCTGACTTCAGAACTGTGTGTTTTGAGAGAAGCTACTTCTCTTGGCTGTTCCATGATTCTGCACCTTCATGAACTAGCTCTTCCCAGAACAGAAACTTTTGACTTCTGAGCTGACTTCTTTATACAGCAAATTTTGACTAATGAACCTTGAGCTTTTTTAAAAAAACAACAACAACAACCCTCCATGCCTGGGTTCAACATTTTCCCCCGCTATTGTCCTAGTCCTTCTGTGAGCGCATCTTTATTCCTTGTCCAGCAACTGCAAATAAATACTATTTTTTTTTAAACAAGTGAGAGGAATTTCCCAGAAGGGTAAAAGCTTTCTCCAGGAATTAAGAACAGGATATGAAACTTGGCTTTAGAGGACTTGGGGAAATGGAAAGCTGGGAACAAGTGTTTATTGAGTACCGGCTCCCCTGTTCTAGGCATTGTTCAGGATGCTGGAGCACAGCAGAGAACTAAAGAAAATCCATGTGTACAAGTTAGCAAACAGAATTCTACTCATAGGCCAGGGATGGTGAATGCAAGCTGAGAGGCAGGGAGCGGTGGTGAGTGTTTGTAATTTCAGAAGGGTTGTCACATCCCTATGTGAAGAAGGCAGATATCTGGGATAAGAACATTTGAGTTGGAGGGAACAAGTTTAAGTGCCCTAAAACCAGAGTGTGCTTCTCATCTTTCCCGTTACCTTCAGTTCTCCGTGGTCTGTCATCTTTGCTTCTCTCTTTTTACGTTAGATCCCATAGAAATGGAGCCAATTGCAGTCCTTTGGTGTTGGTAAAGAGATGATACTGAGTTATATCTTGGCTCTCACTTTGTAAGTTTAACAAATAAGATTGCATGGAGGGCAATTTGAAGGTACAAACATTAGTTGCATACCAGAGATTGCTGTCTTAAGAACTAGAAAGTATTTTAATTTGATTTTCTAGTCAAAGGTAATCCAAAGCATTTCACAGTTTAAGTTACTTATTGCACCCTATCCCTAGTAGGAAGTGTAATTTCAGTATGAAAATGTGGTCATTCCTCCTCGATGCTAGGAGCCCACCACTTTCCAATACTATGTGAGAAGAATGTACTTCAAGACCTGGAGTGTACTTCTCATTTTCCATATTAAAATGGCTCCTGGGATCTATCTTGACTCTACTGCAGTCTGTTGACAATGTCATCATGTTATTCTCTCTTCTCCCCAACTTGAGTTGCATTGTTACGGCTTAGAGAGAAGTTGGGTTTTCACTCATTGGAGGATTGCATCAGACAAATGGCAGCTACATACCTTTATCCTAGTTATTGCAAATAACTTGAAGGTCATGACAGCAGTGAATAATGCCCAGGAAAGGCAAAGACCAGTCTCACATTTTCTCATCCGACTGCACTGTGAGAAAACAAGTGAAGTTGCCCAGTTTAAGGGCAGATTCTCAGATTTCGTTTCAAATTTCCTGCCCTTTGTTGTCTTTGCTTGAAGCCTTGACAATGCTTGAAAATTGTTTCTTTTTAATTTCACTTCCTCTGCTTGAAAAACATGAAGTATGTATGTGTGTGTGTGGTGGTGGTGGTGGTGGTAGTGGTGGTGGGGAGGTTTCGGTGTGTTTGGTATTATTTTAGAAACCAAAGTGAATCTGAATATGCCTTTTAGTCCTTGTATACTAAGTAGTCAAGGGTAGTTTGACTACTACCAGTCAATTAAAAGCCTACCCAAATTCTTTTAGAAGTGGATCACTGTTTTTAATGTATCATTAGAAGCACACTAGAAGTCGGTTTCTACTAGTATATTCATTTCCTTAAGTTGATTATGTTTCTTTTACTTCATTTGCATTTTGGGGGAAATCAGCCTTGAATAGATGACAAAGGAGAAGGAGCTTGATTTTGAATTTTGGCTTTTAATTCAACCAACATGTATTGGGCCCCTATGATGTGGCAGACTCTGGATGAAGGCTGTCATCATGGAACAAGACAGGTGACAGTCCCTGCCCTCAGGGAGCTTACAGCCTGTGCTGTCTGCCGACCCAGCAGGTTCCTTAAACACTTTCCTCTGCTGTGACATGAGAACAGTAATGCTAACCTTCCACAGCCATTTGTCAGACAGAATCAAGGTTTCGATCAAGCAATAGGATTTTTTGTTTTACACAATCAAACCTTTTGTTATTATTCCTTATCATCCAAGCTGAGCCCAGAGAATGGATTCAGAATAAACAGAGACTAGAAACGTTAGAAACATGCTCAGGGTTGTTGTTTTAAACTGTGACAGTAAATGTCTTTGCTGCAAATCAGAATTTCCCCCACATCCCCCATAAAATGAGAGGAAATGCCTACGGGGCTGAATGAAAAGTGACCCTTCCATACATTTCCTCCTTCCAACCTCGTGATGCCCAAATGACACTGTGGAGTTTTGTTCTCACAGGACTGAGCAGCGGCCGGGTTCAAGTTTACATCTGTGTATGAGTGTTAAGCGAGGGGAGCTGGGGAGAGCATGGTACTTAAACAGCACGCTAAGAAGTTCCAAAGGTGGGTTTCTCAACTAGCAGAGAAAACAACCCAAAATATAAACGCCCTGCCTGACAGTCCTGAAGCCATTTTCCTTCTAAGCTGAAACAGCATCTCTTTCTCTTTCACCAGGGCTACCCGCTGTCAGCTGGGCCATATTTGAATTACTCAGCTTTCTTCACTTTTGGGACTTGAACTGTGAATGTTTTCCAAAATGAAAGGGACCTTGAAGGTCATGATTCCAACCCACCTATCTGGTCAGAGGACAGGCTGAGAGTGGTTGAGTTAGTGTCTAGTGGTGTGTGACCACCGCTCACAGTTGGTCCATCGCCTTCTCTGCTGCGACCTGCTTCCAGGCCCAGCGCGGTGGAGTCCCCTCCAGTAGAAATTGCATAGCAATGTCACATAATTAATTTTACACGAGTAAATGGCCTCAAGGAGAAGAGATTAAGAAATACTGCTTTCCATATACCTGAATGGCACAGAGCACTTCTTAACTGGATGCTTACACATCTAGCCAAACTGTTGCTCATTTTCTGCTCTGATTCTCTCACCAGCTGTGAGTCAAAGCGTACTGGTTTTATTTCCTTGAGAAAGGAAGCCAAATCTAACTTCATCTCAACACTTGAGAATTTCATAATCTTAAGGCGCCTCATTGCCTCCCCACCTCTGCATGTCAAACTCACTAATCTTATTAGGGTGTTGCCAAATAACATATGAAAGTGTCTCCAAGCCAAAGCAGATCAGCTCTCGCCTGTTGAGTATTGTGTAGAGTCAGCAGAGAATTTGAAAATTGAACTTCATCCTAAACTGGTTATGAATAATATTTTAAGACGGGATTATTTGGTTCTGGAAGGATTATTTAAAGATCCTAAACACTCTTGGGAGCTTTATTGTAAATCAGTGATTGATTCCAGTATATTTCTGAAAGCTTTGGAGCACAGTGGTAACAAAAATTATATTTCAACTTGTCATCCTCACTCAAATTTCCTGAGACATTTTTTAAAAAGTCATCAAACTGCTGCATTCTATGGATGAGTAGGAATAAATTGACCAAACTCTTAATTATCTTGGCCTGCCTTGCCTGTAAATTTCTTTCTTGGGATAGAGCATTGCATGCGGTGGGTGTTTCATTTCTAACCAGAGTGCTGGCTTGGCACTTTTTATTGTCTAGACAATTTTCACAGGTACTTCAAGCACGTTTTCTCTTCATCCTGAACCTAGATCAAGAAATGGAGGTTCCAAAAGGTTAAGTGGCTTGCCCTTGGCCCCACAGTTAATATTGGCAGAACCCAGATACACTCTCAGGTCTATGACCTTAAAACTCTTGGACTTCACCAAGCTGCCCTTATTCTATATGTCTCCTAACATAAGTGAAGTAATTACAGAGAATCAAAGCTCTTTTCTGAGAAACTTACTGCTCCTCCTGCACCTACATACTCCCCTCAACCTCTGCAGGCCACATGCAGTGTCTTTGTCTTCCATGGAATTCCAGCAAAGCTCTGCTCTCAAGCCTTTATAATGGGAACATCCATTTTATTGCTGCATGAGGAAGGACGAAGGGTTCCATGTGACCTGTGGCTTTGTCTCTCAGCTGTCTGTCATTGATCTTGGTTAAGTTATTTCACCTCTGTGACCCTCAATTTCCCCACTATGAAATGGTGATGACAAAATTACATGGTTGTTTTGATGAGCAAATGAAATAATCACCACAACACTTAGTACGGGGCTAGGCATTTGGCTTGCATTCAATAGGTGGTGATAATAGAAATAATAACCAGTATTTTATCCCATACAGAACTCATTAAAAAATTGTTCTTTTCCTTGAACCGTATTGTGAAGTAATCCACATTAGAGAATCAAATACATATAAGAAATGTCCATAATAGAGAGTTAAATCATGAATTTTTACATTTCAATGAAACCTCTACTACTGGGAGAGAGAATTGAATGGACATGTTAAATAATCATTAATGGTAAAATTTCAGATGGTCACAGGGGCCAGGCAGGGAGCGGGTAGGAGATCCGAAGGAGTGGCAGGGGTGAGGCAAACTTGAAGATGCTTGTACCACCTTAAGGAGCCACCACCCCTCACCACCAGCTAGCTGACTGTTGTCATGGGATGGTGTACACTCACTGTTGCTCCATCTTTTTTACTTTCTTAAGTGGAGCTGGAAATCTGGCTTTTCATGGGAAGTATCCTAATTTTAAAGCTTGGTTCACATTCTAAAATGAAGAGAGTTTAGGCCAACAGAACACATCCTTGGACTCTCCCTGGCTCACTCCATCCTCCCCTTCCCACCCACCCCCTACCCACCTGACTGTTGTCATGGGATGGTGGTGTACGCTCACTGTTGCTCCATCTTTTTTACTTTCTTTTTTTTTTTAAATATATTTTATTGATTTTTTACAGAGAGGAAGGGAGAGAGATAGAGAGTTAGAAACATCAATGAGAGAGAAACATCGATCAGCTGCCTCCTGCACACCCCCTACTGGGGATGTGCCCCCAACCCAGGTACATGCCCTTGACGG
>NW_005369989.1:2835690-2877448 GCF_000412655.1 Myotis brandtii
CCTTTCCCCCCCCCCTTCCCCAACAATCTCTGTTTCAGCATCTCTAGGCCTGCCTGGTCTACTTCCCAGTTATTTGGTTGTCAGAAACCACGGGTCTTGGATCTCACCCTTTAAAAAGAATCCCTCCCCCCAATGCAGTAATATTTCCAGCCTTTTTCCAGAGCTTGAATATGGGAATCGTCTGCTTTGACTGATATTTTCACATACTTAGTAAAACTGTAATTGAAAAACCTTTCAGGCACTGGGCATGTTTGGAAGGAGGGGGAGTAAAAGCTTCCACAACATTTATAAATGAAAAGCCTGGCCTCACAGGAAATTGATATTCAGACCAAATTCCTTGCTCAGTTGAAGCACACGGGTCATCTCAGGTGCCTGTTTTTCAGATTCTCTAAGAGCTGCTATCTATGAAAAAGTTCTTTCTTACCAGATTCTGTTACTCATTTTTGCATGAAGTTGCCTCAGTACTTTGAGATTAAGGATGGTTTCACTCTTAAATTAATAACAGAATTTTTAAAAGCACATCTTCATGTAGACCTTTTACATTTTCAGCTCGTTTGATAAAAACCATTTTTGTGCATGTTTTTTCATTCCCTGCAAGAATGTAAGCCCCTTGAGAAAAGTACCGTGTCTTATACTGTCCAACCTCTCCTCTGGGGTTAATATGAGGGCACTCACAGAGTAGACAGATAATGTATATTTGTTTAGGTTGGCCAATTTTTCTGCTAAGCAACAAATTATTTTAGCTGAATTATAATGTTATAAAACTCCATAAATCGTGTGCTCATTATCTTGCCTCTCTCAGACTGTGCTGTTTACCCATGTTGTTTTGACTATCACCAAGAGAGTTAATCGTCTTTTATTTTCAATAATCTGGATGATTTTCCTTATTGCTCAGCACTTAGTCCAAGTTTTATCAACCCAGGGAGAAGAGGGAGCATGTTTTCTCAGTTGCTATTGCTTTATGTAAAGTACCAGCACTTCCAAGCAGAAGAATAAAATGAATTTCATCAACTGGATTCCTCTTGTCCTCAGCCCCAGCCCCTGCATGCTCCTGGTTTGGGGCTCAAGTACCTACAGTTAGGATTGGCCAGATAAATACACTGTTAAAATCAGCTTTATCAATGCTGAACTAAAATTGCCAAGTGTGGATGGCGGTATTTGCTGCAAACTGCTCACCCATGCCCAGCTTTTAGGAGTGTGTTTTATCCACATGATCCCTATTAAAGATGAAGGAAGGTGATCCAGAGGCCTAAAAGTTTTTCAGCTTTTGGAATATGGTAAAGTACTGGTATTCTAAAATACTGCCTTTGGCAGCAATGTAGATTTTTTCCATCTGCAAGAGTCATTTTAAATGTTTGGGTTTTGTCTCCTAAATATGTGCCCTGATTCTGAGACATATTAAAAAAAAGAAAGGGCAAATTCAGCAAGGGTTAGAACTCAAGCTACACTTCATTCCTCAGTGATCTATGAAGTTCAGGGAGAGGCAAGAAAACAGTGTGCATATTTGGGAGTTATTAGAGGTACTGGGGAGTGTTCAACAGGGAAGGATGCAATGGAAGCTCCAGCTCTGTTGGTTTATGTTTGTCACTAGAAAACGGCAATTATGTTTCCATTCAGTTACGGTTTGTTTTAGTCTGTATATGTTTGTTTTCTTTAAAATGTCCTTGTCAATCAAAAATTTAAAATCCTAAAGGCACAGTCAAATTTTTTAATTTAAAGTACTCTTTTGGGTAATCCCTTTGGTGCATCCTGTAATTCCTTAATTTCCTTGTTTGGTGAATACAGATTTATGTTTACGCAGTCTTCTTAAAGCAATCCAGAGTGAAATATTAAACTCATGAGACAGAAAAGCTTCTGAAACCCAAATCCTCAAAGCTAAATCCCCTCAGTGGAACAAGTCAAACAGGGCAAGAAGTTGCGTACACACACACACCCCTCTCCAATCCTATATAATAAAAGTGTAGTATGCAAATTGTCCCCTCTACCAGGAGTTGTCTGGGAGTTCGACCAGGAGCGGGGCCGGCCGGGGGAAGGGAGGGAGGCCCTGGCCAGCAGTGGCGATGGTGGCTGCAGGCAACTGGGGGAAGGGAGGGTGTACTGGCCAGCAGCCAGCAGCCACTAGGGATCCTACCAGTGCACAAATTTTGTGCACTGGGCCTCTAGTTCATTCATAATTACCTACATAACTATATAATAGTCAAGGTAGTCTGGAATTTTATTAAGGAGTTCTACAACTCTTCAGATTCACAGATTTATTTGCTAGTTGTTGACTTTTCCTTTTTTAAATGAGGCATTGAGTTTATTCAGTTCATTTTTAGAACAGAGTATTTTTCTGTTATGAGATTAGGTGGACAAAGTCTGGGATTTTGCACCTCTTCAATTTTTCTTGCCTGTTGTAAATGTAGTTCCGGCCAACCCAATCGTATGAACTGTATACATACCTAGAACCTCCGTGTGCCTCTCAGCCTTTCCATCTGTGAAATGAAACATGCAAGCTTGTTGAATAATTCTGTGTTTTCAGAGATATGATGTCTAGATTGTCTGGATCGCCCATTCTGCTCAACCGCTTGGTCTGAGCTATGTTCTCAACCCAGAGTGTCTTTCTGACCTTCTTCTGCCTCTCAAGACCACCATTTTTCAAGGATGGACTCCTCTGTGAAGCTGGGTATTTCTGTATGGGCCCTCTCTCCTTTTCTGACCTCATGTTTGCATGTAAAGGCAAGTACATTGCTTTGGTAATCTTGCCTCTCAATCTAGAATGTCAGCTACAGTAGGGCAGGAGCCAACCTGATGTTTGCTTTAAATCTCTTACCATGTGAACATCAGAGACACTTGATAAATCCTTAATTGTTGACCATGTGATAGGCAATTTCAATGTGGCAAATCTTTTCTTACTAGAAAAATATATATCTTTTCTTTCTGACTAATACGAACGATTTCCCTACCAGTTCAAAGAGATTTTAGAGTATGGATTAGGTCATTCTGCAAAGTTTTAAAAAAGTATTATTACTATGAAAACATTTGTGTAAAAAGGAGAATCGATGCCCTCAGGCCACTTGTCTTCGTTTCTTTACTGCCCACACGGTGGTCTCCCTGTTAACTAAGTGATGGTTTCTCCAGGACTGGCCCTGGGACCATGTGGGACCGTCACTAAAGGAAAGCTTTACCTCTCCTGCTCTCAAGATACTGGTGGTCTCCCTGTTAACTAAGTGATGGTTTCTCCAGACTGGCCCTGGGACCATGTGGGACCGTCGCTAAAGGAAAGCTTTACCTCTCCTGCTCTCAAGATACTTAAAATTACTTAGGGGATGAGGGTTCCAATACAATTTGAAAATGAAAAAGAAGGCATCTCATTGTGTTAGAAGTTCCAATGGTGCAACAGATATTCAGAGAAGGGAACGATTTCTAAAATATCTTTGACTTGATCACAAGGTGTTTTTTGTTTGTTTCTAGTAATTGGCCAAACTATTTGATTAGCTTGGGGATGTCTTTCTTTCATGAGGACTCACGAAGGGACACCTCTGAGGTTGTGTGACTTGCTTCTTTGTTCTGGGCAGGAGGACATGAGTGCCAGGCCAGTAAACTTGTCCCACCTGGTCTCAAGGGCCACGCGTGGGGGAGAGGGGGTGTTGCCCGCGTCACAGACCACGGCGGCTGTCTGCCAGATGGTCGCCTCAGTGTCTGACTCTAAAAAGCCAACTGCGATTAAAAAGTTTCAGAGAACAAGTCTTTCTATTCCGGGCCCATATGGCGATCGGAGCCGCTGGGCCGGTGACTGTTTAAGAAGCCAGGCTTCAGAGAAAAGCAGATGGAAGGAACTGTAAGATGAGACATGCCTTTAAAAAAGGTGAGAAGTAGTACAGCAGGTCCTTGAATAACGTTGTTTCATTCAAAGTTGTTTCATTATAACGTTGATGAGATGACACAGCAACTTAACTCTTGCTTACATCAATTAGCCTGTGGCCAGGTTAGTTTCATGAAATATCATTGCTTAAAGCCCAAGAACCTATTGGTGATGTCAGGTGAGGACGTACTGTGTTTAATTTTGCTAGATCCAACATGAATGGAGAAAGGGAAATAATGGCCAGTCAACAATCGGGTTCTTCACAGCCTTTCTACTCAGTGTGAACCAGTGGCATGGAGGTCACCCAGGAACAGAGTCTCCATTCCTACCTGTGCTGGTCAGTGTCTGAGGTTTTGGCCAGGCTCTGGTGCCCAGTCCTTTAGTCAAACACTCATCCAGGTGTTGCTGCGAAGGGACTCTGTATTGTGAATAACAACTATAATCAGTTGACCTTAAGAAAAGTTTACCATAGCAATGATGGCGAACCTTTTGAACTCGGCCTGTCAGCATTTTGAAAAACCCTAACTTAACTCTGGTGCCGTGTCACATATAGAAATTTTTTGATATTTGCAACCATAGTAAAACAAAGATGTATATTTTTGATATTTATTTTATATATTTAAATGCCATTTAACAAAGAAAAATCAACCAAAAAAATGAGTTCGCGTGTCACCTCTGACACGTGTGTCATAGGTTCGCCATCACTGCCCTAGATAATGGGAATGGTCCTCATTCAATTGGTTGGAAAGCCTGTGAGCAAAACTGAGGTTTGAGGTTTCTTGGAGAAGAAGTTCTGCCTCAAAACTGCTGCATGGATTCCTGCCTGAGTTTCCAGCCTGCCGACCTGCCTTATACATTTCAGAGTTGCCAGCTTCACAATTGCACCAGCCAGTATACACTGTTGGATAGTGACTATCCAGCACTCCTGGGGGCTAAACATGTTCGCAAGGGATTCATGTGCTAATTAACATCCATGGCTCCCAGGCATAGTGAGTTCTATTCACCAGTTGCCATGGATTATTCTAGGAGATGCTGCACTTAGTTGCATCAATGTTAGTGATCATGCTACGAAATATATAGCACTAAGCAAGACATCCAGAGGTGCTTGTGAAATAAGTGACTTCTTAAATGCCCCCCAAAACATGCTACAGAACAGCAGTAGGTAGATGCATGAATTCAAGGATACACGACAGCATTTCTGGCAAAGTGTGTGGGATTATTTTTGGAATCTTGAGATTTTACATATTGTAGACTCTATGCCAAAGATATGGACTCAGGATTCCTATCCAAAATGTCTAGTATTTATCAGGAATAAATCTAACCCTTATTAGGCTGCTCATCTCTGACCTTCAGAGATAACAGGATAGTTTCAGAAATAGACACAGCTAAATATTTGCTTAATTCATATTCTCAAGACCTGGAAACTCTGTCTCTCAGCAGTGAGCTTGGGGAAAATGTGCCCTAAAATGAGGAAGGCAGTCCCGTGGTCGGCAAGCTGTGGCTCACGAGCCACATGCGGCGGCTCTTTGGCCCCTTGAGTGTGGCTCTACCTAAGCCTTAGGAGTACCCTAATTAAGTTAATAACAATGTACCTACCTATATAGTTTAAGTTTAAAAAATTTGGCTCTCAAAAGAAATTTCAATCGTTGTACTGTTGATATTTGGCTCTGTTGACTAATGAGTTTGCCGACCACTGTGCTAGGCCGAGGCAGGGCAGCACAATGCAATTCAGCAAACATGCAGCTGTCTCCTGTGCCCGGGCACAATCCAGACAGAGGCTCGGCCCAGAGCCTGCGCTCTGAAAGCTGTGGCCAATGAAGGAGAGGAAATGAAAATTAAAAAGTGAGCACGGGGTGGTAGGTGCTCCAGAAACGTTTGGCAAAAAATGAATGAAATAAAATGTAAAATAGACGAATACTGAACGCTGCAAAGAACGTCAAGATGGTTAAGACATGGCCATGGTTCCTGTCCTTGGAGGATGAAGGGAGTGAGGACCGGTGGGGAGAGGGGCTGTATCCCTTTATCAAGCCATTTTTTTTATAGCATTTTCCTTTCAATTTAAAAAAAAATAACCCATGCTTAGCAGGACACAGGATCATGTAGTATTCCTGCCAAAAATGTATAACCTGAATCTAATCATAAAGAAACACCAGACAAACCCAAATTGAGGGGCATTCTACAAAAAATAACTGGCATATAATCTTAAAATTGTTGAGGCCTAGAAAAAGGCTAAGGAACCCATTCCTTTGGCCTTACGAACATTATGTATTAAACATAAAGCTGTTTGATAAGTGAGGTCATGACAGTAACTTCTTCCCCCGTGGGTTGGAATGCACAGAAGCAATTCACCACACCCTGCGCCCACAGGCCCTTCACCCCATTCTGATGGGCAGTGTGCTGCTTAGCACGTTATCTGTCACTCTTGAGGACTCTAGGAGTCTTCAACTGGGGCTTATGGACCTTCAAGGACTCTGTGAGCCAATCCTCTGAAATGATGAGCAAAAGTCTGTATGTACCTCTCTCCGCCCCCTGGCCCCAGAGTGAGTTCATAAAGCTTTTATCAAAATGAGATGACCCCAACAAAGGTTAAGAGTAGCTTTGCTCTCTACACTTAACTCTATCTCAGCAACACAGTTATTCACAAAGGAGAATACTGGCTTAAAGCAAAGGCTGGGTATTGACTGGCTGTAATTATAGGGTGGGGAGCCTCCCTAAGTCAACTAATAGTGAGTGACAGGCTGAGGAGGGGGTGGAAAAGGCTTTCAAATGAAAACAAAGGCGGATCGAGATAAAAAGTCTGCTCTCCTTAGCAGGGGTAGCTTTTACTGTCAAAAAGAAAAAAATGAGGCCTCCTTGCTGGATACTTACAAGGTGGTACGTGCTAATTTATTCGTCTTAACTAGCAGTGGGAGCTTAGCATAAATTCCCAATGTACACCTTCCCCTGCCCCCTTTTGCCTGGCCTCTAAGTTTGGAGTAGAGCTGGCTGCTTGCTTTTTACCCAGAATTCAATGGAGGGGTCTTCTCTTTCTGGGCCTCACATTAAGGCACATGGATTGCACACCTGCCCACACCCAGGGGCCCAGTTTGCACAGATTGTATGTAATCTGATTGGTGCCCCCGGGCTGTGCAACTTGGTGATCTTTCTTTATTCTTCTTTCTGTTTTCCTTTTTTTTTTTTTTGATGGATTTTTTTTTCTTTTGTTTTGGTCTCTTCACTGTTGATTGTGTTTTGCAGGCATCAAATCCAACCCCCTTATACTTGTCACCACATCTGTGGCTGCCACTGCAGCTTCCAGCACCATCTCATCTGTTTTTATTTATCACTCCTGACTCCTGTCACTTTTCTCACGCTTCTATCTTCTGTTAGGAAAGGACTGGCCAGCCCCCAAAAGGATGCGTTTCCCCCTGAGGTGTGAAAGTGCTAATCTCCTAGCTTTGGGTGCATGCTTTCCACAAGGTGTCATCCAGCTTTATTGAGGGGCTCCCACTTCACTGTCACATAAGCTGTATATGAGTTTGAATGGGGGCGGAAGGGTTTTTTCTTTTCTCTGCTTTGTTGTGTGCTGGTTATGATGCTTTTCAGGTAATTTTGAGTCAGGGGTCTCAGCCTGGGTTGCACATGAGAATCATCTAGGCAGCTTCTAAAATTCCTGATGCCCCGGGGACACTCCAGAATAATGAAATCATCTGGAATGGGACCACTTCATTATTATTATTTTTAGATATGTTTTTATTGATTTCAGAGAGGAAGGGAGAGGAAGAGAGAGAGAGAGAGAAACATTAATGAAAAGACAGAATCATTGATTGGCTGCCTCCTGCATGCCCTGTCCTCGAGATCGAGCCTGCAACCTGGGCATATGCCCTGACTGGGAATTAAACAGTGACCTCCTGGTTCATGGCTCGACACTCAACCACAGACTCATGCCAGCTGGGCATTATTTTTTTTGAATGTTCCCTAGGTCAGTGGTCGGCAAACCGTGGCTCGCGAGTCACATGCGGCTCTTTGGCCCCTTGAGTGTGGCTCTTCCACAAAATACCACGTGCGGGCACGCACGTCCAAGTCAGGGAGGCTTGATTTTATAGCTAAAAACAATAAGGCTTCCTCGCCGGCAAATAGATGCTTATCTTAAACATACTCTATTAAAAAGTAATCCAATACACCAAACATGGCATAGCTTTTTTGGCTTTGCCCATGCCTTGTAGGGAAACCTAAAGGGTTAAACAGATTGGTTCACATATGGATCCAAATCTAACCATTGCAGAAAAAAAAATACATATTCATTGCTGCTTTAGTTCCAAATTTAACGCAAGGCTCAGAGAGCACTTCGGCCTATATTTTTAGCTAAGCATAGAGAATTTCAAAATAGTTTGTTACCTAAAAATACACTTCCTGAAATGAACTTGAAGCCTGGGAGGGATGAATGGGTTTATTTTTTCTTCTATATTTAATGTTACCACAAGAAAGCAAACCTTGAATTTATATACGTGTATATTTTTAGAGACCCAGGAAACAGGTGCTATGTCCAAGTGACGAAGAGGGTTGAGTGGCAAAGTGTCGATGACAGAAATCTGATTTCACAGACATGGACTGTGGGAGGGCTTGGAAACTGTTTCTCTGGGTTTAGGCAGGGGCATTCTTAGCGAGAGGAGGTGATGAGGAGTTTTTCCTAAGCGTGATCCCTGGGAGAAGCACACTTCCCAACTTCTTAACCGGCAAGGAGTAGTTAGTGCCGCACATGGTCTAGGTCAGCGGTCACCAACCTTTCGGATCTCACGAACCACCGGTTGGGGACCGCTGGTCTAGGGACTTGATCTTCCTTAGTGTCTTGAAGTTCAGGTTGGTTGACCAAATGCCTTATAGCCTTTTCTCACTTGACTCTCCAAATGCATGCCTTTAATTACCTTCACTGCCAATAGAAATAGATCTCTTCAAGGAAAATGATGGGGAAGTAGGGTGTTATATATTATTGCCTCTCAGCACGCAATATGTGAGTTGCAAAGAATAATCTGCCTTCAATATGTGATTGGAGGATGTGAATGGATATTGCATTTATAATCATGCACCCCCTAATATGGGGGAAGAAGGTCTATACTCTTTCCTACTTGGTATGAAGGACCAAATGCAAACTTCTCATATTCATTTCTTTATGTATTCATCTCTTCACTCAGTATTCAATAAGTATTTTTTAATATCTTCTTCCATGCGACAGGCCCTCTTCTTGGCAGAGTATATAACCATGGCAGATACAGTCTCACAGAGCTTGCCTTTTGGTGGCTAGATTATAAGCATGTAAATGATCAAGTTGGATTGTGCAGAAGATAAAATGGAGTCTGGTCGTTGTTACTTGCGGGCTGCTATAAATGAAGAGCTCTCCTTTAACCAGAGACCAGAAAGGTGACAAGAAGCCAGACATAGGAACTAGTAAGAAAAGGCCCAAGGAAGGAAAGAACTTGTCGGGAGGGCTTAAACTGTTTCTCTGGGTTTAGGCAGGGGCATTCTTAGGGAGAGGAGGTGATGAGGAGGTTTTCCCAAGCATGATCCCCAGGAGAAGCACACTTCCCAACTTCTTAACCGGCAAGGAATAGTTAGTGCCACACATGGTCTAGGTCAGCGGTCACCAACCTTTCGGATCTCACGGACCACCGGTTGGGGACCGCTGGTCTAGGGACTTGATCTTCCTTAGTGTCTTGAAGTTCAGGTTGGTTGACTGACTCTCCAAATGCATGCCTTTAATTACCTTCACTGCCAATAGAAATAGATCTCTTCAAGGAAAATGAAGGGGAAGTGGGGTGTTATACATTATTGCCTCTCAGCACGCAATATGTGAGTTGCAAAGAATAATCTGCCTTCAATATGTGATTGGTGGATGTGAATGGATATTGCATTTATAATCATGCACCTCCTAATATGGGGGAAGAAGTTCTATACTCTTTCCCACTTGGTATGAAGGACCAAATGCAAACTTCTTTCATTCATTTTTTTATGTATTCATCTCTTCACTCATTATTCAATAAGTATTTTTTAATATCTTCTTCCATGCGACAGGCCCTCTTCTTGGCAGAGTATATAACCATGGCAGATACAGTCTCACAGAGCTTGCCTTTTGGTGGCTAGATTATAAGCATGTAAATGATCAAGTTGGATTGTGCAGAAGATAAAATGGAGTCTGGTCGTTGTTACTTGCGGGCTGCTATAAATGAAGAGCTCTCCTTTAACCAGAGACCAGAAAGGTGACAAGAAGCCAGACATAGGGACTAGTAAGAAAAGGCCCAAGGAAGGAAGGAACTTGTCTTCTTCCAGGAATAGCCCATGTGTCCTAAAAATTAATGGGTAAGGAGGAAGAGGATGGGTGATGGAGGTGGTGGTGGCGAGGGCTGAAGTCAGAGAGGTAGCAGACCCTTGAGGTGAACTCAACTTTCACTGGCCTGCAGGAATCCAAAGCCTTGGTAGTTTTTGGGATTGTTTCTAGGAGGCATTCTGTCTGTGTTGATTGATCAACTGATTTTCCTCAAGTCGGAGCCAGTCCTTGCAAGAAGTTCCCACAACTCTTTCGGGTGCAGGTCAGGAACAAAATGGTCAAGTCCTGCCTCACCTACAATGTCTCCTGGGAGTAGCCAACTCCCGTTCACACTTCATGGCTCTGCTTCCTTGTGACCTCTCTGCCCATCTGGGTGGTGACTCTTGTCTGGCTTCCACATCCTCTGTCTTTCTCTCTATTTTTGGGTTATCCTACCCTCATCTGTTTCCTTGACTGTCCACCCAGCTAAACTATAATTTCCCTATGGGTGCTTTTCATTGTGCTCCCAGCACCCAGAACAATGCAATAGGCCAATCTAATCTGTGTTTCTTGATGGGGTGATAAGGTTTGTGTAGAAAAAGTGCCTTATGAAGTCATGGACAAAAGCAAGAAATAACTCAAAATCCCCCCCTCCCCCCTGCAATGGCTTATGTTAACGGATTGTAGAGGTGCAGGGAATGCTCATCTGATGTGAAAGCATTATTTTGTCTTTCTTCATATTCATTTGTCTGACATCAGGTTCATTTGAAATTGCATAACATCATCAGGAATTCATTAGATAATCATTCAGTGTATCTTTCTTTTCCCTCCACAGTTAATAGTGATGTGATGATCACCGACAACAATGGTGCACTCAAGTTTTCACAATTGTGTAAATTCTGTGACGTGAGATCTTCCACCTGTGACAACCAGAAATCGTGCAGGAGCAACTGCAGTATCACATCCATCTGTGAGAAGCCCAATGAAGTGTGTGTGGCCGTCTGGTAAGGTTGCCTTTGAAAAAAATCTTTCCCCCCCTTTTTAATAAGTAACACATGCTTGTGGTACATAGAGTCCCAGTGTCTTCATGCCCTAAGCATAGACACAACCTATTTCTCTTTATCTTAGACCATCTCTCTTTTAATTGTTAAATGTGGTTTCCAGAGCTATTCCGTACATTTTCAAATACACACACACGTCTATCTATGTGTGTGACAGTATATCAGATGACTTTTAATATTTGCAATAAATCTGGAGACCCTTCCTTCCCTTCCTTCTATGCAGGAGAAGAAAATGACACTCTTCAACATTTAATGACATCCCCCCCCCCCCAGGAAGGAGCTTTGTTTTCCTGAGGCAGCCTCAGTCTCATTTTATGGAAAAAGAGGAGATGAAAGGTCGGCTGTTGGAAGAGGGGAGCACTTGTCAAAAAAGGGGAAGGTATTGCGGAACCAGAAAACAACCCATTCCTTAGTCAGAAACATTGGCCATGTCACTCACACCACCACTGGGCTATACACTACTTCTTTCTCTTGGATCAGAGCTACATATTTCCCTTAGATCAGATTCTTTCCCCTCTCTCTCTGTCTCTCTCCCTCCTCCTCTCTCTCTCTCTCTCTCTCTCTCTCCCCCCCCCCCACCATACACACACACACACACACACACACACACACACCTGCTTATAAATTATCTGATTAATTCTGTGAATTCGTAGTTATAATTGGGAGTGTGAGCAAGAGATAAAAGAAAAATAGAGATCATCAAGTAAGTTCCCATTTTATGAAAATGTATATATTCATTAATGAAATACAACATTTTGCAGACATATTCTCACGTTTTGAATTTATTTGAATTCATGTTTTTAAGTAACCCATGTGTCTCCTGACCAGTTGCAAATGAGAATGTAAACCCACATATCTCCCCCTCCCGTTTTGGGAATGAGTCTTTTGGACTTTCTCCAAACCACGTATCATTAGCCTTGATGATAGAGCGATCTAAAAACCTTGCAAATTTCTGTACATACGGGGGGATGAACTTGTTCCCTAAGCACTAAAGGAATGTTAACAGCACAGACCTGCCAGGACAGTTTGCTGTAGCTGCCAACTTCATTCATGTCCAGTTCTGAGAAGTGCTTTTGAAAAAAGAATTCTGACAAAGACTGTGTGGAGAAGAAAGGGACCAGCATTGGAGGTTTAGAAAGTGTGGCATCTGAAGAATGGCTGAGGCCATTAGACATGGTTCCAGGAAAGAAAGGACGAGGGTTCTCTTGAGAGATACTGAAGGACATGATAGCTCTTGAGATAGCTCAAGTGGGAAATAGAGTGAACGTTTTCTTTGAAATGCTGAAGGACAGAAGGAGAGTCTATGAAGTTTGCTCAGTACATACTTAAACGTTTTCACAATCACGGTTTCCTAACAGCAGAACAGACTTCCTCCTCTGGAAGAGTCAAAGGTCAGGAGGGGCTGGATGACTGGCAAGTCTAGTGCAGGAAAGACTGAGACACCCGCCTGATGACCCCAACGCTTCCTTCTCCACTACTCTTCTCCATTTATCATCTGTGCCTAAGTATCACTGCAGTGTGAGCTGACTTCTGATAATGAAAAAAAAAAGGCTTTTTAAATCAGGATCTTATTCCCTGACTCACAGTACAAGTCTGAATGATTGATTGTGAATCAAGCCACTGGAATAGAGGCTTTACTTGTCTCAGAAAATGGGACTGTGTGGGGAGAGGAAGCTTGCTGTCTCCACCATGTCCCAGCTGTGAAGTCAGTACTGAACGGTGAGCCTTAGTTTTACCTGCCTTGGGAAAGGCACACGCTCCTGATGAGGAGAAAGGCACATGCAGTGGGTGCTGTGCTATACCCCCCTCACCCTCTTCAGCACCGAGGCTCTCACCTCATCGGCCTCTGGAGCTCTGGCTGCTAAGGGATCACCCTAGTCCCTCCTGGGGACTCCCTTGCACTGAGCAGAACCGCTGCATTGGAGTTGGGCTTTTCCTCACGTTTGGCCCCTCTTCCTGGGCAGCCAGCATCCTAGAACTGATTGATGGAGGGGTCCAATGCCTGGCCACTTTGCCTCAACGTGGGACAGCTCTGATGGGCCATCCCAGCTTTACAGCTCCTGAGGGATCAGCTGAGTCCTTTATTTGCAACCTGCATTGCTGTTCAAATCCTTCATGTGCAGGTCACTTCCAGGTGCCTGTCCAAAAACCTCCTGCACAGAAACCTCATGGCCTCACTGCCTGTTTCCAGGGAACCCAAACGAGGAAAGGGGCCTGTTTTAGAAACAGTCACACATGGAAACTGAAAGCCTCTACCATGATAGGGCGTGCATGCCAAGGCCTTATCGGTTTTAGTGTTCTTTTCATTCATCCATTGAGTCATTCATTTCATGTCAACTGTGCACCCATTCCATGTAAAATGTTCAAGTTCTTTCCAAAATTAATTTTATGACCGTGGTTCTGCTTTCCAGTGGCTGTTGACAAACTCTTCAATTGCTCAGAGCAAATGTTGCTGGACAAAGACATCTATATTTTTTTTCATTGTGTTTTCCCTTCCTATGTTCATCTGAATCCCAAGATAGTTTGCCAAGTGAACTCTGCTGTCAGAGAGCAGTGTTACAGGTCTGAGTGGAGAAAGCAGCTAAGGACTTTACCCAGACTCAAGTACTGTATTTGAGTTTCCTCTCTGTGATTTTAGTTCCCTAGGAGCTAGGAGGTGGGAGGCAAGAGGTTCTGAAGGTGGTTCTGCTTTCCAGTGGCTGTTGACAAACTCTTCAATTGCTCAGAGCAAATGTTGCTGGACAAAGACATCTATATATTTTTTTCATTGTGTTTTCCCTTCCTATGTCCATCTGCATCCCAAGATAGTTTGCCAAGCGAACTCTGCTGTCAGAGAGAGCAGTGTTACAGGCCTGAGTGGAGAAAGCAGCTAAGGACTTTACCCAAACCGACTCAAGTACTGTATTTGAGTTTCCTCTCTGTGATTTTAGTTCCCTAGGAGCTAGGAGGTGGGAGGCAAGAGGTTCTGAAGATGCCCAGTCATAGCTGAGGAACTGTACTCACAACTCCTTCCTCATCCCATTCCTTGACCTCTAGAAGCTTCACAACAAAGAGACCCCATGCTTTTCCCTGGGAGCATAGCGGACTCACTGTGCATCTACACACACATGCATGCGTGTTTGCAACACACACACTCACAGACACAGCTTTGGGGGGAAGGAGGTGATCTAGTTTCAAGGCCACCATTTCTGCTACGACTTTCCAGTAACCTTGGCGTTAAGGATGGGTAGATTTGCCAATAGACATAATTTGTTGTGTGACTGTGCCAAGCCAAGTTTCATCGAGTTCCCTGCTACCACCCTGGAGGGAGGGTTCGGATGGTTGCTCCCCCTCTAACAGTGGGGACCTGCGTAGCAAGGCCTTGCTTCTGTTGCTCCTGCTGGAGTGTTAGTTCGAGGACCATTGATGTGTTTCACAAAGTGGCACGCCTGCTGCTGCCGGAGTCGCCTCTGGGCTGCATGGATGTCACCACCATGACTCCGTTCCAGCCTCACCCTCATTCCTACTCTCTTACCCCTCCC
The DNA here is from genome assembly GCF_000412655.1 of Myotis brandtii. NCBI lineage: Eukaryota > Metazoa > Chordata > Mammalia > Chiroptera > Vespertilionidae > Myotis > Myotis brandtii. The sequence continues at coordinate 2,850,397 of NW_005369989.1, forward strand.
TCACACACTGTTCTTCAGTGTCCTTGAATTAAGCCCTAAGCCAGCGGGGGATTAGTCAAGTTGCTGTTTCCCTATGGCTATGGGTCCACTTCTTTTCAGGGGAGAACTGTCTTAACTGCTTCATGCTTCCAGCCTGCCTCCGATTTTCCTTGCTGTGAGCATTGAGATTTTTAGGGACGGGAAGGTGAGGAGGGTTGATTGGTGAGTGTGTGCTAGAGTATGCTGGCACAGGTGCACTCATCTGCATGCACTCAGGATCCTTCCCAGGGAAGATTACATGTGCAAACCTGACTGGACCGATCATGTCATTTAAGGCCTGATTTCCCCTCCAGATTTAGAGACTGCTGTTTAAGACAACAGCTATTTTGCATCTGAAAAGGGGAAGATGGAAGGAAGGATATCAGACCAACACAGTCACCCAAGATGGCAGGTTTTTGAGGGGAGCAGAGGGAGCAGGCAGAGAAGCAATGCACTTTCCAAGGATGCCAGAGGTTTATTTTGGCTTCTGCAATGATAATAGCGGGTATTAATCATGTCATTATTAGATACAGTGTACACATAGAACCAATTGAGCACTTCATAGGACCCAAGCAAAATGTTAGAGAGTTGCTGAGCCCGTAGCTGAGTGAGGCTCCCAATATGTGATGTAAAGGAATAAAAAATGTAGACACAATTCATTTATGGCAGCGTAAAATATTTCACTGAACTGTAAGTGAAGAACACCTTGCAGGTCTTTCCCATGGGTTTTAGTCCTCCCCCCTTCTGTTCCTTTCTGTGTTTCTGTAATTCTGGAAACTGCAGTTCTTTATCTAGGAGGCATCTTCCGTTTTCTCAGCACAGCCAGCTGCTGACATGGAACATGCCCTCACTCACGATGCCCAGCAAACAAGGAAAGAGGAACTGCAACTACTTCCCCAGACATGCCCTTTGAGAACAAGTTAGCTAGTCAGACCCTGGTTCTGCCCAGTAACCTAGAGATGCCATGTGAGCCTGGCAGTACACTCAGGATGGAAGGTTTGAAATCATCCTGGGGAGCCAGCAGTCTTCTGTTTCCTGTGCCTTCCCCTTTAACGACTGAATTAAGACAGTGTGCAAACTCCTCTGACAGGATAGCCCCTGATGTAAGCGCTCATGTTTATGATCATAAGTGGGCTCGGAGAATAAGCAAAGGAAAAACTGAAAGGAGTAGAGAAAGCCACAGGGGACTATAGGCAACCTGTTAATGCTGCCAAACAGGAACCAGCTGCCCTTCTGAGAAACAACTTGATGAAGGAAATACATTCCAGATTGCTTTTCTGTCCAGAGACCCCATTCATTCATCCCTTCTCTCTTTCTCTACTCCCCATCCCCGCCCCACCCATGAACCTCTGCACCCTAGGAGGAAAAACGATGAGAACATAACACTAGAGACGGTCTGCCACGACCCCGCGCTCGTCTACCATGGGTTTGTTCTTGAAGATGCCGCTTCTCCGAAGTGTATTATGAAAGAGAAGAAAGTGGATGGCGAGACTTTCTTCATGTGTTCCTGTAACACGGATGAGTGCAATGACCACATCATCTTTTCAGAGGGTGAGTTTCCTTCTCTTGATGGCCTGGAGCCTGACTTCCTCTGGGCTGATTTCTCAGGTCCCCGGTGTACAGTCTCACAGGACAGTTCCTCCCCCTCTGGCTGGTGCTGGAGAGTGAGCCTATGGTGGAAGGAGGTGCTTATGGAGCAACAGGGTCGGGTCTGGTCCTTATCAAATCTGACTCATAGGGCCCACGTTATTAGTTGTCTTGGACCAATCGTTTCCTTTCCCCAGAACAGTGGTTCTCAAAGTACAGCATGACCTGAGAATGTGCTAGAAATGCATATTCTTGGGCCCTACCCCAGACCCACTGAATCAGAAATCCTGGGTCCTGGGCCCAGCAATCTGTGTTTTAACAAACCTTCCAAGTGATTCTGATCCAGCTAAAATTTGAGAATTACTGGTCTAGATTGGAGGAGGCTGTTTGACAGCGGAGATGACTTGCTTTGAATGAACTCCAGTGGTTTAGTGTACATACTCCTAGGATTTGTCTGTCTAAAGGGTAGTTATTATTGGTCCCATGTGAGAAAAGAACTGAAATGCAGAGAGAAATAATGAGCCAAGGTTTACCCATGGAGACAGGAGAAGACTCAATTAGATTGTTCAGCATTCACTCAGCTTGAAAGAAGGGTACATGCTATTCCCTCAATTAAAAAAACAACAACCCCCTGTTCAATGATTTTAATTATAAAAGCAGTATATGTTCCTTATCAAAAATTCAAACAATCCAACAATATGCAAAGTTTTAAAATTAAAAGTACCCAACAATATGCAAAATTTTAAAATTAAAAGTACATAACCTCATCCCCTCACTCCTAACCCATCAGATACTCAATACTGAGAGTTTGTGGGAAACACATGATTCTCTGACATTCATTCATATAATCCCTGCAGCCTTTCTCCCTTCCCTGTCTTCCTCCATCAGTGCATCTGTCCTCTGTCCGTCCAGTCCACTCATCCATCTTTCAGGGCAAATAGTTGATCAGAGTATAAATATTATTGGGCAACATTTTTTTTTAGCCAACCACTTTTACTTCTCCTTCTAAAGAAGATAACACATACAGATACACTACACTGCACACCTTTAATTCCATAATATGGATTACCTTCTATGACTGAATCATTTCCATTGGGATTATTTAGGTGTCTCCAGTTAGTCACTTAATGCTATACTGAATACCTTTGTAAGCTCATCTTGCACATGTGTACTATTAATATTTCTGCGAGATAGATTTCTAGAAGCCAAGTTTCTGGATCAAAGTTATGAACATTTTAAATATAGTAACCATGACTAAATTGTTCTCCTTCTAAAAAAGATACCTGAGCATATGGATTTTCATTTACCTTATCCAACAATTATAAGCCTTTTCATTTTGCCAGTCTGATAGTGAAAATGATATTCTCTTGGTTTTAGGAATGCAAATTCAGAGTGGGAAAAGGTTATTAAGCCAAAATAGATCTGATTCAGTAAAAATTCCTTTTGGAACACAAGTGCTACGTCTGCACACCCCCTGTGTGTGTCCCAGTGATGTAGACCCATTTCCTTCACTCTGTGTCCTTGACCTCCTGCTAGTTCCCCTCTCTTCCTGTCCAGCTTCCCATTTATGCCAGCTTCTCAGTTCATGAAGGCAGGCATGTACATTTTTATAAGTAATACTTATAAATCACTCCTCCCTCCTACTTTCTCATTCTATAAACACACCATTTTTCTCACTTTCCTTATGTCATTTTGAGTTAGGAGGAAAGATATAACTAGATTAAATCACACAAAGGCATGTTAACACCTGATATCCTGGCTTAACATGTCAATGTTCTCCAAGTAGTTCACTTAAAAAAAATTTATTGTTGAAAGTATTATATGTCCCTTCCTCTCCTCCCCAACCCCCCGCCCACTGACCTCTTCTAACAGTTCACCTTTTAAAAGAAAGTCCAGGCTAAGCTAAAGGAATTAATATTTAAGGGCAGAATATCCAGACATGTTTACTCTCATCTGTGAAAGTATTTTTCTCCTTTTGCATACTGGCTTGGCCATAATGGAAGAGTTTATTTTATCCCCAAAAGACAAAATGTGATAAGTAACCTGCAAGTTGGATACATATAGTACTATAAGCTTTTTCAGATATTAGTGACTTCAGTTTTCAGTGTGTTTCAACTCAGGTGATAATCACAAGCCCACATTCACATATTTTCCCTCTTATTCATTATCAGACTATTTCCTTATGATGTGAGCTAATCAGCCTAAAGGCAATTTCTCACTGTACAACTCAAGAGATCCAGTATAGCTGATGACTCAGATGTCTGGGTGATTGCGGAGTCTTCTAACACGTTCCAGTGTTGTTTGCATTTAGTCTTCTAAAGTGTTCTAGGGGTGTTTCCTTTTTCAAAAGCATCTCTATTCTCCACAGTGAACCCTCCCCACCCCTCCGCCTAAACCAGCAACATTTTAGGATCCATTTTTCCTCTTTTTTATACTAAAAAATAAAAACTCTGCAAGTTCAAGTCAAACAAGATGGTGAACACGAAATCTCTGGTGGATCTTACACTGTATTTTTAAAAATATATATTTTTATTGATTTCAGGGAGGAAGGGAGAAGGAGAGAGAGATAGAAACATCAACGATGAGAGAGAATCATTGATCAGTTGCCTCCTGCACGCTCCTACTGGGGATTGAGCCCGCAACCCCAGGCATGTGCCCTTGGCTGGAATCGAACCTGGGACCCTTCAGTCTGCAGGCCAACACTCTATCCACTGAGCCAAACCAGCTAGGACTCTTACACTGTATTTTTATTAGGATAGTACTCTGGTCTCATTGCCAGATTTCTGACCTGCAAACACAATGGATGATAATTACTTACATCATCTGGTTTCTTAAGTCAGGGAAAAAAGCTTGAGCCACAGGGTGTTTTTTTTTAATTGTAGATCTTTACTTTCAGTGCTGTGATGCGTGATAGCTCACATTCAGAGAGAACGTATTGTTGCTGTGTAACAGTGCTCAGACCTTTCCATGGCATGGCCTCATTGAATCTCAGAGCTACCTCATGACATAGGCACTGGTAGCATCCTCATCCCATGAGTGAGAAAGCCAAGCTCAGAGACCTTGAACACTTTGTCCAGAATCACATGGCCAGTGGGTGGCATAGGTAGGATTTATAATGGGTTATATATGAACAAATCTATGAGGGTCTTCTTTCCTTCCTTCCCCCCTTCTTTCCTCCCTCCCACGTTCAGCGAGTCCTTGGAAAGCAGTATATCCCCAGGCTTACACTCTTCATGTGTTTGTGAGGAATGATGTTTATAAATGATGGCCAGCAGGATGCTCTCACCATGTGAGAAGATCATGGTCTCCTCAATAAAACCATCTCCCCAGCTAAGCCAGTTTTAAGCTGTTTGTCCTTGGGTGAACTAATTCACCTTAGACTTCCCCTCTGAAAAAATTCGGATAGAAATAGTGCTCAATTTCAATAGGGTTTTTGTGAAGATAAATGAGTTTACTCATGTAGGAACTTAGAATAGTACCTGGCACAGAGCTCATAGTCAATACATTTTGGCTGTTACTATTGTTCTTCTGGATTCAAATGAACGAGGAGCTTTATAGCAGCCTCATGTCATAGTCTCTTCCTTCCTGAAAGCCTTCAGTGGGGTTTTGTTTGATGCCATCCACCATAACAACATTCCTGTGAACCTCAGGGATGTGCTCACTGTCAGGAATGTGGTTGAGGAAGCTCTTTAGTGCACTGCATTGCTGTCTTCCTGAGAAGCCAGGAGAAATGGCTCTCAGCTCCCTGCCTCAGAAAGGTGGTTCCCACATGAGGACCTGTTTGCATCGGAACTTCAGGACACTTTGAAGCATGCAGAGCAGGAGCCAGCAAACTTCTTAGATGGAGGACCTGGTAATAAACATTTTTGGCTTTGCAGGCCATGGAGTCCCTGCTGCAGCTACTCAGCTCTGTCGTTGAGGCGGCCATAGACAGTATGTAAACAGTTGGACGCAGCTGTGTTCCAAGAAATCTTCACTTACAAAACCAGGCTTCAGGCCAACCCTGATGTAGATGGTCATGTGTTTTGTTTTGTTTTGTTTTGATATTTCTCCCTTCGATACAAACTACCAGAAAAGCTTAAAGTCCAATTTAAGTCATGCTCCTAGCAAGTTTGTGAGCACACATTTGTATACTGTTATCACCCCTGCTTGTCTGTGTTCCTACATTTATCTCCCATTTGTCTTGACCCCAGCTCCTTCTATCTTTCTTTACTATTAAGTTTCTCTATAGGTTGCATGTGATTTTTCTTTTTTAAAAAAGATGGAAATGGGGGAGGAGGATGGGAGCGTCCTGGAAGAGGTTAATGGGGGGAAAAAGAGAACCTATGTAATACTTTTAGCAATAAAGATTAAACAAAATAAAGATGGAACTATCAGCAACTATATCAATAACATCTATGTAACGTAGAAACCAGGACTCTGGAAACCGCTCTGACTCAAAGGTCAACGGATGGGGTTGAATAGAGGAGCGGACCATCAGATGTAGGGTGTCACCCAGGGTGTGTTCACCGCTGACCCGCGGGCTGCGTGCAGGCGTTCAGTTAGCACACTCTCTGACTGGAGAAGTCGAGGGAGGGGAGACGAGGACTTCTAGTAGCCACAGAGTTTCATTCCTTCCTCTCTCATTGTTGTAAGAATTTCTTTTAAATGAAAACAGACTCTTTGGTTTGCAAGCCTAACTCTGGCAGGAAGACAAATGATTTTTTTACAGCATCAGACGCGCGGTTTCCTGTCTGTGTTTAACTTGCTAGCAGAACATCTCAGCCAGCTGGTTCCCCGTGGACCTACTGTGACCTCAATAACGTTGCCTCCTGCCCTCCAGCAAGCCCACTCTGTGTATTGATCACACGGCCGGTGCACTTGATTGACTCGTATCGGTTTCGGAGTCCGGGAAGGCTTGCAGGGAGGTGCTGCCCCTTTTCTCTCAAATCTCATTTTGTGTTTGTTTCGCTCCAGGATCAGGGAGCTGGCTCCTTGAGTAGCTCCTGGTTCTTGCGTGTAAGAAACGAGAAGCATAAGTGGTGTTTTGGCAGGTCGGGGAGTTCTGGGTGTGCTGCCGTGGAGCCGTGCACCCGCTACTCAAAATAGCTGTCTCGCCAGCTGTGCATTTTTGTTTCGAGAGAAACAAACCAGATTTACTTTCTGGTCTAAATGCAGAAGAAGAAAAAAAAATAAGAGTGGAAGTATGGTTGTGCAAAGTTGTTAGCAGAGGAGGAAAATGATGGATTCAAGTCAGTAGTCTCATTCCTGGGAAGAGAAATCAGTCATTGGTGGGATGACTCACGCCCGCGGATCCTTGGGTTGTGAATGAGTGCCCTTAGAAAGCCTCCCCGGAATCCGTGAATTCGGCCCGGGTCTGGCCAAGAAAATAATGAAAGTTGTACATGCCAGAGGCCACTGTGACGCAGTCCAGTGAAGCTTAGGGGATGTATTTGTAGTGACTTCAGGCAAACCAGTGGCTTTTGTAGATTTTTATTTTCCTAAGCAGCAAAGTAAACAAGATGCTCCAAGGCCAGAGGCGGCTGCTGGTTATGATTATTTCTACTCTGGAATCTCATTCTGATGATGAATCAAGGCAGAGTGGAATCACTAAGGACACTCTTACCTCGCATCCCGTCCACTGGTTGGATGTAATGGTGGACCCATGAGGCTGGCATTGCTATGAGGCTGTGGTGGTGCATCCATACATCCACACGTCCAGTTCCTCATCTCTCCCCGAGCCACCTCCTTGTGTTCTATAAAAAACACATGGATGGGTGATGGTGAAGAGGGTCGAGGGAGACTCTTTGCTACTTTACACGTATGGTAGTGCCCCACCGGTGGAAAAACACCAGGGAGCTAGCTAACCACCGTGAAACTGATTTTCATTTCCGCCCATACTAAACTTCAGAGGGCGTGTTTACCACCAGCTGGACATCTGGCCGACTTGCTTTTGGAAAAAAAAACCTTTTCTGGTTTGCAAATCACTCCTGCATGTTGCTAATTATGTAAAATTTCAATTTTACCAGCAATAATTATGCCTTTAAAAAAATCTAATATTAACTTTTAAAGAAGCAATATTTGCTTTTCTACTTTTGAAAAATATACACCTCCTGTTACCTCCTGAGGATATAGCTAGTTCCGATGTCAAGAACAACTGATCCTACATTCAGTCATTAAAGTTCTTTCCATTCTTTCCATAGTCCGGTCCCAGGGTATTTAAAATAACCATGTCTCCTGTCCAGCTGGAGTCGTTCCCTACCTTGGCCGCAGGTTTGAAACACCTGATAAGCTTTAAAAGCTACTCATTAAAGCCCTAACCGGTTTGGCTCAATGGATAGAGCATCGGTCTGTGGACTCAAGGGTCCCAGGTTTGATTCCAGTCAAGGGCATGTGCCTTGGTTGCGGGCACATCCCTAGTAGGGAGTGTGCAGGAGGCAGCTGATTGATGTCTCTCTCACATCGATGTTTCTAACTCTCCATCCCTCTCCCTTCCTCTCTGTAAAAAAATCAATAAAATATTTTTATTGATTATTTATTTTAAAAAAAAAAGCTACTCATTAAAGGGTCTTAGCCCTGCAGTTTTGGACTTAATTGGTCCGAGGCCTTGTATCAGGATTTTAAAAAACCACAAAAACTTCCCAAGATATTTTAATATTCGTTCAATGTTGGGAGACACTGGACTCAAGACAGTTTGTTCTGCCAAATCTTTTTGTATTTTTCAGCATGGTCCCCATACAACCTGAAAAGGGATGGTGGCAATTAGAGAATGCCAGCCACCACAGGAAGTAGCTGAAATTTGCCTTCTAGGTTAAAGGAGGGGAAAACAAGCAAACAAAACACCTGTATTACCACACTCCTGAGGAAGAATAAGATTCTTTTTTTCTTTTTAATCCTCACCCAAGGATATTTTTCTATTGATTTTTTTGAGAGAGTGGAAGAGAGAGGGAAAGAGAGAAATTTCAAATGGAGAAAAACACATCGATTGGTTGCCTCCTGCATGAGCCTGGGACAGAGAGGAGCCTGCCACTGAGGTAAGTGCCCTGGATCGGAATAGAACCTGGGACCAAAGGTCCCCAGGCCAAGGTTCTATCCGCTGAGCCAAACCAGCTAGGGCAAGAGTGAGATTCATTAATGTAAGCTATTACTGAACTTTTCACAGTTAACAGTTACTTCGGGAGAGGCCAAGGACCTCATTGAGAATAGGTATGTGAGGTCTTAGAACTGTTGAAATGATACACTGAAGGGGAGGCACATTTTAAACCTGAACGCATGGCTGAAAGGTTGGATGCTACTGCCTTGGCAAAGATGGGGTGGGGCGGTGGGTGGTGGGCAGTGTGTGTAGTTGTAGGAGGTGAGACCGTCAGGTGGGAGGGAAACGTGGCAAGCTGTGGTTCCCGTGGAAAGCCAGTAGAGAAGTCAGAACATGTTTTGGTGACCTGACAGGTATCAAGTGTGAGTCATCCATGGGCATTTTCTAAAGTCAGCTAATCTCCCTATTGGAGAAGATTCTGAAATAACTTAAGAACTCTATCTCTGCTTTCTGATTTCCTGAGAACACGAAGGACCCTAGACACAGTAGAAGATATAATCTAGAAAAAGAATTGAAGAACCAGGGCATCCTAAGAAAACCCCACCTTAGTGGTCAGCAGACTATAACACAGAGAAGAAAATGAAAAAAAAATTCCAGCTCCAAAGAACATGTATCAGGCCAAGGCGCTGTCCCTGATGGAACGAACATTCATAAGACATGGTGTCGTATCGTGGGCAAAGCCTGGCCCGTTGTCAGCTCTCTGATAGTATTAGTTGTCCTCCTTCTAAAACCAAAGCCACAGACGTAGCAAGAATCCTTATCCCCAGGAAGAACACAAAGGTTGTTGAGCAGAGTGGAAGATATGCCTAACACAGCAGAGACACAATCCGGGTTTTCATTGCCTGGAATGACCAGTAATACAAAGCAACAGATAAATGTAAAGTGAGGCACCTAGATTCAAACAGTCAGTTGTAGAGGGGCAGCTCATGAGAAAGCTGGCTGGGCATCTGTTCATGATAAAGACCCACGGGCTTACAGGTGAGTCAAGGTCATCCTAAAATTGAGATGATCTGGCCAAGAGAATCAGAACAGCAGAACAAACAAACTAGCAGTCATCTTACACTGCACTCATTGGAAGGGGCCCACTGTAGTCTATGCTGCAAGTCTTTTAGCTGGGTCTAGCGAAACGACATGGAGGATCTTGAGTAGCAAGAATGATTTCAGAGAGCAAGATCACTTTAGACCAGCCGTGGGCAAACTACGGCCCGCGGGCCGGATTCGGCCCGTTTGAAATGAATAAAACTAAAAAAAAAAAAGACCGTGCCCTTTTATGTAATGATGTTTACTTTGAATTTGTATTAGTTCACACAAACACTCCATCCATGCTTTTGTTCCGGCCCTCCGGTCCAGTTTAAGAACCCATTGTGGCCCTCGAGTCAAAAAGTTTGCCCACCCCTGCTTTAGACTGGCACGGATCAGGCACCTGCTGTATGCTGGGCAGGAAGACTTTAGGGCAGTGGTCGGCAATCTCATTAGTCAACAGAGCCAAATATCAACAGTACAACGACTGAAATTTCTTTTGAGAGCCAAATTTTTTAAACTTAAACTATATAGGTAGGTACATTGTTATTAACTTAATTAGGGTACTCCTAAGGCTTAGGAAGAGCCACACTCAAGGGGCCAAAGAGCCGCATGTGGCTCGCGAGCCGCAGTTTGCAGACCCTAAAGTTTAGGGTCTGACAAATACGTCAGACTTCGGAGTCTGATACACATGTCTTTTGAAAAGTGATTGAAGGAAACAGGGATGTTCAACTGGAAAAGGAAATGATTTAGAGAAATGGGCTAAATGCCCACCAGGAGTTTAAGAGCTCTCATCTCACAGAAGAAGGAATCCTTTTGTTGTCTCTTGTCTTAGAGAGCAGCAAGAAAGCCATTATGTGGACGAACAGGAAGTCTGCATATGACTTAACATAAAGAATAACCTTTCGAATAGCCCAATGTTTAGAATTAGTTTATCCTAATAGACCTGCAGCTAGATCTGTTGGGATTAGATATTGGGATGATTTACAGAGGAGTGGGGTTCCCTTGTAATATTTCAGCCAGACGTTCTCTCTCTCTCTCTCTCTCTCTCTCAGGAATATTTCCGAAGAGGGTGTCATAAAAATCAGACTACGTGTAAGACCCTTTTGTTGGGGAGAGAAGTGGGAAGGAAATAATGTAAGGGAGACTGTGGGATGAGCTATAGGGGTGGGGAAGAGCTTAGTTTTGAAATATATGTAATTGGAATAAAACAACCATCTGAACTGGAGGGAAGCATCTTCCATCATTCTGGGGGAACAGTATTCTCAAAGTCTGTCTGGAATGACAAACAGTCCTGTCAATGGGCTGGAGGTTAAATTAAATTCTGCATGCCCAGTGAGCTCACTGTCCTTCTGTTGTTTAATTAAAATGGTTTTTTCATTGTTTGCCTGAATTTAATTGTTTGCTTTTTATTGAGATGATGGATGGGGAATCATATCTCATTCTACACTCCTCCAGAGGTTCCTCTGACTAGAAAATTCTCAGGCACCATTTCTCATTGGCTTGCACTGAATGCAGTTGTACGAGGGCTTTGCAAGCAAGTCCATTACAACTTTTCTTTGCAAGAGGGAAACATCTCTGTGGCGGAGCATCAAGGGGCTTATTCCATGTTTGCTAGAGCCGTGTTTCTCAAACTTCACCACGTAAATGAACCAACTAGAGAGCTCTTTAAAATGCAGATTCTAGTTCAGCAATTTGGGTCAGGGCTGAGAGTCTCCATTTGTCATAAATTCCCAGGTAACGTCTGCTGATGCTGCCGGTCTGGGGAGCACACTGTGAATAGAGGGTGTCAAAAGTTTCTTTCTGGACCATGCTACCAAAACTATTAAAGATACAGAAAATGGTGATAAAATATTGGAATTCCTGAGTATGAGATATCTATATATTTGTATCTGTATATCTATATCTAATCATCTATATCTATAGTCCCAAAAATGTTTACACACTTTGAATAATTATAAAGGCAGTGTTTATTAAAATGTATTTCATTTTCAAAATTAAGCTATCAGCTGTTAGAGTGTGTTTACATTTTGGGGGGACACCCTGTATATATAATGGCTTGGGGTATGGGCATTCATATGTGTGTGTGAGTGATGGGGCAAGAACAGAGGAAAGCAGGTAAGGATATGAAATGTAACAAACTAAAGAGGCAGTTTGTTTTGCTCCTTCTGAAATCCTTAATCTTTCTCGGAAGGGATCTCAGCATGTCTGCCTGGTGAGTGCTGTGACTCAGCAACGCTTCCTCTGCATGATCAGTGAACATACTCAGAACATATCCAGTAAATATTTAGGAGATATCAGTACTGTTTATCTTTTTAAAAAACTCTATTTTTTTGTTAATCTTCACCCAAGGATATTTTTTCACAGATTTTTAGAGAGAGTAGAAAGGAGGGAGGGAGGGAGAGAGAGAGAAGCATTGATGAGAGAGAGACATGTCTATTGATTGGCTCCCACACACGCTCTGACCAGGGCCAGGTATTGAACCTGCAACCCAGGTACGTGCCCTTGACTGGGAATCAAACCCCTGACCTTTAGGTCTACAGGCAGATGCTCTATCCTCTGAACAAAACTGGCCAGGGCTGTTGTTTTAAGATTCCACATATGGTGAGATCATGCAGTATTTGTCTTTCTCTGTGTGATTGATTTCACTCAGCATAATGCCTTCTAGGTCCAACCATGTTGTCACCAGTGGTAGGATTTCCATCTTTTTTATGACTGAATAGTATTCCATTACATATACAGTGAACACATAGGTTGTTTCCATGTCTTGGCTATTGTAAGTAATGCTTCAGTGAACATCAGGGTGCATGTATCTCTTCAAGATAGTAATTTCATTTCCTTTTTATTAATTAGGTTCTGACTAAACATTTTCCAAAGGATTCTACTGTAGTGTAGGAAGAATTTGGGGGCAGGGTTGGACAAATCTGCAAAAATCAAATTTTGACATTTGTATTCAGTCATATTAAGGCCAAGAAAACTACTTGGACAGTAAAAGGCTACAATCAAAGATAAAAAATTACGAAAGTTTTGCTTTAGGGAGATTTTTACTTACTAATTTTCTTTAATATTTGTAAGATTATTCAAATTCTATAATTTTTCTTGGGTCAGTTTTGGTAAGTTACATATATATATCATTTTTATTAGGTCTTTGATCATTGTCTAAGTTTTCACATTTATTAACAAAATGCTGCTCGTGGATTTTCTTATCCTTTGCATCTTTGTTGGGCCTATAATTAAATATGTGTCTCCTCTGTGCTTTTGTTCCATTATCAGTCTCACAGAGCTCCTTACGTTGTGTAGTCATTTACACTACACTTGGGGTGTTGCTGATTCTCCCGCTTATGTCTCTGTTTTCTATTTCACCAATTGCAACTACATTTACTTCTATTTTCTTTGGCTCCAGAATCTTGTCCTTTTTCTGAATTTTCATGTTGAACCCTGTATTGGCTTACTCTCCTGAGAGCTACCCTGAGCAACCTCGTCAGTGAAGCTCAACCCTCCAAACACACCACTAACTACCCTGTAAGGCTCCTCTGCTTGGACCCCAGCTCACTTTATGTATTTTTTCCCATTTCTATTTCTATGAAAAGGGAATAATAATACATACCTAGCTGTGCAGCTCCGAGGATTCAAACTTAACCATATAAAAACATAGTGTGTGGCACTTAGTAGATGCTCAATAAATGAATGCTGTACTTTTTCGGGGTTATAATTCACAGAATGGCTCGACAGGAAATAGTCCCTTCCCCCCAGCATATCTCTCTTTAGCACAGTTTCCTTCTTTGGACCTCCGCCAGTTGCATATATATCCTGTTGCTTCAGATGAACATGTCGGCTTGTGAAAACCTTTGTGGTTAGAGGGTCACTACCAACTTCACAAGAATCTCTGTAGTTGCCATGTGATGCTCATTTGTATACCCACACACCAAGGGATGGGGGAAATGATCACCTGTGCCCCTTGCTATTGCTCGGATAAATAAGTATCTTGGTAAATTTGCTCCAAACGCCTGCTATGTGACCTTTTAAAAATACTGATTTATAGAGGTTCAATTTTGATTTCCTTTTAGCAACCAGTGTTGGCTATGGGCATCACAAAGGATTTGAAAGAGGCTGGAAGCAACCTGTCTTCATTGTCCTCTATATGGTGTGTGTGTGTGAGATTCAGCAACTTGTTTACTTTTAAAGCACTCCAGAGGAATGTATACCATGGAATTTCCTCTTGAGGTTTTCTGCCAGTTTGTATTATTTTATGGCATACTAACATTTATCTTTGACCTTTGTCTTTAAAAAAGATTTATTTATCAAGTCTGACATTTGCAAATGGCTCCTTTGCAACAAAATCTGGCCTCTCTGTGGGACACATTTCTTTGGAAAATTTCAGAATTATTAAATGGATCCCTGGGGTTATTGCTAGGAACACAGCTTGGTGGCACGGGGTGAAGGAACCACTCAGACCTGGGGAAATGGGCACCCCTGCTTGCCTTGTGCGAACCATCCTAAATCTCAATGTCCCCCTCAATGTTTTTTCTTCCTTTCTCTTCTCTCTCTTTCCCTCTCTCTCTCTTTTTCTTTCTTCTCCATCTCTAAAGTGAGATGATGCTTATAAAGTGAATTGCTCAGAGCCTAGCTCAACGAAGCACATGATGGTAGTTGCCTTTATTATTAAGAGTTCGAAGGAGCAGGGGTGGGGGGTCCCATCATTTTTCACTGCAGAGCTCCCTGTCCAGGTGACAAAAGCTGAGGAAGAATCCACAGTTGCCCGTGGGGAACACATCATGTCAGGAGGCTCTGGTTCCTCCCTTACCAGCTTCCCCAAGAAACGGGAAGAATCTCAAACTCTGCTCTAGGAAATCGTGGCAAAGAGATGAACGTCAGGTGCCTTCACTCTGCCAAGGGCTCTTGCTTGTGCGCATATGCACCTCGGACTTCTTGGAAGTCAGGAGAAGCCTGCGGACCCCTTCTCAGAGTGATGTGTTTTTAAATGCATAGACTATAAAACACAGGACTCCAAAGAAAACCCATGACATGGGACTGCAAGTATCAAATATTTTAAAAATAAACTCATGCTATAGTAACATGTTTCTATGGTAATGTTTTAAATAAGATCTAGATCAGGTCTAAAAAAATGGAAATGTCTAAGTGATGAGTATAAATGATACGCCAAGACACCTGCAATAAATGTGAATATTGGTGACAAAGTTACCCATGGCCAATGCAAGGAAAGGTTACATTTTAGCTAAGGGTTAGAGCAAATTTTGTCCATTTTAAACTCACAGAGGCACTGAATTCTACCCATGGAGCTTAGGCTAAGAGCTCCTGCGGTTATAGTGTGGGGACTCATTTTTTATAACCTTGGAGAAATGCCCCTTAGTTGCTATGCCCGCCAGAACGAGCTCAATGTTACATAACAAGGGAGTGTCAAGTGAATGTCAGGTCTTGAGCACTAGTTACAACATCCAAGAAACAATTCATGGAAGTTTCCAACAGTTCAACAATTACATCTTGAACCCCACTATGTTCTATCTAGGAATAGGCTCTGAGAGAAAAAAGTTTTTAGGGTTCTTCCTCATGTAAGATTTTTTTTCTTCCCATGTAGAGAAAAGATGCATATTTTCAGGGACACCACTCAACTGTGGTTCTTAGTTAAGAACGAGAGAAATCATCGGCACACTCAGAATATGTCCCTTAAGACACATCATCCAAGAATTGCCGATATCACTTAACCGATGGCTATACACTCACTTAGTCCAGCCCCGACTTTTATCAAATTGGGAGGTTATATGAAGTCATTGTAAATTGGTTCTCACCAATGGGAAGTCTGAGCATTACAGCGTGGAGTTAAGAGCAGGAGTCTCACCAATCTGACAGGTGCTTTTCAAATGTCAGTTTCGCTATTGCCCAAGTTTATGGTCTTGGGAAATTATTTAAACCATCTGGCCCTTTTAGGTTCCTCACCTATAAAATGGGGTTTATAATAATAGCAGTTTCTATAGGGTTTTTTTTTTCTGATGAAATATAAATATTATATAAAACTCTTAGGACACAGCCAGGTTCATACTAAGAATTCAATTTGAGTTTCTGTGTAATTGGCGGCTGTCGAGAATACTTCCTGCTGGTCTCTGAGTATAGAAGATGCTAGCTGGTACCTACACCCACAGCTGTTGGTTTTTTCTTTCTTTTTTTTTTAGTAGTAGCCTAAGGGTTAATACTGTGAAAGGGTGTGGGTGGCTCCTGTTTAGATAAAGCCACATCCCAAAGCTTCCTTTCAGCCCCTTTGCTATTGTGAGGGTTTTTCACCGCCTCTTTGAAGTTTCAAAATTGACAGATGTTATTCAATAATTCCCTCCCCACAAGATATTTACAGTAGATTTTCAAAAAGAAAACACAGGAAATTCGAGGGGAAAGTAAAACTTTGGTTTCTGACATTGAAGGTGGGGGTATTTCTAGAGACGGCTTCAATGAATGACCAGATACATTTCAGGGATTTCTGTGTTTGTGTGTCTCTTAGCCTGAAAAAGAATAGAATTTAGTCTAGGAATATATCCTAAGAAACCAGAAACACCAATCAGAAAGGATATATGCACCCCTATGTTCACAGTAGCACAATTTACAGTAGCTAAGATTTGGAATCAGCCTAAGTGCCCATCAGCAGATGAGTGGATTAAAAAACTTTGGCACATCTATGCAATAGAATACTATGCCGCAATAAAAAGAAAGGAACTCCTACCATTTGCAACAGCATGGATGGAGCTGGAGAGCATTATGCTAAGTGAAATAAGTCAGTCAGAGAAAGATAAATATCACATGATCTCACTCATTTGTGGACTATAATGAACAACATAAACTGAGGAACAAAAATGGATCTAGAGACAGAGAAGCATCGATCAGATGCTCAAACCTCAGAGGTAAAGTAAGGGAGGATGGGGTTAAGGAGGAGAGATCAACCAAAGGACTTGTATGCATGCACATAAGCATAAGCAATGGACAGTAATACCTTAATCAATAACAAATTTTAAAAAAAGAAATATAGCTGCTAAGAAGCAAAAAAAAAAAAAAGAATTTAGTGAGGAAGACCCTTTTGATATATGGCCAGGAATTATAAAATTCACTTAGGAGTAGTAGATAAACAGCTCATTCGGTCGTTTTGCACTCTTTAATGAATTGGAGACATGACTAAGTAATTATGCAATTAATATTTAAAATTTTCTAATTGTGTTGATTTCTCACATGTGAAAGAGAATATTCACAATGGATCAAAATACAATCTCTCCAAATTCTGCACGTGTGTCACAGGTTGTTAAAATAACATCTATAGAAGAGTAGTCAGCAAACATTTTTTGTAAAGGGGAAGATAGTGAATATTTTAGGCTGTCTGAGCAAGATATGAGCTCTCTTGCATGAACTTCTTAGTTTCTTCTTTTTTAAATTTATTTTTTATTGGGATAACATTGGTTATTAACTGTATAAATTTCAGGTGTCCAATATTATAATTCAATATCTATTTACTATACTGTGTGCTCACCACCAAAATCTAATTTCCTTGGGTTACCATATATTTGACCCCTTTACCCTTTGCCTTCCTCTCATCCCCCTTTTCCTCTGTTAATGACTATTTTGTGATCTGTATCTATGTTTGCTTTTCTGTGTGTTTTTTGTTTCTTTTTTTGTTGTTTTATATTCCACGGATTAGTGAAATACTGTTTTTGTCCTTTTCCATCTGACTTATTTCACTTAGCACAGTACCCTCAATATCCTTCTGTGTTATCACAAATGGCAATAATTCATCTGTTTTTGGCTGAGTAGTATTCCATTGTATGTATATACCACTTTTTCTTTCCTTTTTTTGGCATAATTAGTGTTATTTTATTTTATTTTTTATTTTTTTATTGATTAAGGTATTACATATGTGTCCTTATCACCCCATTGCCCCACCCCCCCAACTCATGCCCTCACCCCCCTGTTGTCTGTGTCCATTGGTTAGGCTTATATGCATGCATACAAAGTCCTTGGTTGATCTCTCTCCCTTGCCCTCACCCTCCCCTACTTTCTTTCTGAGGTTTGACGGTCTGATCGATGCTTCTCTGTCTCTGGATCTGTTTTTGTTCATCAGCTTATGTTGTTCATTATATTCCATAAATAAGTGAGATCATGTGATATTTATCTTTCTCTGACTAGCTTATTTCGCTTAGCATAATGCTCTCCAGTTCTATCCATGCTGTTGCAAATGGTAAGAATTTCTTCTTTTTTACTGCAGCGTAGTATTCCATTGTGTAGATGTACTGCAGTTTTTAATCCACTCATCTGCTGATAGGCACTTCATATACCACTTTTTCTTGATCCAGCAATGCATTGTTAGACACTTAGGTTGTTTTAGTATCTTGGCTACTGGGGGGTGGGAAGTAGAAAAAGGCAAATATAAAATCACTAAGTAGAGTCATAGTTATTTCATTGAAATTGGTACATTGTTACATAGAAAAAATGTAGGGTGCTGTGAGCTTATATATATAAAGGAAAATATTTTCCAAGTTTTCCTAGATTTATTTTAGGCAGTGGCATCTAAGTTTAAGTTTGAGGGAAGAGTAGGAAACATTGAATGAATGGCCAGAGGCAGGGAAGACGAGACAGGTGCACACTCGCATCCATCCGTGGAATAAAAGTTCACAATGCATTATTTATAAAAACTATACTGATGTTGAAACATCTGGACACATGAGGTGTACACCCACTTTCTCACAAAGAAGATTACGACAGCCCTTAAGTGACCAAAGTAATGGCATTTATGAGCATTTCCACTATAAATCTTGGAATTTCAGGAATGAAGAAATATTTGATTTGCAAAAATAAACACACACCTGAAGTATCACAGATGTTGCCTCCCAGGTTATCTGCAAGGATGTACCTACCTACTCAACCCAATTCCTTTTCTCCTTTGTTTTGTTTCCCACATCAGAATATTCCACCAACAACCCTGACTTATTGTTAGTCATATTCCAAGTGACAGGCGTCAGCCTCCTGCCACCACTGGTCATCGCCATCGCCGTCATCATCATCTTCTACTGCTACCGTGTCCACCGGAAGCAGAAGCTGACCCCGTCCTGGGAGACCAGCAAGCCACGGAAGCTCATGGACCTCAGTGAGCGCCTGGCCATCATCATAGAAGATGACCGCTCCGACATCAGCTCCACGTGTGCCAACAACATCAACCACAACACGGAGCTGCTGCCCATTGAGCTGGACACCCTGGTGGGGAAAGGTCGCTTTGCCGAGGTCTACAAGGCCAAGCTGAAGCAGAACACTTCAGAGCAGTTCGAGACCGTGGCAGTCAAGATCTTCCCTTATGAGGAGTATGCCTCCTGGAAGATGGAGAAAGACATCTTCTCGGACATCAACCTGAAGCACGAGAACATCCTCCAGTTCCTGACGGCTGAGGAGCGGAAGACGGAGTTGGGGAAGCAGTACTGGCTGATCACTGCTTTCCATGCCAAGGGCAACCTACAGGAGTATCTCACGAGACACGTCATCAGCTGGGAGGACCTGTGCAAGCTGGGCAGCTCCCTGGCCAGGGGCATAGCTCACCTGCACAGTGACCACACCCTGTGCGGGAGGCCCAAGATGCCCATCGTGCACAGGGACCTCAAGAGCTCCAATATCCTGGTGAAGAACGACCTGACCTGCTGCCTGTGTGACTTTGGGCTTTCCCTGCGTCTGGACCCCACTCTGTCTGTGGATGACTTGGCCAACAGTGGGCAGGTAAGTCAGACCTGGATTCCCCTTACCTTGTCTCTGGCCCCACCTACCTCTTCATCCCTAAGTAGCCCTACACTCTTTATACTTGTCTATATCCCACTCTCTCCTGGCAGGGTGCTAATGAGCAGCATTTCTCCTCCTATTTCTTTAAATCCTCCCCAATTCAGGACAGATAGTTTTCTTCTTGAGTCAATCCTCATGTCTCTTCCACTTGCCAATTATTTTTCTGTGCTTCAAACCCTGTTAGCACTTTATCTCTATTTTTTTCCCTCTCTTTTGGCTGTACTCCGTACTGCTAGTAGTTGTATTGTTTTGTTTTTCATTGTTTTCCATCGTTCTAGAAGGCACTCTCCACGGGGTCCAAATCCATGCCCATTTGGTCACATCTACCACAATGCCTTGAACAGGGAAAGTGACCAAGGAGCATTTGTTCTGTGAGTGATGGGCTGAGTGCATGAATAATTCCACTTTTAAAGCATCTCGCAGAGTAAAATAGAAACCTGTTTAGCTACGGAGCTATTGGGAAGTGACTAGAAATGACCAGCATCCTTTATGAATGACGTGGCCCCTTGTTTTCACACACTGGAAGCTTAACTGTGGACCAGAGTGGAATCTCCAGGGCACCAATGTTTTCTCTACCCGGGAGGAGGAACGTGCTTCTGAAGCCTTTAGTCACTGCCCAGTCAGCCCCCTGGGTCCATGACTGCTCAGGCAGTCTTGAGGTAAACATGTGGAAACACGAACAGATCAATGTGCCAGGAGAATGACTCATGCAATGACCTATTAAAAAGAAAAATGTCTTCTAATGCATGCCAATAAAAAACATTCTTTGGGTTAATAACACCAGCTCACTTGACTTTCCTTAGATTCTTGAGAAGGGAGGACTTCATTATTACTTAGCTTTATAGGCGCTGCATCAGCAAGCATTTCAGAGATTCCTTCCCTAGAAATAGTTTGGTGTTCCTTTGTGTGTCAGTGTTTTCATATTATCAGGCATCGTCCAAATGAAACTACATGAAGATCCAGATTTAGTCTTTTACTGGGGAAATATCTTCATACAGTTTCATTTAGTGGAGATTTTATGAAATTATACTACATTCTCAGCACTACAATGAAGATTCAGACAGCCCTTAAGTGACCCAGACTAATGGCATTTATGATTATTTCCACCATAAATCGTGGAATTTCAGGAATGAAGAAATATTTGATTTGCAAAAGCAAAAATAAACATCTGAAGTACCACAGATGTTGCCTCCCAGGTTATCTGCAAGGATGTTATTGTATAATATGGTGACATGTTTCATGGGGCTGGACAAGGCAGCTCTGGGGTTTGGCATTTCCTTATTTTGGCATGTTTTGTTTATACTCCTTAAAGGGTGTTCAGGAAGAGAACACCTATTTTTAAAAATAATGATATAAGCTCTACCTTTCTGTGCAGGTCTCCTTATTTTAAAAAGTGTTGTACTTTCTAAGATTATCTACCCAATGTAGGGGACAAACAGCTATATTTGGAAAATAAAAATGCGGTTGGAATGAAATAATGGGCCTCCATGTCTGTTTTTGCTTTAGGTGGGAACTGCAAGATACATGGCCCCGGAAGTCTTAGAGTCCAGGATGAACTTGGAGAATGTCGAGTCCTTCAAGCAGACAGATGTCTACTCCATGGCTCTGGTGCTCTGGGAGATGACGTCCCGCTGCAATGCGGTGGGAGGTATGTATGCACCCCCATCCTGGTACATGTGCCTTCACGCTGATGTCATGTTATTTGCTTCCAACATGAGACCAGGGTTGCCAAAGAGTGAGCCCCACAATGAGAGCCTAGTTGAGATGTGGTGGTACATAGCCATCCCAGTAGGATTTGGAATTATGCTAAAAAGCCTAGGTCTTTAAGCTGAAAGTCCGTTTGGAGCACAAAGCTTTTTATCTCCTTTCGTAAAGTATAATTCTTTCTCTTGATGTAGCTTCCCACAGATATTCGAATACCTGGCAAGTGATGAACACTAATAAGAATTATTTCTACTTGTCAAATGGATACTATTCCAGAAAAATATCTGATTTTTTTTTTTTTTTTTGGTATTTTAATGTTACGCAGAATTATAAGGTCCAGGAGATGGATTTGACTCAAAGTTTACTTTTATGGACATGACTTTCCCTTGTTGGGAAAAACAAGCAGAATGGTGTGATGTATCTATTTAGGTTTTGAAAAACTGAGCGAAGAGAGGTTATGAGGAATGCAGCATTGCAGGGGTGATGTCACTGTTTTAGAGAGTATTGGTCCCTTGTCCCCTGAGCTTTCTGGACATGAGAATGGCTGAGGGCTACAGTACTTGATCCTTGCCTGACTCTCTTCTCAGTAGTTTCCATCAGGGTTTGATGTCCCAACTTAGAAATTTATGGATCAAAACATGGTCCTGGCTGACTGCTAAGTCAAGCCAACCTGACTCCAACTTTATTTTTAGCTCTTTGTTTTGCAATAATTTTAGACTTTTACAGAATAGTTTCAGAAATAGCAAAGACAGGAAGTTAACATTGGTACAATACTCTTAATTAACCTATAGAACCTATTCACATTTCCAAGTCCCCAGTAATGTCCTTTTCTGGAACAGAATCTAATCCAGGTTCCCCCACTACATTTGCTGTCCACGCCTCTTAGCGTCCTTCAACTTGTGACAGCTCTCAGTCTATCTTTGTCTTTCATGAACTTGGAACTTACAAAGAGTTCACACCCGTTATTTTATGGACAGTCTCTCACGTTGGGTCTCTCTTGTTTTCTCATGATTAGATTGAGGCTATATATTTTGGGCAAGAATACCCCAGAAATGACATTGTGTCCTTCTCAGTGTCTCATATCGGGGCCAGTTCACCTTGATCACTTGGTGAAGGGGGCGTCTACTAGCTTTCTCCCCTGTAAAGTAACTACTTTTTTTCCATTTGTAATGAATACACATTTTGTGGGAAGGTACTTTGACCTGTCTCTAAAGACACTAAACACGTACATAGTAAGGATACGAGACCTGTTTCTTATAATTCTACCTGCTAATTTTAAGATCCATGAGTTGTTCTTGCCTGCAATAATTACTACTATAATGTTTTTCTAACAGCGATTCTGTTTATTCCTCCTATGTTTATTATAGATATTCTATTGTAAGGAATAGCTGTACTTTCTTTCATCACCCCCTGTTACTTATTGAATTATGAATTTATATCAGTATGGAGTTGTGGATATTTATTTTAGTCTACGGGTCTGTGATATTATCATTATTTATTTTGTTGCTTCGATGGCCACAGCTTTGCTCACTGGGCCAATCTACCCAACATTTCGCCCGAGGTAGATTTGGGTGACATGCGTGCTGTCTCTGATTCTTCATCCTGTTTAGAACACGCTCAGCCAATTTCCCAGGATGGGCCCAGGTCACCCCCTCCCCCTGAGCCCTTTGCTGTACCCTCCCCTGCTCCCTTGGGGCCCTGCCTAGGGATGGCACTTCCCATCCGGCTGCCACTGTCATTTTCTGGTTTCCTGCCTGAGATTTCTTCCCCCACAGCACTTTGAAAAGTTGCTTGCTTTTTCCTTGCACAGTGATATTTGTTTAACCAGGTCTCAGCCGCCGGAGGATCGTTTTCTGTTTTGAAAGCTTTGACAGTTCCAAAATGAATCCTTTAGGACGTGACTGAGTTGTGGAAGAGATGATGCTGTTGTCACTGTCAGAATAAATTTACCTAAATTCCGGCGTCTTTCCTGTCCTTTCAAACCCGATATCCTATAACCATGAGCAGGAGAGAGAGGGTGTCTCTGTGCCGTTCGCTCTGTCAGGGCAGCCAGCTCATTAGGGCCTCGTGTGAGCTTCCTGCCTTCGTTGTTATCAATGACTGAAGGCCTTTCCTGTTGCTGTTTGCTGAGTGTGGAAGAATTCAGGCTAATGGGGAAGAACGCACTTCACCAACTTTTATGAGGCCTAAAAACAGATACAGTGTAAACAAGTTTTCCCAAGGAAGGAACAGGATCCCATTTGTTCAGCTGGTCCCAGAGAGCCTTTCATAACCTCTAAGGTAAGAGCAGATGGACGGCTTTGGGGGATCCGGAAAGAGGCTCTCATTCTGTTTGATCGTCAGCCCACAGTCCTGTTTCTTCCATCTCTGCTCAGGCAGAAAAAAAACAAAGTTGTTTATCTATCGTCATTTGGGGCCAACAGAAAGCCTTTCACTCGGTTAAATGTGTGAACTCATTTATTAAGTCCTTAAAAAAACACACACACACACACTTTTTTTAAAGAGCATTTTTTTTTTCTTTTTGGGTTGCCTTTTAAAAACCTTAAAGCCAGATTTTTATTTATTTATTTTTTAGCCTCATCTTAATTTCAGATTTGGTTTTTACATTTCAAGAATGTACTCCTGGAAGGTATATAAAGCCTGAAGAGCAATGTGTTCCCTCCCGGCTGCTGTAGAAACACACATGTAAAGACGGGGCTTGCTCTCAAGAAGCTTCGTGTCATTTACTGATGAATCCGACTTTTATTTTGTTCTCCTTCTTAAAAAACTTGCCCATCCAGACACAATTCTTCCCTTACAAAAAAATTGATAATAATTCCCTCCACTTGATGTCCGGCTTCAATTGATAAGGTCTAAGGGAGAGGGCAGGGTATAAATGGCTTTCCTTAAGCTTAAAACTTCTTTTCTGTGACTTGAAATACAACACTTGCAATTACTACTTATTTTCATTGCCAGCCTCATTTCAAAAAAGGAGAAGCGGAATATGCTCACCTTAGTTTGAGGAGTTATAAAGCGATTTTTTTTTTCACCAAATAGGGCAACTAATATTCCCATCTAGTTGGTTTTGAGCGAGAGAACATCTACCTGAATAAAGTAGGCTGCGAAGCAGCTGGGGACAGTCTTGCAGGAGAATGTGAGCTCCCAGTTTTCCCGCCTTGGAGCAAGTCCATTCTGTTCTCAGGGTTGAGCCCACATTCTTCACGTGGGTGCAGCCCGGCCCTCGATTGCCTCTCTGGGCTCCTCTCCGCTGGACACTGTCTTTGTTCAGCAGTCATCTTTATGGACGTGTTTTAGGTCTCACCTCTAGCCTTGGTCTCATGCTGTTTACTGGGACTAGGACCCTGAAATCGACTTGTAACCAGGCAAGTGCGGTTCAGCTGTGGTTAGTGCTGCAGGAAGGGAAGGCGGGGGGCACAGGGAACTGAATGCCCTTGCTGGCTAAAGGGAGTGTGGCCGTGGGGTGAGGCAGTGAGGGACAGGTCAGCTCTGGAAGGAAAGGTAAGACCCAGGAGTGTCCTCTTGAGTTGCATCTTTTCCAGCCAGCCTCTCCTCTGTGCAGAGCAGCTCAGAGAGCACTATACTGGGAATCCTCACTCATATCAGGTGAGAAAATGCAAACAGGCAATAATAGCACCATTCTGAAGCCAATTGGTGCAACCCCATTAGCACAAATTTCCACCTAGAAGCTCAAGAGATGGGTTGCCATAACGGAAGAGAGTGGCCAAAGGCGAAAGGCTTTCTGGTGGAGGTGGGTTTGGTCATGTACTAAAACACCAAGGAATACTAGCTACCATGACATGAATACTAGCTGCATGGATTAGCTCATTTCATCCAGCAAGGACTCTTTGAAGTATGTACTATTTTTTTTTAAAAAAGTATGTTTTTATTGAATTCAGAGAGAGGAAGGCAGAGGGAGAGAGAAACATCAATGATGAGAATCACTGATTGGCTGCCTCCTGCACGCCCCCTACTGGGGATCAAGCCTGCAACCTGGGCATGTGCCCTGACCAGGAATTGAACCGTGATGCTCAACCACTGAGCCACACTGGCTGGGCTGAAGTATGTACTATGATAAGCCCCATTTTACAGATAAGAAAACAGAGGCTTCAGGAGGAAAGCTGTACAGCCAGAAATCAAAGCCCTGTCATCTGACTCTAGCCCACAGGCCCTAACCTTCCTAGTACATGCTGGCCTGACCGATACAGTACATGTTTAATAAATGGCAGGGACAATTACCATTATTTTCTTCGGGATGGGGGAGTCAGCACTACTTTGTGCATCCTGGCCTTTGATGCAGAGCCTTTCTGGAAGTCCCTAACAAGACAGTCACACATTGAGGAATGTTCAATGATGGCCTCACTTCTGAAAGATTCTAGTGATTGACCTTCCTGTCTCCCCCAGGTGAATTTCTGTTTACAGAATCCCAAGGCTAGTAAATTCTGTAGCATGTTGCAGGCTCGGTGTCTTCAAGTCTGAGATAACTTCCTTATTCTTACATTTCTCTGAAGATACATTCATTTGTTCATTTATTCACTCAACAAATATTCATTGAGCACCTAATATGTGGCAGGCATTAACCAACATGCTAAGGATAATAGCAGTGAGTAAAACCAGCCTCTCTGCCCTCAAGGGACAGAAAGGCTAATGAAGAGCTAATATTTTAGACAAGTAATGAACAAGTAGATATCTTATATAAAAAGCTAATATGCAAATTGGCCATTCGACCTGGAGTTCAACTGGGGGTTTGACCAGGGGGTGGGGCCAGCCCACCAACCACCCTTGGTCCCTTCCCCTGGCTGGACCCCACCCTTGCACGAATTCGTGCACTGCACCTCTAGTATACTATAACATCAGGGGTGATTCTATAAAGAAAAATAAAGCAGAGATAGGAAATAGACAATGACCAAGGGTGTTATTTCAGATACTTTGATCTGAAAGAATACAAGAGGAAAAAAACAAGAAAACAGGGCTTTGTAGTTGTTTGAAGAGAGAGCTAGAAAGGAGGAGGGACTGGTGTGTTACTTTTTATGAAGGAGAAAAGTGCTGAAATCTCCATTCAGCAACGACAAGCCCAGTGACCAGCTCTTTTACAAAGAAATCTCTGTCCATGGCTTTCAGTTTGTTTAGTCTTCATGCAAGTGTCTGTGGGGTGTGTGGGAGGCAGATGAAGGCGGGGTGCCTCTCAGGGCCCCCGTTGGCGAGCACAGCAGGCACTATGTTCATGGCATCCCCAGCCAAAACAGGCCCACAAGCCCACCGACTTCTAAGTCTCTAGCCATTTAGGCCTTTGAATAGAAGCTGACACATAGCAGCTGGCTGAGCGGGTATTTAACAAAGAGGAAAAACACAACCCCCAGAATGGCTCCTGCGCATACTGTCAGCTTGCTGCAGTCTTGTGAGACAGACAAAAAGTGCAAATGCATCAAAAAGAAAGAAAAGAAAAAAAAATAAGAGGGGTAGGAGAGGAGGACCAAAGACCAAAAAGACTGGGATGGAAGCACTTGGTTTTGCTGCATTTCAGGGGAGTCTTACTTGGAAGGCAGATATAAAAACTCGGGGGCCCTGTTTCGGGGAAAACTGTCAACAACTTCTCTGCACTGTGAAGCTGGCGCTACAGTCCGCGCAGCAGCTGGGGGCCAGATGCTGACTTTCAGAGGAACGGCTCTGCTGTGCAGAGGCTGGCCCTGGAGTGCTGCCCAACTGGGAAGAGGAAGGCAAGTGTGGTTTCTCTTCAGGGCCTTCCACACATGCCAGCAACACTTGCATGGACACCAAACAGCAGAGAAAGTAAAGGAAGCTTCAAGGGCCAGGGAGTTGAGGGGTGGGAGTGGTGGGGGGGGG
>NW_005369989.1:2877484-2979005 GCF_000412655.1 Myotis brandtii
GGAAAGGCAGAGGGAAAGAAGTCAGAAAGAAGAGCAAGTTCTCAAGCAATGAAATGAGGTTTCTTAGGAAAGGTGTGTGAGGCCCTCTAGGACAGTGGTTCTCAACCTTCCTAATGCCGCGACCCTTTAATACAGTTCCTCATGTTGTGGTGACCCCCAACCATAAAATTATTTTCGTTGCTACTTCATAACTGTAATTCTGCTACTGTTATGAATCATAATGTAAATATCTGATATGCAGGATGTATTTTCATTGTTACAAATTGAACATAATTAAAGCATAGTGATTAATCACAAAAACAATATGTAATTATATATGTGTTTTCCGATGGTCTTAGGCGACCCCTGTGAAAGGGTCGTTCGACCCCCAAAGGGGGCTCGACCCACAGGTTGAGAACCGCTGCTTTAGGAGATCCTGAGGTGTTGAGCCTCCTATGCCTGGGGTGGGAAGCAGCCTGTGGGTGAGAGGGGGACTTGGTTTGAGCCAATAGCTGTACTGTATGGGCATCTGCCTTGTGTTGGGTGTCCCAGAGCCTGGAACAAGAATTTGAATGCATGTAGTTCTTTGGGAATAGATCTCAGGAAATGCCAACAAGGGACCGGGGAAGTGAGTCATGAAAGGGAAGGAAGCCAATGAGTGGTGTGTTGTCAAGCGGGTCCCCACTGTGGACAACTGGAGCTTAACCTTGCTGGGGACTGGGGTGCCAGGTCAGACGTGCACCTCAGCCTCACACCACCTGATTCAGGAGGAAGCTGGGTGTTTATCTTACAGCTCCCATCTGTCTTTGGTCAAGGGCTGCTCCCGGGGCAAGGTGGGAGGGTGAACTGCCAGCTCTCCCCGCGTGCATGGAAAGGGTAAGCGTAGAGGGGTGTGTGGCCAGTGGTCGGTCCTATAGCAGTTTACAGTGGTCCCCCTTATCTGCAGTTTCAGCTACTGCAGTCATTCAAAGTGATTAAATGGACAATTCCAGAAGCAACTCATAAGTTTTAAATTGCACAGTGTACCAAGCAACGTGGTGAAATCGAGCACACAGGCCTGCTAGGGATGGGAGTCATCCCTTTGTCTAGCATATCCACGCTGTTTACGTTCTCCCCACTTTCGGGCCCATCAGAGCCGCGGGATCATCAGATGCACTGCCTTGGCATCTTATTGCTTGTGTTCATGTCAACCTTGTTTCACGTAGAAATGGCCCCCAAGCACAAGAGTAGTGTTGCTGGCAATTTGGATGTGCCAAAGAGAAGCCGGAAATTGCTTCCTGTAAGTGAAAAGGGTGAATGTGCTTGACTTAATAAAAACGAATCACACACACACACACCCACACAGGTTGGAGGGTGGCCCTGTGCACGATTTCAGGCATTTGCTTGAGTCTTAAAGCATATCCCCCCGCGGATAGGAGGGGCTACCGTGCAGAGTAATGATGGAGGGCACTGACTTCTCTCATTTTGTGGATATGGGAACCGAGGCATAAAGTGCATATGTCTCCTATCTAGTTCAGGATGGAGCCAGGGCAAACAAAACTGACAATTCCCCCACCTGTGACACATATTGTTAGCACTATTTTTTTTAAGGGCTAAACTCAGTCTTACTCTCTAGACTCTTTGCTTTTTTTCTTAGACGCATTTCCAGATTTTTTGTAAAGGGTGGTTCTCATTCTAGAACCACCCCTTATCTTGCTTCCTCTGCAGTTCATCACAGAAGGGAGGCCTGAGCATTGCTTGATCAAAGGCACAGAGGAACTTTAGACAATACTGCCTTAACTCTGTTGCCAGCCATGCCCTGACCTGGTACCTGCAGCTTAAAATGCAACCGTCTCCTTTTTCCCCATCTCCACCAACCCCGGTCCTCTGGCTTCCCTAACCCCAGAACGGTGCAGTGTCGGTACATAAGGGCAGTGAGGAGAGGGGTGCATTTGGTCATCAGTGTTTCTTCTGCAGAGCTTGTTGAGGAATGACAAACCATAACATCCAACGGGTCCCAGAAGGGTCCCCTTTTCGGGTCCTCTGGTGGGAAGGGCCTCGCCCCGGCAGCAAGGGACACATTTGTCACGATGGTGACAGGCATGTTCCCAGCTGTGCTTGTGCTGGGTGGGGGAGAAAGAGGTCTCTGAAAGGCTTGGTAGAGAGGAGAAAGCTTCCTAAAAAGGCAAAGCCGTTCCATCAGAGTGACGGTAATGCCGTGGGCAGTTCCCAGCGCTCTTCCCGGAATCCAGTGTGCCCTTTGGCCTTCCTTTTCTCAACTGTACAAACGAGGTGCTGGTCACATCTCTGAAGACTCTTCTTTAGCATTCTCTGTCTGACTCATTTGAAACCCTCAACCTGTGGGTCGCGACCCCTTTGGCGATCGAACGACCCTTTCACAGGGGTCGCCTAAGACCATCCTGCATATCAGATATTTACATTACGATTCATAACAGTAGCAACATTACAGTTATGAAGTAGCAACAAAAATAATTTTATGGTTGCAACGTGTATTCCTTGCAAAACATGTAGAGCAATGCCGTGGACCTGTGATCTGTGCTTCTCAAACTGGTTGTTTCATACTTGCGATGTGAAGGAGGATGGAAAGGAGAGCAGGTAGTTAGTAGCTTTAATGGCGATCTGGTGTTGCCATGACACCCAAGTGGAATTCATTTTCCTTGTAATTCATTTCCATAGTGTTTCCCGGAAGTCTCACTCCCCATGAACTGGGGGCAAAATATTTGCTTTTTTTTTTTAAATAAAGAAATATATGGCTAAGGGACAAACAACAAGGGGAAAATTTAAATCATTTTTAATCCCTCCCAGAAGGGTCCCCTTTTCGGGTCTTCTGGTGGGAAGGGCCTCGCCCCAGCAGCAAGGGACACATTTGTCACGATGGTGACAGGCATGTTCCCAGCTGTGCTTGTGCCGGGTGGGGGAGAAAGAGGTCTCTGAAAGGCTTGGTAAAGAGGAGAAAGCTTCCTAAAAAGGCAAAGCTGTTCCATCAGAGTGACGGTAATGCCGTGGGCAGTTCCCAGCGCTCTTCCGGGAATCCAGTGCGCCCTTTGGCCTTCATTCTCTCAACTGTACAAATGAGGTGCTGGTCACATCTCTGTAGACTCTTCTTTAGCATTCTCTGTCTGACTCATTTGAAACCCATAGAGCAGCGGTTCTCAACCTGTGGGTCGCGACCCCTTTGGCGGTCGAACGACCCTTTCACAGGGGTCGCCTAAGACCATCCTGCATATCAGATATTTACATGACGATTCATAACAGTAGCAACATTACAGTTATGAAGTAGCAACGAAAATAATTTTATGGTTGGGTCACAACATGAGGAACTGTATTTAAAGGGCCAGAAGGCGGAGAACCACTGCTCTTATCTCTGATTTCAGAAGAACAAGCATTTCTCTCTCCTTAAAGGAACTCAAAGCATTAGAAACAAATGAGATTTGTGGGAGGAAGCAGAATAGAGGGGACAAGGTGAGGTGGAATAGAGGGGCAGGGAGAAGTGATAGAGGAGCCTAGTAGCAGGCAGGCCTGTTCAAAACTTAGCAGTGAACCAACGTGGTGGGTCCAGTGCACAGACGTGAGGGTGCTCAGAAGGGCAGGGCGTGCTGAGTTCAGTCTCACTCCCCATGAACTGGGGGCAAAATATTTGCTTTTTTTTTTTTTAAATAAAGAAATATATGGCTAAGGGACAAACAACAAGGGGAAAATTTAAATCATTTTTAATCCCACCCTTTAGCCTAAGGGGTAAGGAGTTGAGAGAGATTTGCTTTTGTCTATATCTACCCATGTAGTGATTTTGTAGTTTGAATTATCTGCATTTTCTAAAATAAAAATACTTAAAGAAGCATTTAAGCAGGGATAAAAGATATGTAATTTGGCCCCAGCCATTTCGCACTGGTTGGGGAGTTACAAAACACAACAGTCAGCCTCTTCCTTGGGACTTTACAGTTTGGTAGAAGGGAAGAGAATGGAAGAAATAAATGAAAGCAGGCAAAGCAAAACTCAGGTCTCACCCCAAGAGCAGTGCGGGTTAAGTGCTGTGGGCCCTTCAAGGCAAAGTGTACGCACAGCAGGGTGGTTTGTGCTTGTCTTTGTGTGAAGGGAGGCCTGCCTTCCCCATTTCTCTATTTCCAACTATGTAGAAAGACAACATATTGCTAGCTCTCCTGATTGGGTGAGGCTGAAGAAGATAAGTATGCAAGCAGGGTTCTGGGAAAGATACCAAATAAACAAACAAGAGCAAGCCATCTATTCTCACAAAATGTCATTTTGCCCTGAAAGCTTCTTCACGTCTTAGCCTGGGAGGGCCAATGAGAGAAAGTTTTACTCATTAAACAGGGTTATTTTGAAGCGATAGGTCAAAGGTCCTACTTCCTTGGGAGAAGAATGTTGAATCCAGCCTACTGCCCCCTTTTAGCTCTGACATGTTTTAGTTCTGGAGTTGTTTCTATCTTATACATTTTCCCGTGCCTCCCTGACATGCATTATTAGCCCACCCACTGGAATTCGTGTGCTGTTTTAAGTAAGATTCAACCGGAGTTTAGACATTGCTGTAAACTGGACAGGATTAACAGGTCATTCATTCACTCACTCACTCATTCATTCATTCATTCATTCACACACCAAAGCATTTGTTGGGAGCCTTTTGTATGGGAGGCCCTCTCATGGGTGCTGGAAATACAAGAATGAGAAAGAAACTCTGAATCTGCCCTCGAATGCTCACAGTCTAGTTGGGTAAGACAAAGAAGCAGTTGATTATATTAAAATATAACACATGATAAAGTAGGGCTCTGCCCAGGACATCTGATCAAGAATGGCTTGGGGCATATTCAAGAAAGTTTCTATAAAGAAATTGATCTTAGTTGAAACCTGAAGCCCTAGTGAGGGGTTACATCATGTCCTATTATTTTTACAGCATGTCTCACTGAAGGAAAATTACTTATTAAGCTTTTGTTTGTTGATGTTATTATTAATGTCTCCCCTCTATCATCTTACTAAACAGCATTTTGCAAACTTTTTCTCATCATTACTATCCTAAGGAAACTTTGTAGACATTTTTTTTCTAAATCACTAATTTCCATGAAAGTATGCATAATATACCATTTTAACCATTTTTAAGTGAATAATTAATTCACTAGCATTAAGTACATTCACAATGTTGTGCAACCATTACCATTATCCATTTCCAGACTTATTTTTATCTTCCCCAACTGAATCTCTGTAATCTGCTAAATACTAACCCTCCATCTCTTCACCCTGGCAACCACTGTTCTACATTCTCTCTTTAAGAATTAGTCTATTCGAAGTACCTCACGTAAGTAGAGTCATACAATATTTATCTTTTTTGTCTGGCTTCTTTTACCGAGCATAATGTTTTCAAGGTTCATCCGTACTGTCGCATGTATCAGAATTTCATCCCTTTCTAGGCTGAATATTGCCAGGAACTCAACACCACCTATGAAATCTGTTTTTGTACTGTGGACCATTGTCGGGTTACAAACCACTCTAATATGTAAGACTGTTTCCACCTCCCAAGAAAGAACCAGTTTTGCTCCATTGGGGCAACATCACCCCATTGAGAATGCCTGTGTTCAAATGTAAGCTTGGTGACCTTGCTGGTCTTATGCTCCACTATGTCTCCAGCTGTTAGCGCAATACCTAGTACAGAGCAAGCACTCAAGCGTCGTTTGTGGAATATTCCTCAAGCTCCTTCTACAACCACTCCTTCCTTCTTGTTTTAACCCATGATTAAAAATTGCACTCAGAGTAGTCGCGGATATATCTTGACACTCAGTGCCTCAGTGGTCCAGCCAGCCTCCCCAGCGTGTTCCTGTTCCCCGGCTGCAGACACTCTTCTCAATGGCCCTGTGTTTGTCTGCTTTCTTAACAGAAGTGAAAGAGTATGAGCCTCCATTTGGTTCCAAGGTGCGGGAGCATCCCTGTGTCGAAAGCATGAAGGACAATGTGTTGAGAGATCGGGGACGACCGGAAATTCCTAGCTCCTGGCTCAACCACCAGGTAAGGGGTGGCTGTCGTGAGGGGAGAACCTGAGTGGACCCTCAGGTAGGAGAGAATTCTGGGCTACTGGGCTTCCATCGGAGGGCAGGTTCCATTGTGTTCTGTGATCTCATTAGGTTTTGTTTAGAAAGAAAATTTCAATCAAGTGGGGTGACCCTGTTATTGTAAGTCCCAACTGGCAGGT
Organism: Myotis brandtii; assembly: GCF_000412655.1. Lineage (NCBI taxonomy): Eukaryota > Metazoa > Chordata > Mammalia > Chiroptera > Vespertilionidae > Myotis > Myotis brandtii. The sequence goes on from NW_005369989.1 coordinate 2,883,657, forward strand.
AGATACAGCGTTCAGAGAGGGCTCACGATCATCATTTGAAAGGCATCTGTCCCATTGTCCAAGGCCCTCAGTTCAGTAAAATATTTTGTTTGCGGCCTCTGCCACTCACCTCTAGACCTTTACCTAGGGCAGTGGTTCTCAACTTTCTGGCCCTTTAAATACAGTTCCTCATGTTGTGACCCAACCATAAAATTATTTTCGTTGCTACTTCGTAACTGTAATGTTGCTACTGTTATGAATCGTAATGTAAATATCTGATATGCAGGATGGTCCTAGGTGACCCCTGTGAAAGGGTCATTCGATTGCCAAAGGGGTCGCGACCCACAGGTTGAGAACCGCTGACCTAGGGAGTTTATGTTTTGTTCCCTTCTGAGTTCCACATGTTTTCTTCTGGAAACTTTCAGCTGTAGAAGGAAATACTGAGCAGAGAGAAATCAGCAAAGTGTGTCGGCCAGCTGGGCTGAGAGGTGACTGCCTTGCGCCCAGGGCCGCATGCAGGCTGTGCACAGAGCTGAGAATGAAAGAAAGCAAAGAGGAGGGACATGCAAATGAACAAACAGAAAGTCTGTTTGTTGGGAACATCCTAATGGCTTCTTTATTTTTTCTTTTCAAGAAATGGTAGGTAAGGCCATCTATAGCAGGCCAGTCATTCTGGACTTATCCAAATTCTCTGTCGGGGGGCATTCGGGTGAGGGCAGTGGTCAGAGAAAAAGAGCTAAGTGATCGGCTGTGAGCACACACCCAGGAGAGAGCCCTGACTGAAGCATGAGAGGGAGCAGTGTGCCCATGTCACGGACAGAGCCGTCCTTTCTGTGTGGAAAACCTCCTCTTGTCTTGGATGAATCGTCATCCAGTGCAAGCTGGCGCTGTCCCAGGTTTTCCCAAGGGCAGGCGAATGAATTCGGGTAAGAAACAGAAACAAGAAGTCAGGCCTGAGGGAAGCCAGATGGAGCAGGAGGCCTGGCCCGGGCGGGTCCTGGCCTAGAGCTACTTCCCAGGGCAGAAGCTAATAAAGCTGAGCTCCCGGGGTCTCGGGGTCTCGGGCAAGAGCCTCAGGCGTTAACTCTGAAATCAGAAGGCACTCGTGTTGTCCCTTTCCAACACGCCTCCTAAACTGTACAGTTCTTGTAATGAAGCCATGATTCATGATTATAAAATTCTGGAAAGAATTTGCATAATACATTTTTCCCCTTAATGAGATTTGTTGCCCTATTGATTTCAAGTTAATGCTTAATATTTAATTTAATTTACTGCCTGTAATTACAGTGTCAGAATAAAATAAATGTTACTTGTGTACCAACAATAACACTCCACTCTTAACACGGCCATCAATCAATACCGTCAATTAGGTGAATTATACAATTAATCCAACATCATGAACGTGATCCCCGGCAGGGCAGGGAGGGGCTCTGAGGTGTGTTAGGAAAGTTACAAGTAGGGGGAGCGTGCTGGTTCTCAGGGCAGTGCTGGATTCATCTGTTCCACCAGGCCCACCTGGTGAGTAGTCCCCACAGATAACAGTGTTGAGCCTAATTGTTCAGGGCAAACTCCTTCTGCCTACAGGCTATCTGTTTAACCCCAGGCCTGCTTTATTTCCCACAAGGACTTGAAATAATAGCAAAAATATTTGCAATGTAAAGTAAACATTCAAGCCCTGGAAAAAGACCCTCCCCAGGGTACTGGGCAGCATTTTCTGGATGTGCCTTTTGAATGGGGCCATTATGGGGTCAGGTTGAACCCTCTGAAAAGGCCTGGAATCAAAAACAACTGTTTCGCAGCGCCCAGCCTAAAGCTGGGGAGGAGTGGGGTAGCTCTGACTGGTATTCGGTCCCGTGATATGGTCCGGGGACACTTCCTGGGAATTCTCAGAACCCCAGAAGCCTACTGAGGGTCCTTGTGCTGTCTCTCCATTTCACAACTTACTGTGATCAAAAGGCAGCAGAGCGGACAGGTCCAACAGGTGTCCAGAGCTATGCACAGCCCCCTGCACAGCCCCCTCGGTCTGCATGCCACTGGCTGGCCTCGCACTGCGAGCGCTCAGTCGAAACAGGTTCAATGCACGAGCTCTTTCCCACGCTGGGGAGGAGTGGGGCAGCTCTGACTGGTATTTGGTCCCGTGATATGGTCCGGGGGCACTTCCTGGGAATTCTCAGGACCCCAGAAGCCCACTGAGGGTCCTTGTGCTCTCTCCATTTCACGACTTACTGTGATCAAAAGGCAGCAGAGCGGACAGGTCCAACAGGTGTCCAGAGCTATGCACAGCCCCCTGCACACCCCCCTCGGTCTGCATGCCACTGGCTGGCCTCGCACTGCGAGCGCTCAGTCGAAACAGGTTCAATGCACGAGCTCTTTCCCACCTGGCCTGCACTGCAGGAACAAAGACCATCTGGCCCTCCGTGGAGCCCAGCGACACCCCCGCTCATGTTGCCTGTGGACTTCTCTTCCTCTGCAGGGCATCCAGATGGTGTGTGAGACTCTGACTGAGTGCTGGGACCACGACCCAGAAGCCCGGCTCACGGCCCAGTGTGTGGCCGAGCGCTTCAGCGAGCTGGAGCACCTGGACAGACTCTCGGGGAGGAGCTGCTCCGAGGAGAAGATTCCCGAAGATGGCTCGCTGGGCACCACCAAATAGCTCTTCCAGGGCAGGCTGGGCCAAGTCCAAAGAACTAAGCCGACAGATGCTTCCTGGAAAACCAGGGCTCACTCCCCTCCCTGGAAGCGATGGGACTGAGCAGAAACAGCTGGCCGGGGTGGGTGACATGAAGCATTCTATCCCTTTGACGTTGTCATAGGATAAGCTGTGTTAGCAGTTCCTCAGGAAATGAGATTGACTTTTACAATAGCTAATAACATTTGCACTTTATTAATGCCTGTATATAAATATGGAATAGCTATGTTTTATATATATATCTATATATGTCTATATCTATATATACAGCCATACTCTGGAAAGAGATAAAGAAAAAGATCTAGTATTCCCAGGAAAATGGTTTGATTGGAGAGCTCCAGAGCTGAGCACAGAAGAAGGGATCCATGACAACATTAGCACTTGACAATCATACGCGGGATGGGTGGTTCTCTGACTACATGGGGGGAGGGTGGGGCTGGCATTAGGAGAGAGGCTCCGTGTCCCACAGTCTGCTATGGCCACGATGCACTCGCTTCTGCAAAATCATTCCCTGTGTGTGGGCCCTCATCTGTCCATGGAGCTACTTAAGAGCCCCACTGTTTGGGGACCAGATCCTGGGGCTCCTTGTGCCATTGGACTGTTCACTTGAGCTTCAGGCCCCACATCTGGCTTGTGAACCACCTTCTTCAACTAGTGCAGAAATGTGGTCCCATCTCGAATAGTTTATATATTCTCGAGTCCCATTTTTGCCTTCAATGGCTGCAGAAAAGTCAGGACAAAATTCCTTGTCCATGAAATTGCTATGCCTTCTACTAATATGAAAATATATATATATATTTTATCCCCCCCCCATACCTATATTACTCTTGTTCACTCCCAGCCCTCTCCCTTTCCTAAAAAGGATCAAATCTCCCCAGAGTTCCTTGTGTTTAATTTTTCAACACGCTTGGTGTGAGTCTCCAGCTTTCTAAGCAACACCAATAGCTTGTGTCTCCTGGGCTCCTGAGTGCTCAAGTGTATCTTGGTCTGGTGCAAAGGATTTGAGCTGCGATCCTGCCCCAGTCGGGACTGCTTCCTCGGGCACTCTGAACACGTGTTTTGCTTGGCCAGCGCTGCGTTTCACAAAATTGAGCCAGTTTTTAAATATTTGGAGATTTTACACATACACACACAATCTGGATCCTCAAGTGAGAATAGATAGCAGATGGTTTTCAGTTCTCTCGGACCCACATCATTCACAAAATGAAGGTGTGGACGCACGTATAAAGCTGCTTCACTTCTTGATGTAAACATTTGCGCTTTCTGCCCACCCCCGCCCCGCCCTGAACCAAGGCCCCCTGTAAGGGATGTGCATGCAAGCATCATTCCCTGGCTGTGTACTATGACCGATTCCCTCACTCTCCCCATCTGGTGTTAAGATTTGAAGTTGGCCTTTTTGGACTAAAGCGGACCTCCTCTGAGAGGTCTGGGTAGCCCAGGTCTCTCTTGTCTCTATATTAAGAGTTTCCTTCCCCTCTGTATTATGGAGGGGAGTCCTTTCCTCTAAGAAGCTTTCTTCATGATCTTATCACACCAGCCTTCCCAACATAGCAGATTCTCCTAGTGAGGATTCAAGGGTGGGACACAGGAATCCTGTTTGAAGTTAGGAAATCCGCATGGATGAGAACAAAATGAGCTTTAATACTCCATAGGAAACTTGTTTTTTCACAAACAAGTGTCAATGCTGCAAATAATCTTTTTTTTTTAAAGCTACTTATTTTCTGCCAAATATAGGAATGTTAGAGACTTCACAGTGAGCAAAGCAGCTCTGTGGATTTTGGATGATCTCATCTCATTGGGGTTTTAGCAGACATACTGAAGTTTGGAGTAGGTGGAACTTCTAGGCACCCTGTCCCGTGGGGGGGGGGGGGGGGGGAGGGAAGAGGGAGAGGGAGTATGAGGGGCTGAAACTTGAGGACAGGTTGGCTACAATACATGGGAAGTGCCCAGAAATTCCGAGCACTTTAAGGCTTGTTGACACCGCCCAATAGCTGTTGCTCATTGACCTCTAGTGGTGAATTTCTAGAATACTGGTCCATTAACGATTCCAAAGAGCTTTATCACTTCTGGGTCATCATCAGCATAAACTGGAATGTAGAATCAGATGATACTGTGGCTTGATTTGTTTATGTGTTTTTTTTCTTATTCAAGAAGAAGACCAAGGAATAATCTGTAGTTCCTAAAAATACTGACTTTTTTTTTTTACTATTCCACATAAAGGGAAAGTTTTATTCTTTTATGGAACACTTCAGCCATACTCAATGTATTAAAATAGGAATGTGAATGCTATATACTCTTTTTATATCAAATGTCTCAAGCACTTATTTTCATACTGTGCATCGTTCGTCTTTTATATAAATAAAATGTTTATTAGATTGAATAAAGAGAAAGTACTCAGGTCAGCTTCTTGTCTCCTGTTCCTATTCCTAGTAGCCAAGCCCTGTAGCCTCACTTGGTTATTTTGCAGTTTATGTAGAAAAATATCACAAGACATAATCCTCTCCAACTTTTCCATTCACACCCTTCTTCAACTGGCAGCCTCAGGTCCCCTTAAAAAAAGCATTCATAGCAGTAGTTCAATAACATGAGATGCAGCCGACGCTGTGGGTGGCCTACCCGTTCCCAGGACCCTGGCAGGTCCCTCTGCATCCCCTGGCTGCTGTCTTAGCCAGTTCCCCTCTCCCCACCGTCCAGGGAGCTGCCTCCATCCCCATGACTGCTTCTCCCAGGGCGTGGCTCAGCCAAAGTTGCTGCTTAAGAGCACGTGCCTCTTTCTTCTATTTCCGCCTTTCTCTACACGAGAAGCTGGCTGATGACTATCTTCGACTTCTGCCAGATGTCATGCTTCGTCGCTCTTCCTTTCTACCCAGCCACAGTGTCCCACCTGAGGTTTGTAACCAGCTTATCTGCATCTCCAGGCAAATGTACCCTGGGCAGTTGGCTCAAGGTCATTGCTTTCCGGTGACAAAGCACGTGTGGTTTTTCTGCCCCAACTTGAAGCTTTCTCTTTTGGAATCAGACATCCTGTGGCTTCTTCCGAATAATCAGCTGGGTGCTGAACAGTTTAGGTTCTGCAGAGTTAAGAAGGTCGTGCCTACCTCAGGGTTCTAAACCTCAGCACTACTGACATTCTGTGTTAGATGATTGTTTGGGGAGAGGCCTGTCCCTTGCACTGTAGGTTGTATAATAGCATCCCTGACCTCTGCCCACTAGATACCAGTAGCACCCACCCCACAGCTGTGGCAACCAAATATGTCACCATTATTGCCAAATGTCTTCTGGGGGAGACAGAAACTGCTCTAGCAGAGAATCACTGAGCTGGATGATGATGTGGTCCCACACTACTGTGGGCATTAGAGACATATCTGAGCGAGTAGTTGGCAATTTTAGTGGTTACTAATTTTAATAGTTACCTGCTCATCCATTTGCCAGCTATTTGACCTGGGCAAGTGACATATCCTTTCCATGCCTCAGTTCCTAATGGGATCTTATGCGCCTCCACCTATACAGGATACTGTTGTGACAGGAAATACATGCAAGGCTCTAGGAGTTGTGCCTTGACCTTGGAAAGCCTTCCTATGGCCAAGTTGGTGTAGTTTGCCAAGGGCTGCTTTCCCAAAGAGTCAGGTTTCAGGGTAAGCCGAGAGAGCATTCACCGCCCAGGGGAGAACCAGGCATGTGCCGCAGGCCTGCCCATGAGGAAGGCCCTGTCCTAAGAGGATCGATCCCCTGGGGTGAACTCTCCTTTGCCGGGACCTGCTGTGGCAGCAGGTTCTATCCTCCACCAGCTCCACAAGCTGGACAGCGTGCCCGTTTTACAGATGAGAAATCATGCCCAGAGGACTCCAGGAAGAAGCCTACGATCTCCAGGAGGTAGAATCTGGGTGCAAAGCCAAGTTGTCTTAAAATGGGAATTTGGAATAAGTTGGAATAACAGTTTGGAATGATGCTTGGTTCTCTTTATTTATGCTGTCTCCTGTGGGAACTGGCCTGCCCAGTGGAATGAGGGCCAACCCCCCTCACCCCCCCATCTCCAGGGCTCTCATTGTTCTCATCTCCCCGCTGCGTGTCTGTTTGCTCAGTGAGGGCAGGGAAGGTGCTTTTCCGTTTCTATTGCCCAACTGGCTCTCCATTCGCCTGGTAAGTGTTGTCTCAATTCTTCCTGAGAGAACCACTGAGAGATGAATGACTGTGTGTGGACAGCATTGCCTAGCCTCCCACCCCCCCCCATCTCCAGGGCTCTCATTGTTCTCATCTCCCCGCTGCGTGTCTGTTTGCTCAGTGAGGGCAGGGAAGGTGCTTTTCCGTTTCTATTGCCCAACTGGCTCTCCATTCGCCTGGTAAGTGTTGTCTCAATTCTTCCTGAGAGAACCACTGAGAGATGAATGACTGTGTGTGGACAGCATTGCCTAGCCTGTGAAATGTGCCCTGGTATTTCAGATGGTGCCAACCTTAGAAAACATTATTTCAGTGGGTCTGTTTTTATTTTAATGTATATTAGGAAAAATAAACATATTACACCTGGGCATTCACAAATATTATTACCTGAAATATAGCTGAGTTTAAAAACGAATTGATTTGTTTTAAATGGACTAAGTACATGACGGTATTTATTCTTGGCAACTACAGGGGATATGAATAGGAATGATTGATGTTAGCTCCACGCAAGGAGGCAAATCCATGTTAATTGCTAACATATATCGAGCACTCAGTAAGTGCCAAACACGCTTCTCTGTTTTATTTTCTTTATCTACTTTAATCTTCACCACACACTTAGGAGGTAGTCTTTCCTCCATATTAGAGACGAGGAAACTGAGGCAGATAGGGACGTCAAGCTCACAGGCCCCCAGGGAGCAGTCTTTAGGCCGGGATTTGAACAGAAACAGTCAGACACAGCGTCCACACTCCTGCTTGAACAGGAGACGCAGCTGTAGTTAGAGGACAAGGTGGAGGATCTGATGGGCTGACTCCTTAGCCTTCAAAACAGGGAGGAGGAAGATGCGGTTTGCCCTGGAGGGGAGCGGTGGCCATCAGGGAGCCCCGGGAAAGTCATTCCTCAAAGGCACATGGACTCTGGGCTCCAGCCCAAGAACTTCAGCCAAAACAGGAGCCAAGGTCCTCTGACCCCCTGCGGGCTCCATTTTGCCAGGGTTATTTCAGTTCTCGCTACTGCAAGGTCAGGGGCATTCCCAGTTGGCAGTGAGACTCCCAGTGCCCTCTACAGGGACGCCCTCCCTCCCACCAGTCAGCAGCTTTTGAATGCAGGCTCTTTGTGCCCAAGAGTTTCTAGCTGGTGGTGCTGGTTTTTGTTTGAACTTCTCTATGCAAATGACATGCTAATGGCATGCCCTGAGGGAAATGCCTTCCTTAGGTGACTGACAGAAAACCTTTCATTTAAACCCCTGTCCATCCTTTTTCACAAAAGTCACAGCAGTTGGCATCTGCTCATTTTGTTCATTTTCTTCCTGAAATGGGCTGCCTAATCGTTGCTTATCACATTTCCAATTAGGTTTTTTTTTTTTTTTTAACTTGAATAGTTATAGCTCCAGACTATGGGTTTGGGGACACAGCTTTCAGGCCTACTTTGCAAACTGAGCTGATAAAGACAAGATTGTGAACTTTCCAACATTACATGGCCTGCCAATCAGCCTCACAGGGTGTAATTTAATTCTAATACACCTCCTGCTCTTTGGTGCATTTAAAAATAACTTGTTAACACTCTTCCTCTTCTAATTAAGCTAAAATTGCATACACTGTGAAATGTTCTCGCCTTTTCCACGCGCGCGCGCGCGCACACACACACACACACACACACACACACACACACGATCATTAAAAGACACTTCTGCACACAGCATGTGCAGCACAGTGTGTCTGAAATTGCCCTCAATGTCTCCTCTCCATTCATGCCTAAGATGGCAGACAACAGAATAACCGAGCCCCAGTGTCCTAGGGCCATCCAAAAAGGTACAATGCCTTTGAAATTTATTCTCGTTTGCCTGAATAGTCATATCAACATTGCTAGAACAGGGACCTCTAGAATCAGACCCCTTGGTTCAAAACCCATCTCTGCTACTGACTAGCCCTAGACTTTGTGTTTTGGATTCTCAGTGTGAAAAATGGGGGTAATGACAGGACTGACCTGGGAGAGTAGTAAGAATAGAGTTATCAGAGAAAGACAAACACCACATAATTTCATTTATATGCGGAATCTAAAAAACAAAACAAAAAAATAAACAAAACAGAAATAGACTCAGATACGGAGAACAAAGGGATGGGTGCCAGATGCGAGGGGATTAGGGTTGGCTGAGTAAAAAAGGAGAAGGGATTAAGAAACAAAAATTACCAGTTATAAAAACAGTCATGGGGATGTAAAGTACAGCATAGGGAATACAGTCAATAATAGTGTAATAAGGATTCATGGTATTAGATGGATACTGGACTTATTGTGGGGATCACTTTGTAAGTTACATAAATGTCTAATTACAGTGGGGTCTTGACTTACGAGTGTCCCGACTAACGAGTTTTTTGAGATACTAGCTATCTCTCGGCTGATTTTTTGCATTGAGTTGATAGAGTAATTTGAGTTAACGAATTAAACTAGTAAGTCAAGACCCCACTGTACTATGTTGTACCCCTGAATATTGTGTCAATTATAGTGAGAAATTTAAAATAAAATATTGCTAAATAAAAGTGGAAGGGGATAGATGAACCAAAAATGGCCTGCTGTCCAACATCTGCGTGTGTGGGTGTGGTGCTCTGTGTGTGTGTGTGTGTATGTGTGTGTGCTGATTTCACCAGTTCACCATTTTGGAATCATTTTCTTAAAATGAATCAAACCAGAAAGACATTCTGGAATCTTGTTTTTAAGAGGCATCAGTCACCATAATAACTAGCATTATAGAATGTAAAATTTAACATTTTAATTAAATTGTAGTGGTTATTATCCTCAGATTACAAACTCAGGTGTGTAAGAAATGTCACATGTCTTATTTTTCTATAAACCTACTTAATTTTTAATCTGAACCTCTATCCTGCTGGGCCTGTGAGAAATTCAGCTCTTATTTTGGGGACCACCTTCCCCACTAACTCCTAAGGTTTTACCTTTGCTCCAGGTTTTATGCAGCGAAAAGGGGCAAAGGTTTGGGGAGTGCTGGTTCTCGGTTGTCAGTGAAGCTGGTTCCCCGAGAGGCCCATTATCCCACTTGCTGCCTTTGCTCAGGTCTGCCTCTCCCCTGCTTCTTTGCCTTTGGGCAGCGGTTCTCAACCTGTGGGTCGCGACCCCTTTGGGGGTCGAACAACCCTTTCACAGGGGTCGCCTAAGACCATCGGAAAACACATATATAATTACATATTGTTTTTGTGATTAATCACTATGCTTTAATTATGTTCAATTTGTAACAATGAAAATACATCCTGCATATCAGATATTTACATTATGATTCATAACAGTAGCAAAATTACAGTTATGAAGTGGCAACGAACATAATTTTATGGTTGGGGGCCACCACAACATGAGGAACTGTATTAAAGGGTCGCGGCATTAGGAAGGTTGAGAACCACTGCTTTGGGACTTAGAATTATTCATGGGAGAACCTGAGGGCCATAGGTCTAAATTTGCTTCCTGGGGCACCATGGGCTACTCTCTCAAAACCCACCAGGCCCTCAGCTCCTTGCCTTGGAGAAATAGGCAGGGCCCTCCTCTCTAGAGACACTCATGACTGTCACTCCTTTAAGTCCTAAGAATTCTCGACTTCCCACCTTTTTCTTTGCCCAAGCTCCGCTCCTGCTCTCTGCTCAACAGATTTTGGTACCCTATCAACTTGGAGCCTGAATTATTAGCAACTAAGTAATTAGTATGCTTAATCTTCAAACCTTCCCCAGAGGAGGACGTATTTGCATTCCATCTCTCTAATGCTTGAAAGAAAGGGAAGAAGAAGCAATTGATTATTTTTCCATAATGAGAGGGAATGTTCACATCCTGCAACAAAAGAACATCAGGCTTATTTGTATGCATTGCACAGCCTCAAGTATAATAAAGGGAATCACACTTCCATCTGATAGTTTTCTTGAATCTGTGTTCAACCATTTCCTAAATCTCCTAGGTCTGATGGGAGAACAGCTTCTTTCGCGGCTAACAGCACCGACAAAATACCAAAAAGAGAACAAAATGGCAGACAATGGTGCTTATAGTTGGAATGAGATAATGCAGGTCCATATCCTTTATTTGCTATTTCGAATCAAAGAGCTCTGAAAAAATATACTAGTAGATAAATGTCCTCATTCACTTAGTTTCTAAATCTGATGGGAGGCTACTTATAGTTGTTCCTCATCCCACTTAGGGTGAATATTTATGTTATTTGGCAGGAATACTAATGTGTTTAATAATGGGGATGTCACCTACACCACACTTTAGGGTCTCACATAATATCCATCCTACTAGCTTTCTAAAAATCCCCCAAATGTCCAGATTTCTAAATCTATCAGACTCTGGAGGTTTTGAATAGGGTTTGGGAGATAAACATATGAGTAAGTTTCTTGTTCATGATGTGCCTTCGCATGCCCATTCAGGCCAGATCATGGGGAATGACCTAGGCGGGGCATGATGATTTCTAGGTAGGTTTGTTAAAGAAGAAAAGGCCTTTTTGAATTTCAAAAGCTGGTGGTGGACTCAAAGCAAGCAGGAAGACGGGTTGAATCAGAACAAGGCCGCTGATGTCCACATCACCGAGTCTAGCCAAGATTCCCCAGGTGAAGGGAGACAAGGGGACTATGACGCGGAGCAACGCCCATGAGGCTGGGGACCAGTGTGCTGGAGAGCTGGAGGAAACATGCAGACTGACGTTAAGTCACAATCCAGAGAACAGCCATACCTCGTTGGAGTGGCGCCTTAAATTGTCAGCCCATGGGAACAACGTGGAGACTCAGTCAGACATTCTAGCATCTCCAGGATCTAGTTAAGTGAGCATCTCGTGTGTTCTGTGCCAAGGAATCACATCATTCATCTTTCACACTGAGCACTTGGTGAGAAGCTCCATCCACAGAGCCCACTGCCCACTGAATTTCAACAAGGAGTTGCCCCAGTGCCCCAAGAGACATTTCTCAGGCCTCATCTGTTGTGAATGAACCTAAGTCATATTTTCCCGTCATGATTATTGGATTCTTTTGGACTCAGTGGTCAGAAGCAGATTATGGCTACAGTTCTCCCAACAACCTCCCCAGCAGAAATGACCAACACAAGGAAATCTCAAAGCCTTCAAATAGCAGAATAAAAATTGTTTCAAACTCCCCATCCACATGAACCATATTGTTATCAGATATAAGGCAGAATTGCAGAATATTTCACGTGTGAGTCTATTCCAGGTAATGCTAGTGAAATGTTAACCAACCCACAACTTGTGATAACTTAAGGTGGTTATGACTCTAGTTTTACATTCTTGTGAGCAAATATTCAGATATCAAAATCACACTTGTCCAAAGAAGAAAATTATTCTGTGACAAGCCAAATCTAAGTTCTTTTTTAAGGAGGAACATTCCTCTTTTTCTTCAGGGGCACATTTACTAACCCAAACATTCAATATCACAGTTTGTATGCCAACCTTCCTTATTTTCACAATTATTTATTGAGTGATGATTATGTGCTAAGTCTCCAATGGACAATACATCTTAATTTTAAAAATGCACAGAGATATGCAATTGCAAAGAGTGATGCGTGTATTTTAAGAAAATTACAAAGAGCTTCTATTGCTGCAAAGTCCCTTTTGGATAGGCGGAGGGCAGATAGAGAAGGCGCCTCCAAGGAACTGCGAATCAAGCTGAAATATAAACTGTAAGCAGATATTTAGTTAGGTGAAGGGGAAATAGCACTGTAGGAAGAGGGAGTACTACATCCAAAGGTTTTGGCATGCAGGGTAAAGAGGCAGGCGGTGGGGTGGGATCTGAAAGAAGACTCATTTTTCTGGCTCTCAGCAAGAGGGAGGCAGCACAACTTAAAGTCAAACTGGGGGTTGGCAGGATACTGGGCCTTGGCAGCCACGTGCAGAATTTGATCTTTATCCTGAAAATGGAAGTCACTTGCCTCTGTAGAGCTTACCTATCAGGACTGAGATCACTTATGTCAACGTGATTTAACCATTTGTTTCAGGAGATTCTTGCTCAGAAAGTTAAGACTGTAAATCAATGAACAACTTTCCTGTTTGCTTTAGCAATTCCTGCCAGCCAATTTATCCAGACAAACTCTTGACTTGTCTCTCCTCCCATCAGGACAAGAGACTGCCTCACCTGCAGAAACAGCTTGCTTGTCACACAGCAGCTTATTCATCAGGGCATGGGTCAAGATTCTCATCTGGCTGTGCCCACCAGTTCTCCACTAGGACATGATGAACTGTGTCCCAATCAGTGTGCCTTGAAAGAACCACCGTAGGCCCCTTGAGCACATACCGGAAGCCTGTAAATATCTTCCTCCAACCTCTCCCTTTTGAGACACTAAGAAGAGTGTTTCAAGGCAATGCTCTCCCGCACTCAATGGGGCTAATTAACTTAGCTTTGCTTGACCAACAGGCCTGCTGATGGTCTTCTGCAAAGTTGGCAGTTGTCAATCCTAAGAGCAAACAGAAAGGCAATGAAAGTTTCCAAGAAAGTGAGAGAGGGGATCCGTTTTGTGTTTTAATCAGGTTGCAGTTTGATGAGGAGATTGGACCATGCCCCAAAGCACTGTCTGGATGCAGTAAGAAGGCTGCTGTGCAGGCCAAAAGTATATGACACTATTCTTAATACTTTATTTCTCCTTGAACACTCCACTGCATTAGCCACCCCATCAACTCTACCTTTAAATGCCTAATACTGAGCCTCTTCCGTCACTACAACCCTAGTGTATAAACTTTCATTATTTTTTGTTCAAACAACTGCAATCGCCTCCTATTTGGTCACCCTGAGTACACACTTGCCAACATACCCCCTACTCTCCAAACAGTATTCCCAGTGATCCTTCTAAAATGTAAAGTTGGGAATGCAGACTGGTGCAGCCACTGTGGAAAACAGTATGGGGTTTCCTCAAAACATTAAAAAAGGAACTGCCTTTTGACTCAGCGATCCCCCTTCTGGGAATCTGTCCGAAGAAACCCGAAACACTAATTCCAAAGAATATATGCACTCCTATGATTATCGCAGCATTATTTACAATAGCCAAGATCTGGAAACAGCTCAAGTGCCCAACAGTAGATGAGTGGATAAAAAAGCTGTGGTTCATTTTACACAATGGAATACTACTCGGCCATTTAAAAACAAAACAAAGCAACATAGAAAATCTTACCTTTTGTGATGGCATGGGTGGGCCTGGAGATTATTATGCTAAATGAAACAAGCCAGTTAGAGAAAGACAAATACCATATGACCTCACTTAAATGTGGAATCTAATGAACAAAATAATCTGATGAACAAAATAGAAACAGAGGCATAGATACATGGAACAGACTGACAGCTATTAGAGGGGAAGGGTGTTGGGGGCTTGATGAAAGAAGGTGAATGGATTAAAAGAAACATATATACATAACCTATAGACACAAAGTGTGGTGATAGCCAGAGGGAAAGGGGGTGGGGGAGAGGTGGAAGTGGGCAAAGGGTGGGGGGAATGGGGAAGGAAAGTGACTTTGGAGCAATGGGCCCACGACACAGTGTATAGATGATACTTTGTTGAGTTGTACACTTGAAACCTGTATGGTTTTGTGAACCATTGCCACCCCAGTAAATTCAATTAAAAATAAGTAAAATATAAGTTGAATCATTCAATACCTTCTTCAGATTCTCTAATGTGTTTCCATCTAACAAGTCCCCACCTACAAGGCCCAGTGTACTGACTCCCAGATATTTCTTTGACTTCATCATCCACCATCCACCCCATGATTCCCTCTGCGCGAGCCGTGCTTACCTCCATGCTTGTCTTCGGAAGTATCATGCGTGCAGCTTCCTGGGCCTGTAGCTCACCATGCCCTCCACCTGGAACACCCTTCCCCCAGATACTCAATGATTCTCTCCTTTACTTTCTTAGTCTCCATTTAAATGGTACTTTACAGAGAGACCCTGCCTAACCCACTTTTCCCCAATAGCACACCCCGCTCTCACTTTCAAAATACTTACTACCACCTGACCTGTTACATACTTACTTGTTGACTGTCTGCCCCAAGTAGGTTAAAAGCTTCAGAAGAACAGGGACTTTTTCTATTTCATTCACTGCACACATACAAATACCTATCCCAGCACCGAGCTAACTGCCTGGAACACGGTAGCACCACTATCAATACGTTTAATGAGCGAATGAATTATAATTAACCTTTTATACAAAAATCATTCTTGACCATTCAGTCAATACCTGATTGTCCTGTACATCTTGACATTTAAAGAACCAAATGGAAATTTCAAACTACCTGGTAGCAGTTGCTTTTTAATTGATCAAGGAACTTGCATCTCTCACACAACGCGCAGCTGAGGCTGAGCTGTGGCTACTGAGTTTCCCTACCTTGCCCAGGAGAAGAAAAAGGTCTAAATAAGAGGCAAGCCCACACTTTGCTACAGCTGCTGTCGCCATTTAATTCAAGGTGTTAACAACTAAAAACAGCTTGCAACCTACTCAATTGTTTAGCTAAAATGCCAACGGAGCCCACAACACTTCTAAACTGTGTTGGTTTCGTTTAGTAAAAAGGAAATAACAGGAAAAGAAAACAACACTAAGTGTGTGCTAACGTAGCTTTTTATTTCATGAGACCCACATTACTGCAAATGTCCATTTCAGGAACATTTTATAAGGATAGTAAAACAAAAGGCAATGAGAAATGAAATGCGCACAACACAAATCCCTATCACCAGAAACGGAAGTAATTCTTTGCCCAGTGGAGATACAAAGAAACCACACACCCACAAATGGAATAAAAGCAGAGTACATACATATCTGATTTTTACTCTTCAAAATTTAAACGACACAAGTTAATGATGGAGTACCGAAGGTTAATTCATGTGTTAAGTCTAATTCTCCAATCATTTGCTTTCCAAATCGGCACTCTAAGTTAGATTCGTAATTTTACCTAGTTGAACTCTGCAACCATACCTCTGCATTTTGCTTATTTCTCAGTTAAATAAGATTCTCCTAGATATCTAGGGGCAGGATAAGAGACAGAACTACCATCACCTACTCCCAGGGAAAATGGAGGAGGTATTTGCACTGAAAGGTTTCTAATTCCCAGATTCTCTGCCCAATATGAACCATTTAAATATCGACACTAACATTTCAAAGCCTGAGAAAGGGGATGTATCACTGTGGACTTCATTCTGGTTATTTCCTACAAGCAGAGTGCCAGCTAAGAAATGGGCCCCTCAAGCCAAAAGAGGTACATAGTTAGAGACACATATATCTAGCGTCTATGCCAAACTAATGATACAATGATTTTCAGAAGTGAATTAGGATTATTGCTTTGATTTAAAGGGCCATGCAACACAGTGTTTGTCTTATTTTTCTCTCTAAATAATTTAGAATAGATAATGGTTAATTTCAACTTTTGAGAATAAACATTCAGCCCGCATAAAAGATATATCTTTATAAAGTAAACATCTTAAGTAGCTTCTCTTTCAAAAATAGCTCTGGTATACTTCTGACGCACCTAAACATTTGTGCTACCAATGCCGCAGCTATATTCTCAAAGACTGGCTCAGGGACCACTGAAATATTCGATATTCCTTTGCTGGCAAAACATCAGAGCAATTGTTCAGTCATTACGAGGTTTCAGTAAACCACTGGTTCTCAGGTCTTACCTTGTCTCAGAATCACCCGGAAAGACTCCTTACAATCCAGAAAGAAGACTGGGCGCCACTGGGCGCCAGAGTTTCTGATTCAGCAGGTAGGAGGCGGGGCTAAGGATCTGCATTTTAAACCAGTTCTCAGGTGCTGCTCATGCTGCTAGTCTAGGGACTGCACTTTGAGGACCTCAGCTTTAAACTATTAACTTAGACATTCTTTAAAGAGCAACAAAAGCTTCGATTCCAGGCACCACATGATATTTACTAAACTCTCTATAATTCTCGGTCCCAGCAATAATCCTTGAGAAAATTCACTTTTCACTTCCTCTTTTACAGCAACAGTAGTGCCCAGGCAGCTAGAGTCCTGAACACTATTCGCTTAGCATTTTGGCTTTGCTGGGCCTGGATGGGCTGTTTCCTATTTCTCACGAGAAAGGCTGTAATCGCCTATGTGCCTGTCCCCAGACATCCTGGATCTGTAACCCTCCCCAGGACAGACCCGTGCCTCTGGGGGACCAAAAGCCACAGCTACATGTCTCTGCCCAGCAGGTCTATCTCGTCCAGGAGGAAGTCCATGTCCTCCCGGCTCACTTGAGGGCTGATCACCACCTGGCGGAAGAAGTTGACCTTCCCCCGGTGGGGCTGATAGCCCAGCATCAGGCTTCCCTTCTTCATCATCCTCTCCTTAATGGCTGGGGCCACCTGCATGGACAGAGGATGGGCGGAGGTGAAAGACCAGAGCAGCAAGGCATCACAATTCCTTTTAACCAGTCATTTGATATTTACTGGGCACCCACTGGTGTGGATCCCATCCCCCAGTACACAACAAGGTTGACATGAATAAGAATCTATTGAAAACTTATAACACATGAGGACTGATTCAGTGCTTTAAATATACCATTTCATTTAATCTTCCTAATAACCCCATGAGGGAGATACTGCTATTAATATGCACATTTATAGATGAGGATATTAAGGCGCACAGATTATATAAATAATTTACCGTGTTCAGTAAAAGGGAGAGCCAAGATTTAAAACCAGGCAGTCTCACCCAAGCCCACTCTGAAACCTACAGCATATGCAATGCTGCCTCATTAAAACCAAATCAGGTGTCCTCAGGCGTCACGGTTTCAAAAGTGTCAAATGCTATATTCCCAAATTTGTCTGGACTAAAAAAAAAATACTCCAGTTCAGGCATTTTGAATTAAAAAAAGTATAGATTGGGAGAGAAAAATCCCACAAAATAATAGCCTTGCGTTGATAGTCTACCAAGAAAAACATTAATACTGGTATTATGTGTAGGTCTATTTTGAAGACTAACAGTTTATTAGTTTATTAATAGGACATATGTGAAGTGTAAACACTCTGTCTGTTATTAAGAGGTGCCGAGTTACTAATAAATTAATAAGCCCATATTTTAAAGATTTCCAGCTAACATGGGAACGGGCCCTGATATTCCGAACGCACACATTGCTCTAAAAGTTTAAGGTTTGAAGAAATTACTTCAATTTAAGAACACATGAGAAAATGAGTCCATTTTCACGTCAGCAGTGTGACCACCCAAGAACTAACTTATACACTTGAAATAGTGAAGTTATTAATTTTTGAAACACCAACTTAAAAACATTAAGAGTGGCCCTAACCGGTTTGGCTCGGTAGATAGAGCGTCGGCCTGCGGACTGAAGGGTCCCAGGTTCGATTCTGGTCAAGGGCATGTACCTTGGTTGCGGGCACATCCCCAGTGGGGGGTGTGCAGGAGGCAGCTGATCGATGTTTCTCTCTCATCGATGTTTCTAACTCTCTATCCCTCTCCCTTCTTCTCTGTAAAAATCAATAAAATATATTTTTTAAAAATCAATAAAATATATTTTTAAAAAACCCAAAACAAAACAAAACAAAAAAACACATTAAGAGTGTGTTCTTCCTGGCTCGGAAATGCAAGCAAAGGTTTTCCATTTTCATCTTATTTTACTGCTGTAAAAGTTTCTTGGCATGTCCTATTGAATATGTGGAAAGGAAACATAATGAGTTTCTGTCTTAATTTTCTCAGTAAGATGAGACCTAGCTAATCCATAAGGGAGGAATACACTTATAAATAATACCAGGCACAATGTGCTTTAAAATTCCTTAGGTGATAGGCATACATGTCAGTTCCCACGACCTCTGTGTGACCATCCCACACCCCTCTAGTTTTAAATATACCTACATTTTGCCAGATACCCCCCTGAAAACACACCAAACTACTTCCTTTGACACTCCACATAATCTTGATCTATTCCAAAGCTGATGGAAAAACTAAGGGCTTTAGACCTCTGGAGATATGATGGGTTGGGCTGAGCCACAGAGCCTTCTCAAGGGATGTTCAAGGATAATTTTAACTAAGTACACTATTCTTCATGTGCTACCTTTAGAAAATAAATCTTGCAGAACATGGGCTACAACAGCAAAAACAAACACCCATTAAGCACAATCACATTGCTAATCTAGCAAAAGATTGGAGCTCCCTTAGTCTAATGCAGTGGTTCTCAACCTTCCTAATGCCGCGACCCTTTAATACAGTTCCTCATGTTGTGGTGACCCCCAATTTCATTGTTACAAATTGAACGTAATTAAAGCATAGTGATTAATCACAAAAACAATATGTAATTATATATGTGTTTTCCGATGGTCTTAGGCGACCCCCAAAGGGGTCGCGACCCACAGGTTGAGAACCGCTGGTCTAATGGGACACGAAAAGAAAATCTGTGAGCGTAAAAGAAAAAAAACAAGTAAAAAAAGATCAAGTCAGAGGTTAAGGTAGGAAGAAAATGTGAACCATCATGTCCTATAAATACCTGGAAATGTGTCACAAACTTTATTCTGAACTTTTTAGAGATTAGAAAACCAGAGTTAAATAAACCACCTCGTATCTCTTTGCAAAATTTAGTGACAAATGTTCAGTACATGCTGAAAGCTGAAGCTAGTAGGTAACTCTGGGAGGCCTACACAGATCTGTTAGCAACACTTGACGCTGAACACTCCAAGCATCAGTTGGGTTTTCTTCCAAAGCTCTTAACCCAAGTCTCAGTTGTTATTAGAATTATAAAATCTAGTGAAATTATATGTAAGCAAATGAAAGGTTAATGCCATAAAAACTAAGTTGAATCCTTTGGAAAGACTAGATAAAGTCAGGTGTGGTAGGAGAACTGTAAAAGCTTTAAAATAAAATCTTGAGGGTCCAGGCTGGTTCTGCACACAGATGGCTACACAGGCGCCCATGCACTCACACCACTTAAAGGAACCTGAGCTGGATAGGAAAGGTGATGTCTCAAGGATGTAGTTTATGAAAACAGTGGAGGCCCTCTAACCATCAGACCTCTACTCAGGAAAAGCCTCACTTGCTTCTGGAGAGCATTTGGAAATCTTCATTTGAGGGGGGAGGTGAGGGACGGGGCGGAGACAACCTTTCCATCAAAGGTGGGGAAATAAAGGCACATAGATGTGTTTTAAGTTAAGATGTCTAAGTGATGTATATGCATCGCATGTTTTTCTAGGGTAATTTGCTTTAACTGGCCAATCCTTATCACCTCAGGTAGGAGATTTCTGGTGCGGATGTGGATGTGTGTGGTGCACATACTAGTACGTATATATGTATGTGCATGTGTGTGCACAACCCCATGTGATTAAACGTCTAACCCACCATTTGTCATTCACGGCTCTTAAAATCCGTATTTTTGGTCACAGAGCACTGCAGGACTGTGGTGTGACTGAGGCTAATGACAAAGGCCGAAGGACTTGTATGCATGCATATAAGCATAACCAATGGACATAAGACACTGGCGGGTAAGGGAGGCCGGGGGATTGTTAAGGGCGGGGAAAAAAGGACACATATGTAATACTCTTTGTAATACTTTAAGCAATAAAACAATTTTTAAAAAAAGAAAAAAAAGGCACATTTATTTTTAATGTAAAGAACAAAAGGCCTCTTGATGTGAAGTGAAGATAGGGGAGAAAAGCACCACAGTACCAGTGGTGATGAACATTGGGATGCCCTGGTTCACCAGGGATAGATGTCTGGCCAGGAAAATCAGAGACTATCCATCTTAGAGCACACAGATTGTGGTTCTGTAGATTTTTTGGGGGAAGGGCATAAAAATTCCCTTCACATTCATCCCCATCCTCCTCTAGCTACTCAGGGTATAACTGGCCCTGGCTTATAGCCAATTTTACATTTAAAACAGGCATGTGCTCAAAGCTAATTTGCATTGTCTATTTCTGACTACCTTTCCATACCTCTATTCTTCCCCCCAATGGTATTTCACGCCTTATCTTTGGAGAGCATTAGAATTTTGATTCCAGCTCGTGGATGTGTCAGAGGCTCACATGCGGCAATCTTCAAAATAAATCTGTTCGGATTGCATTTCTCGTAAGCAAAAATATTTTCTAATGTGAGCAAGGAAGGTTAAAAGAAAGATGGCCCCTCCATATTTCAATATAAAGGTATTTTTTTTAATCTTTAAATTCTTGCTCTTGTGCAAGGCATAAGAATATTCTTCCATGGGTCAAACAATGGCATAAGAACCAAACTTCTCAGCCAAGTTTTGTCACCGACTTCCAACAATTATAAATAAATGACTCAATATCTATGTGACTCAGGGAACCAATTAAGTGAGGGTTTGACAACACCACACACATTTTATGTATGTATCCATGAATATCAGATTAATTCCTAGAGGAAATTACTCCGAGGCAGGGAGGGGAAGGCCTTCCTTGTCCATGAATACTTCATGGGCAAAGAAAGACACAGCAACACCAAGGTCGATATTCATTAAATCTCTGTCACAAATTATAACTGTGGTAGCAGCAGTGGCTCTTGTTAACAAATATTGTACCAACTCCTTACAATTTGCAAACTGCCTTCACATGTCCGATCCCCGCAAACTCAAATTAAAGCTTATTTAAAAGGAACCCGGGCTTGTGCAATTTAGGGAACGAGAAGATTCTCATTGACAGGCCGTGTAGGGCCTTCGTCCTTAAAAATATATCAACAACCATCTCCCATTTATAAAGCTCCAGGCACAATCCAGGGCTGGGTCACTTGAATATTTTCTTTTGCTGATCACAGCCGAGAAACAGCCCTAATCCAACAGGACGGAATATTCATTCACAGGGGAGAGGAAATATGCACAAACTAAATGTGAGTATCCAAAGAGCGTCCCTAAATGGAGCATGCATGGAGGAAAGCAATTTGGCAGGAGTGAGATTGCTTTCCGGCTCTCAATTATTTTACTGCTGCTCTTCCTTCGAATTGTAAATCAACTTCTTCTCTCATGCCTCAGTGCACTGGTCCCCGCATCGTAAGTGGAGGAGGATCCTGACATTTCTATCTGGTTGCACAGGAACCTAATCAACACGTTTCTGTAGGATTGCTGCCCCCCTCCCCACCCCGTCAATAATGTTCCGGCAATGATTTAGTCATTTAAACGGAATTTTGTTGTCACACCCCTGCAGCATGAAATAGCATTTGATATTTAAAAGTTGTTTAAATCCACGGGGGGAAAAAAAATAAAACAATGCTCTCATTCTGGCCAAGTATAGTCATTTAATAACAAGTAACTGACCAGGCACCATAATTGCCTCTTTATCAAAATAAAATTGCAATATCCATAAAAAGACATTTCTTTTGAAAAAATGTGTTACATATTTAATGTTAGCAGCAACGCATTTTTTTCAATACATAAAGTGTTTCTAAACTATCCATGAGGAAGTTGTTGTTTTTTCCAATGCATTCCATACATACTTTTGTGAAATACCATAAAAGTAAATGACTAAATAAAACTGAATAACTAAATAAAAAATACAAGCCCAGTTTTGTTCTTTTATTTAATTTAATTTTTATTTTTTAAATGTTTTTATTGATTTCAGAGAGAAAGGAAGGAAAAGGGAGAGAGAAACATCGAAACATCAATGATGAGAGAGAATCATAGATTGGCTGCCTCCTACACACCCCCTACTGGGGATCAAGCCCATAACCCGGGTAAATGCCCTGACTGGGAATTGAACTGTGACCTCCTGGTTCATGGGTTGACTCTCAACCACTGAGCAAAACAGGCTGGACTGTTCTTTTACCTTTAAAATTCAACAGTAATTGCCCTGTTGTTATAAAAGTTTCTAAATAGTAACTCTGGATTTCCATGCTTTTCTGATTGCACACTGGGACCACCAAGTTCACCGATCTGCATGAGGCTGGAGACCACACTCGGAGGACTGCTGCTCTCTTGTAACTCTCTGAGCTCCTGGGGGTGTATATCCTTTGAAGCATGGATCCTCTTGTTACGTTGCACACTCATTTCTGCCTACTGGCATGGTCTTCACTCCATTTTGAAGGATGTTTTGTGTCCCACCATGCCATGCCACTGTGCTCTAGTTTACCTAAACATTTCCCAGTTGTTAAAACTTGGAGCTGCTTCAGTTATGATGGCATTTCAGTGAAACCATGGGCCCGATCATGAAACTTCTACATCAGTTCTTCAAAGTCTAGTCCAGAGATTATAAGAATAAATGGTTTAAAATGTCTCAGACTGGGATGTGTAAGAAGCAGCTGATCAATGATCCTCTCTTATCATTGATGTTTCTATCTATCTCTCTCTCTCCCTCTCTCTGAAATCCATAAAAATATATTTTTTAAAAAGTCCTAGACTTTAGGATCTTTATACAACCTTTTCCATCATTTGCTGTGAGGGTGAAATAGTCACATTTATCACTTGTCAATATGGGGTAGCACAGCAACCAGAATGGCTGAGAGGACAAACCCATATTTAAAGGAGATGATTCTTTGCAGCAAATATGACAGACAAAGAACTATATAAGTTTCCACTGTGACTTCAGACAGCAATACCATTCAGAGCTTCTAAAAAATCTAGAGAGATTTGTGTTTTACTAAATCCTCCCCTAATGAACCATGTTCCTCAAACTCCAGATTTGAGAGATGTCTTCTCAATTTCAGTTTACTTAAATCTACATTTCATTTTCTCCAAGAAAGCAATCATTCTTTGAGAAGGCTAAGCGAATAATAATCTGCAAATCTTGTATTGCATGAGGTGGGCAAGGCAGAGTAAAAACTGAAGAATAAATTATGAGAGTTTTATTGTATATAAATTTTAAAATGAATTTTTATAGGTTAGTTTAGCTGCTGTTACATAGTTTAGACTAACCATACATTGACCAACAGAAGAGAGACCGAATTTCTGAAATTCTATGTGACTTTGGGAAAATATTTAACTCCTCTGGGACTCACATTCCTCTACTGTTAAACACTGGTAGTCTTTTGTAGGATTGTTACTAGTATGTGGACTCAATGTAATAATATATTTGGATGCACCAAGCACAGAATTTGGCATCTGCTAGGCACTCAATAATATGAACTCATATTATTAACTTCTTAAAATGAATTTGTTCTTAATCAATTTACACTCAACACCTGGTCTTTTATTACTGTACTTCATGTTATCTCTTGAGAGGTGAGCATTTGAAAGTGTTGTGAAAACATGACTTGTCATTCATTGCTTCTCCCCAAAGCACCTAAACTGTGTTTAAATAATTGGGACACTGTGTGTTAGAACTTCCACCACTTCCATGTTAATCCTCGATTTAATTCCAAGTACTTTCCAACATTGACAGAGTATATATTTTTTCCTTTAAAAAGTAAGACAGATGTCGATCATCTTGGTAGTTTGGTTGGGGGCTAGGGGGCGAGGAGAGAAGCTTTCCATTGAAATTATATATTGTAGGTCCCCAGTAGCTCACCGTGATCGTAGAGTGGTTAGTACTCTGCATTGTGAAATTATATATTGTGTGCAGGGATGTTTCCATTTTGTTCTAGAAATGTCTATGTGTTATGTAAAGTATTTTGTAAGTAAGTGCAAGTATTTTTCAGAATCCAGAAATATTTTAAAAGTTAAAATTTACTTCTCTGGATATGTGAAAAGGCCATTTAGTGAAAAGGTCATTTGTCCCCATATTCATGAGCTTGTGTCCAAAATGAAATAGTCTCCTTGTGCTGACCTGTCACTTACATTTTTATCAAAGGAACATTGAAGAGCAATATTGTTTCCCAAATGTGCCTGAAGGTATAAATCACCTGGATTCAGACCCCAATCCGGAGATACTGGATTTGAATCTCAATGAGATAGGCTTGGTGGTCTATATATTTACCAGGCACCTCGAGTTTTTGTTTTCATGATGCAAGTTTGGGAACAGGGAGAATGACAGTCTCTTAACTAGGACTCTGGGAGAGGTGATGGGAGGGTGAGAGGTGTTTTAGACAGGAAAGACAATTTTGAGAGAGGATAGAGATTGGGAATCTCTCCTTCTCAAATTGCTTATGTCAATTCCACAGTAAAATAAACCAGTGACCTTCAAAGAAGTTACTAGCCAACTTTTCTGCGAATCATAAAACCTGATAAAGTGTTCAAAAACACTTACCCATGGCTCAGGAAACAAGAAAACTCTTCGTTTTGATTGTTTAAAGAATCCATTTGCTTCTTTCACTATATTTCCTATTCCTCACCTGTCAAATTCTTTTCTTACTCCTCTGCACAACCTTCAAGCATTTCCCCTGATATCTGTTCCCTGTAATTTAGAAGTGAGCTGCATTGGTATAAGTCTCCCAAGCTTAAATTATGTAAAATTGGTGGGCTATAGCCCATGAAATCATATGCAACTAAGAGATCATTTCAGCTTGGCAAAACATGGAGAAATAGGCTGCACTTGGACTGGATGAACCTTTTCTCAAATATAGATTTTTAGCCTTATTGTCCTCTAACAGATATTGCAAAATCAGACGTGCACAAGAAGAAAAGTGCTTCAACCTGAGAACTTGCCTGTTTTTTACCCTTTCCAACACAGAGGAGCAAAGCCACAAAAACAAAGTTTCAAATCTCAGCAAGACCCAAGAACACAGCCTCACATTTGGTGTTTACAACCCAGAAATGACGAGGACAGCAATTCCAATCACCCTAATGTCAGCCATATATTCAAGGCAGCAGAAATGAACAGTCATAACAATAAACCAAACTGAATCGAAAGCTGTAGCTGAAGGAGGGACACAGTAAACGTTGTGCACACCCTATAAAGCAAACATCCAATACTCCATTGTGCCACAGCAGCTGTCTGAGCTCATAGCTCCTCAGTAACTGTTGTGGGCCAACTCCCAGATTTTAGCCCGTGTTGGGAGATCCCTATATTGTTCCCTACAATGACAAGTTACTTGGGAGTTCTCAGCATGGTTCGTACCAGTTCTCTAAGGGTCACGGGGAAAGGAGTCTCAGCATTTTCATGGTTGCAAGGACTTCAGGGTGCTCTTTGCGTGTATGTCTGAAGGTCAAAGGCACCACCGTTTCACAGTGCTCACAAGAAGCCTGCCCATGGAAGACTTACGTTTCCCCCAAACGCTGTCATGCTCCTGTGGGAAAACACTGATCGGGAGCCCTGTGTGTTCCAGGGGACCCCTCCAACACTGTGTCTGGGCACTCCTGGATCCTTCCAGTTTCTCCCACGAGTTATTTCTCTTGCTGTGGTTCAGAGCAGATAACTGATGGGTGAGCAAAGTGAATGGGATCTTCGGAGACAAAACACTGTTTTATTGTTTTCCTTCTATTCTTTTTGTTCTTGTTTTATTTTTATTTTTCCCCCACCTTTCCTGAGGTATGACTGACCAATAAAAAGTATATACATTTACAGAGTACAATGTGATGTTTCAATATATTGTACACTGTATACACTGTGAAATGATTCCTCCAGTGTATGCAACTAACTGTGAATGCGCATACATTGTGAAATGATTCCTCCAAGATTCTTAACCTATTCAAAGAGTATCACTCAGCCCAAGAGGAGGAAATGGGACAATCTCAGGTTTCTCTCTAGGGCCTCTGGGCGGTGGGCCAATGTTTCTAAATGCCGCATCTGGCTGGTTTAGCAGGGACACGGCTTGGAGGCCCTCACGGTGGTCCCAGCACTACTGCTGACTCCGATCTGGATCAGATTCCGAGTTTTCAGCCACACAGATGCTGCACCACACCTCATCCACACTCAGTGACATGAACATTCTAAAGAGGATGAAAATTCTGATTCCTTTTCCCACAGTTTTCTCAGGGTAACTTTCCCAGAGAACCCTATTCCCTTTCGATTTTTGGCAATGGGCAATTAGCAGCTGTATGCTGTCCCTGGACTCATTCCACAGCAACAAGCCTCTAACAGCCATGGAGGCTGTGTGGGGCATACATGCAAAACCCCAATAGCTGCTCAGGCACAGGTGTGGGAGGTGGTCCCGGGGTTGGCACAGCAATATTTTTAAAGGGCCGAACCTGCCTATTAGGCTTGGGAGGCTTAGCTTCCTGAGTAGGGGAATATTGGTTTTTATAGTAGTTTCTGAGGCCTGACCAGGCAGGGAGTGAAAAGGGAAGGGATCCATGGTTTAGGCTCTGTTCTGACAGACAGCTTGCCCTGGCATCTGAATTCTGCCTCAGGGAGGTGCCCACCAGCCTAAACCCACCCTCCTGGCACCACCTCCATGCACCTGTCCATCCGCATCCTTGTCTGGTTTATAGTTTTTTGCACTGATTATATGCTTCTGGAGTAAACTAAGTTCAAAGGATCTTTTTGACCTTTTTGGGGTTGTGTACAGATTCTCATTGTCCACCCACCAGTTAGTTGCATACATAGGACCTACCCTACCATAAATCCCTATTTATAATAGTTTTCATATTATTTCACTGCACTTTATTTAGCTTGAGTGCATCCTAAAATGCCTGGTGTTTCAACCTCAGAGGCAAAACCTGGGCTTTTAAGTCATGTGTTTCATGTAGTTTGCTTTAATTTTTTTTTTTACTGAATCAAAGAGAGCTACCATGAGGATATTTAAAAGTAATGATCATTCCTGTATTAATCATAAAAAATATTGAGAAAATGTTAAGTGTCAGGTGTTCCTCACTGAGGATGGTATAAATTCTTGTAAAGAGTTTTTTTTGTT
Source organism: Myotis brandtii (assembly GCF_000412655.1). Lineage (NCBI taxonomy): Eukaryota > Metazoa > Chordata > Mammalia > Chiroptera > Vespertilionidae > Myotis > Myotis brandtii. The sequence continues at coordinate 2,911,118 of NW_005369989.1, forward strand.
GTTGTTTTGTTTTTTACAATGAACGCTGTAAATATGAAGCAATAGCTTTTAGTTTTGCACATGTCAAGCAAATTAACAAAGTGAATTATATATTCTTCCTCTGGAACTCACTCCACACTCTTTTTACCTTCTGCCTAAAATTGGAAGTTGCCTTTTACCTCAAAGCCATGGTGTTCCATTGTGTTCCAGGGGCTATGGGCTACAGAGGCTGAGGGGGGTCAAGAAGGAGGCAAAGTGGACAGGGCCCTTCTTGGCCGAAACCCAGCTCCACTTTACCTGTCTTATATACTGGAGTTCTATGTAAGAGTTTGTTTGACCAAAAAAGCTCTGCCATTTTAAAAGACCACATGCGAATTAGATTGGCAATGTATTTATTATTATTATGGTCCAATAGCCATCATTTTGGCATATCTGAAGAACAGCCCTCAAGATGTTGGCTACTTCCTACATGGCCCGTCTAAGGGGAGAGAAGGGCTCTCGGAGTCTGCCGTTCTTGACCAAGTTGGAGAAACAGAACAGTCACAGAGAAGCAGACTGCTCTGCTAAAACCAAGCTTATTCTGCCTAAGAGTTCAGGATAAGCTATGCATTGTCAAGTTCTGTTCAAGTAGAGTAATAAGTAATAAATAACCATTTGACATATCTGAGCCTCAAGTTGGCCCCAAGTACAGCTAAATAACAAAGCCATATCACTGTCCAACCAAAGGGCTCTTTTGCTGCTCTTAGGTAATCATCATTCCATTTCTGTGAGCTTCCCCCAGTAATACCCACTGGCCGTGTGAATGTCTTCCTTCTGTGAACTGCTTGTTCATGTTCTTTGCCCATTTGAGGTGATCATCTTTTTTAAAAAATTGATTGAAAAGAACCCTTTATTATTAAGGACATTAACTAATTGTTTTTACATGTTGCAAGTTACGTATCTGCCTTTAATTTTGTGTCTATAGTTATTTCATGTGCAGTTTTAATATTTATATAATCAGACCTGTCAATTATATACATGTTTTTTTTCCAATATTGGTGTTATACTTAGAAAGCCTTATCTACACCACGATTAAATAAATATTTCTGGTTTTTTTTCTGATTTAATTTGACACTTAAAACCTTTAATCCATTTGAACATTCCATTTGTATCTTGAATAAATTAGAGCTACCCTCCCTAAACTCCCACATTAAACCAGTATTTTCAACACCTTTGATGGAATAAGCCTGTCTCCCCTCGGTACGTACTGGGAACAGGCAGGATCCCTATGACGACTTGGGCCTCGGCTTTCTATTCTGTAAGACTGATGTGTCTATTCTGAGAGGAACCCAAGCTGCTGTGTTGATTGTAGTCTATAAAATGCTACAGTGCTCGAAAGGGGGATTCCCTTGTTAATAGCCATCCTTTCCAAAATGTTCTCACCTATTGGTCCCCACTTATTCTCTTAGATGGTATCTGGAAACATTCTGACAAGTTAAAAAAAAATCCTGTTAAGATGATTAGAATTCTATTAAGCCTGTATTCATTAGGGAAAATTAATCTTCTCATCTCCAAATTATCGTGTTTTTCAATTTCTAAATCAGGTGGTTTTTAAAAAACACAGCTGCAGTTTCCTTGGCTCTCCTCTCACAGAGAGTTCCTGGGTTGGAGAGGGTTTGTGGAAGGTCAACCAGCATTTGGAAGCAGTGGCCACTGTATGACCTCCAAGTGAGGTCAGGAGCGGTGGGGCAGTGTGCAGCTGGTTTCCAGGAATACTCGCTTTTTGAAGCCCACCTATCCTGAGCCCACCCTGCTAGGATGAGTACCAGGCACCTGGAGAGGCCCCAGGTGGGTGTTCTGGTTAATAGTCCCAAACGAGGTCCCAGCCAAGGGCCAGCATCAACCAGCAACCGTCTGAGTGAAGATGCCTCCGGAAGACTCCAACCCCAGCCACTGAATCACCTTCAGCCAGTTCAGTCTTCCCAGACCAGGTGCCAGCCATCCAGCCATGCTCTTCCCCTGTTGTTTGAATTCCTAACCCACAGAATCCGTGAGCGAAATCAAATGGCTGTTGGAAGCTGTCACATTTGTACTAATTTGCAAAACAGAAATTGTTACGGCAACACTGGGCTTTTCTTGTGGCCATAAAATTTTGTGGTTTTCTTCTGTTGGTACTATACTTTATTTAAGTGAATTCTTGGTTATTTAATGTATTTTTTGCTATTGTGGCGATGAAATTACTCTGACTAAAAAGCTGCCTTCTGATATAAATTTCAACTTTCTAGTTCCTCGTTTCTTACTCTTTTGTGCAAGAAAAAAAACTTTTTAAGATATTCAACTTTGTACATCTATGATAGCAAATCATTAAAAGCTTTTTATTTGCTGTCCTTGGGTTTATAGATACACAATCACACACTCTGAAATGGACACATTTGGGTCTTCTCCTTTTAAATATTTAAAGCCAATGTTTCTTTTGATCGTCGCATTGCCTGGCACTCCCAGAACAATAGCAACTCGGCAGATGTTCCTAATTTGTTACTGAGTTTTAGGAGAAGGCTTTTCATGTTTAATATATATATTCATCTTATCCATCACATAAGCAAACAAAAGCATATAACCATGAGATAACCTCTAAGCCTTATCATTAATTTGGAAGGTCCTTCAACATGTGTTTTTTCTTTTAAATTGTGGTTTTTTTTTTCTCTCTTGGTCCATAATTTTGGATGACTTTCCTTATTTACTTGTTCAGAGGTCGACAGAAAGTGATGAAATTGCTCTTTAAGACTTGCTTTTGCTTAGCCTTTGAAATAATGAAGTTGTGCTGAATGGAGCACTAAAATGGAATCCATGCAACACCCCGTGCGCTACACTAGCTCACTAATCCATCTCCTCGGCCAGTTTCTGCACATCCAAAATTGCTACTTAAATTACATTTTCCAACCTGTGCGAGTGGATTATTGTGTGGCTTCTGGAAATAATCCTCTCATCCTCTAACACAGTTGTGACCCAGTTTGGGGAAGTATCTGAAATATCTTGTTCGGCTTCACCGACCTCCAGGCAGAACCGTCAGAAATATCTGCATTTAACAGACAACTTTCATCTTCGGGCTCACAAAAGGGTTCGCTTTCTTTAAAAAGGAAATTGAAACCTGTATCATCACCAGGCAGCCTTTTAGGTGATTTTTACTTTCCAGTTTAGAATCCCCACGAACAGAGGGACAGAGATCTGGAATAAATGAAGAGCCTCAGAATAGCTCGTAAATCAAAGTTGTTGACGGGACCTGCTCTTACCTCACCGTTGATTATTTGTCAGGTCATAGGCTGTCACCCCCCAAGAAAAGCAGAAACACTTGTGTGTGTGGAAGGTGAGGCGAGGCTGGGTTGCCAGAACCACACACAGGGCGATGACCCAGCTGGAAGAGGAGAGGGGTAGCAAAAGAACCTAACACAGCAATAACTCTGAGATTTTACTTTTTGTCTTTTAAATCCTCACCAAGGGTATTTTTCCATTGATTTTTAGAGAGAGTAGGAGGGAGGAGGGAGAGACAGAGATGTTGGTCATTATTTTGGCATATCTCAAATGGTATAGAAATATAGGAATACTCCTCTGTAAAATTTGGGTATATTCTTAAGGAGACCTCTACCTTATCGCAGAGTAGGGGAGAATTGTAAGGCAAGTGAGATTGCTCTGAGGTGATAGATCAGGGGTCCTCAAACTACGGCCCATGGGCCACATGCAAATACAAATATTGTATTTGTTCCCGTTTTGTTTTTTTACTTCAAAATAAGATATGTGCAGTGTGCATAGGAATTTGTTCATAGTTTTTTTTAAACTATAGTCCGGCCCTCCAATGGCCTGAGGGACAGTGAACTGGCCCACTGTTTAAAAAGTTTGAGGACCCCTGTGATAGATAGTATGGCTGTGTGCTTGAATAAACATGTGGGGGAGGGAGGAGAGAACAGAGGAATGAGTTAATCCTAATGTTAACAGTTCTAGTGGTGGGTGGAGGCAGTAGCATTTGCACCAGGCCTTGAATCACACTGTGTAGTGTTTCTGGAATGTGGACAAAATGCTTTGGAATCATCTGGAGATGTTTGTTAAAATTACAGATTTTAGGACACCAGTCATTGTAGACTTAGTATATCTCCATTCTCTAAGGGCCTGGAAATAACGATATTTACCAAAGTTTCCTCATGATTCTGGTACAAGCCAAGTATGGGAGTCTCCTTATTAAAGAAACACGAGGATCATGAGAGATCAGTCATCACCACTGGTATTTTCATGGAGGCATGCAAAATAGCACCAGGGTGTATCTCATTGGGAACACGGTGACAGATGGGCTGACATTTCTTGAGAGAAGCTCTCTCTTTCTATTTTGTTCCTTTTTCTCAGCTGAGAATAGTACCTAACCCTGGGTCATCTGGCTTTTCATACTCAGGACACCAACAAATCAAAATGAGGTATAATTTTGGGATGCAAGAAAAACTGTCATTAAAATACATAATTGTTAACAAAATCACCATTGAAACAGTTGGGGAAAAAGTCAGATCTATCAGATATACAAAAATCACTTTCTATAAATTCAGTGTTGTATTTTGGTGTTCCTGAGGGCCAGCAATGCAGTAGAGTGAACATGAAACAGTGTGAGTTTGAGCATTAAAGGGCAGAGGAGGGTACTTGGGTACTGAAAAGATCCCCCAGTGAAAGAATGTAACTTGGGCCATTCTTCATCCTCACAGGCCCCGTTGGGTATCTTGTAAAATTACAGCAGTTGTATGGGGATGTCTCCACAACGTGGCACTTTTCAGGTTCCTGTGTTTTCCTCTTTGCCCCTCACATGATTTTTATCATCACGGCCGGATGCTGGCCTTGCACATGAAGTAGTCATCAGTTTGAATCGGGCTTTGTGCTGTGGATGTTGACAGCCAACTGATCACAAGTGGAGCCAGGGCAGTGTTCCCTCCCAGGGATTTTAGCACCCAACTCATCAGGTTGTCTAAAAGTTTTCTTCCCACCTGGAGCTGCCTCCAGACCTCAAACATATGATGAAAAACTTCAGTCTCGCCCTAACCGGTTTGGCTCAGTGGATAGAGCGTCGGCCTCCAGACTCAAGGGTCCCAGGTTCGATTCCGGTCAAGGGCATGTACCTTGGTTGCGGGCACATCCCCAGTAGGGAGTGTGCAGGAGGCAGCTGATCGATGTTTCTCTCTCATCGATGTTTCTAACTCTCTATCCCTCTCCCTTCCTCTCTGTAAAAAATCAATAAAATATATTTTAAAAAATAAAAATCATCATTCTCCCCTTAAAAAAAAATTCAGTCTCCTATAATAATGAATTAACTGTAGATAGAGCTGTCAAAATGAAGGTATGCTTAGCTATCTGAATAATACAGCAGGAAGGGGAGGAGGAAGTGAGAAAACTGAAATTAAGTAGAGTCTGAAACCAAACACAATAATTCTGTAAAGGATAAATTTATATCTATTCATACATCTCATTGGACAGTTTTACAGAATCCTCAAATTTAGTTTCTTTTTAAAGAGTCTCCGATATCTTTTCTGAATCAAGTGCACTTTTCAGTATTTTAAAACAACATTCGTTGATCTTTTCCTTTCTATTGAGGACTCTAGACATGGCCATATCTAAAGGAATGAGGAACAAAGATTTGCATATGAGGGCACAGGGTTCATACATTTCTGCTGGTCTATCACATTCTGGAATATTTTCTATTCATTACCCATCTGTCCACTCCACTCACTGAACCTGGATTTCAGTTTCTGTCAGAATTGTGGCCTGTGTTTGGACTGTCTGTCTTCACCAGGAAGTTAAAATGAATTTGTTCCTGATTCACAGCACCAGCTAGTGCACTAATGATGGGTCTGGCAATGCTTCCTGTCAATCACGCAGAAATGCTTCCTGTCAAAACCACCCCCAAAGTATTGACAAGTGTGGCCTGCAAAAACAGTAACAATATGCCGACCTGATCACTCAGTGGATAGTGAAAGGTCCAGTCATTTTTGAAGCCGGAGAAAGGAGGTTAGGGCAGTCACAGGGGGATGGCTGTGTGTTTCCCCTCTTCTTCCTGGACCAAAGACATGGCATAGAGACTATGGATTGATTTGGAACACCATCTAGTGAAGGATTTGAGGAAGTGCACCAATATAGAAGAATCCCAGGTCAAATTCTGATTCAATGGATTAAACACTTTCTTTGGGACTATTTCAAATGACTCTGAAATAAGGACAGTGTGGTTTTTTTTTAAGTTAGGGCAAAAACAAAACAGAATGACCAGTGTTCAGCTGATTACCTCGCCTGCCTCCTTGGATAGAATGGCCAGTTTCCTCTCAGCACTTTCCCACTTACTGTACAGTCAGAATGTAAGAGAGGCCCCACGGAGCCAGCCCAATCAATAGGCTACTTTTGCCAGAAAGTCAGTATCTGGGAATAACACCAAAGGGTTTGGGAAGAATGATGCCAGGGCACTGGAGTTGCAGACACCCATCTATCAGCCATGGTGTTTTCAGTTAAACAGTATGTGTGTCAGAGGCATTAGCTGTCAAAAGTTAAACATTTTCCTGGTACTCGATAGCTTTTAGCACCAGAAAAATCAGTACCAACACTACCTATTTCACAGTGTGCTGCGCACAAAAAGCACTCAATAAATAGAACATTCAATAACTAGAGGTGGCAGATAGAATCTTTAACCAGGGAAGAAAGTTGAATGTGATCCAACTATTCAATTTTGAATTCTTCTATATAAAACCGTGTCATTTATTTCCTCTTTCCTTCCTTTTGAACTTCTCAACTCCACATTTCAGCGTCACCCCCTTCTTGGTACGTTGATCTATGTGCTCTCAGCATTGAATAAATGACATATGCAGGGGTGGGGGCGGGGGAGAGAAAGAAAGCAAAACAACAACACCTCCCCTCCCCCCAGCTCAACATTATGCTCCATTTACTATAATGAACTATCAAGAGTTTCTAATGAATCTTCATTCATCATAGTTTGACTTCCAGAAACCTCACTTCACCATTCTTGCTGGCTTTGCCATTTCTAGCTGGAGCTCTGAGGTTACACGGCGAGTGTGTCATTTGGGGCATCACAGTTTCTATGAGTAACTGACGGTAGCTGCTCTACATGAACGCAAATGCTCTATTTGTGTTGCCCATGTTGCTGGGTTTTCCTTTCCAGGGGAAGAAAGCAAGCCTCCTTTGGGTCTCCAGGCCTCAACTAGAGGCTACTGGAAAGTGAGCGACCTTCCATCACACCTTGGTCTCCTCTCTCTCATCAGGAGAAAAGAAGACTGGACAGAGAGCGCTGGGGGGCTCTCCCACTTTCTCCTTCCTACTCTTCTATTGCGTGACAAATGGCCAACTCACTGTCATTATAAACATCCAGCCATGCACGGACTAATCCATGTTTGTTTTTACATACAGGTGACTCTGGGACATTTCTTCAAGAAGCCAACATTTTAAACCAATTGGACTTACTTTGAACTTAAGAGAATAGAGGGGTCTTCAAACATTTTAACTGTTCTTTCTTTATACTTGCTGGTGGTCCTTTAACTAACAGGGAGGGAAGATGTTTACCTGGCAATGAATTCTCAATCTGAAAAGCGCCTGCAGGCAGGCAGGATGGTGGGAGGCCTCTACTTAGGGGCTTAGAACTCCACAGTCTATGGCACTTGCTCTAGCTCAGTCCCTTACACCAATGAGGGGTGAGAAAACAGGAGAACAGCCACCATATGAAACACAATGGGTTAGACATCATAGCTGATGACAAAGGATGGGAGGGAGGCACCGGATTTGCAGACACCCATCTATCAGCCACGGTGTTTTCAAGACATGGTGTTGTATAGCCAATGACCAGAGATGATGGAAAGAAATGGTTTGGGCAGGCGATTTGGTACTTTAGGTAAGGGTCAGGAGATTTTATTGTGTGGTGTGTAGACAACTTATTATTCACCAGGTTAAAGTACAGAAATTTGCAAGTAACTCTTCCTCCTTCAACCCCTCTCTCCTCTTCAAAAAAAGTGAAAGAGTATTTCAGATTACCCCCATGCACACCCCTCTTACTCCTGCTCTGACTTGCTTTCATGAACGAGAAAGAGTTAAAATTACAATCAAAAGTGCATGTAACTATGGGTGCTGGTTTTCTTAGAGGGGTCCTGGTTTATGAATGGTTTTCTGGTGTAATTATTAATAGCACCAACTTCACTTTCAAAAGTGTCCTGAGTAGGGCAATACGTTCTCTGATCCCCAGACTCACACGGACAGTCTGTGTCATGATTGCTACATAAGTGGCTGGAGTGGCACAAGTGGGTGGGATGCATTATCAGCATCCCTGGCATCACTAGCAATGTGATCTCTGCTTAGGTTTTCAAAATGCCAGGCCTAACCAAATGCCAAACAACCATAGCCAAACTACTTCCAAAGGTGAGGCTATCTGAAGTGCCATAGTGGCCTTTGAAAGGGTACCAATTGCTGTTTGCAAATAATGGAAAAGCTTACTGGATAAAACTTTCCATCTCTCCCTTTCTTTTCCCTTCTGCCATTCTTTTGCCACAATTGCCACAACTAATTGCCAATATTTGCAACGCATGTGCATGTGCGCACGCGCAAACACACACACACACACACACACACACACACACACACACACTGCACATGCAGACATGTAATTTGTTTTGTGATTTCACATTGCTTGATTTAAATGAGTATCTTCTTCAAAGTAATTTATCTTCAGCCTGACTCAAAAATAAGTGCTATTTCATTTGCCTGACTTGGAGAGCTCATTTTTAATTTACAATGACCATCAGGTCCTGATAGACCCTTTAACAAACAGAACATTATATATTTTACGTATTTTTGGAAGATACAAGACATCATCTGCACCCCAAGGCCAACTTTTGTAGCAAATGTAAGAGGATGTGTGTTTGGTGGAGAAAGAAGTAAGGAGCTATTTCTTAGGCAAGTTAAACATGTCAAGCGAAACAGAAAAAAAATGTCCTCCAGATTTCGAATGGAGGTATCTGGGGAAAATAGGCTGATATGAAAACTTAAAGAGAAATTATGTGAGGGATTATTTTCTCCCCTCCCCCAATCTATTTTTACTACAGTTGATCAGATTTCTGTTGCACTGGCGCCCCCCAATGGTCTTACAATTCCACTGCTCACAGTCTTAGAGGAAAGCCCTTTGGAAACTTTATCACAGGTTTTTGACACAGCCAACCAAGGAATGAATGGCGAAAGGTCAAACAACTCAACAACGACGACAGTACCAAGACGCTGATGGCTGTCTGAATCTGATAGGCTGAGGTTCTGAAATTAAACCCAGCAGGCTAAAGGCTTCCCATGGCTGCCCAGCCCACTTCACATGCAAAAAGGCACCTGACTGAGTTCTCCACTGAGAAACTTGAGCAAAAGATGCAGCACTGATGTGGGCCTGCTCATCGGGTTTTCTCGGATAATTTTAGGGATATTACCAGTGGGTTTTTCTCCTTTTAAGTTTAACAGGGGCCATATTCACAAACGGAGTACTAGCCCAGGTTAGCAGGAGACAAAGCTTAACACTCTTCCATTTCAGGCGTGCAGGCCCTACCTCTGCCTATCTGATAGTGGCAAGGGGCAAGGTAAGCACAAAATCCACTTAAGTGGGGCGCTTTGCATGGCGGTGTAGAAACTTATGGTCCAAGATGACAGGAAGAACAGTGGAGTCTGTGCCACAGCCCACCTCAGCTGTTAGACAAGGCCCTGCATCTCAGATGACCATGGTTACTGTGGATTTGTGATAGCCCCAACGATGAGGTTGACAAGGGACACTATTTGGTTCTTTAAACCATCAGAACCACTCTCAAGGAATTGTCTCAAGGAATTGTAAGTGACTCTGCCTCTCTTAACCTCTTCCTCTTAAACATCTGATAGTTGTAGGGAGATGAGTGCGCGCACACTCCAGACAAGATGCCAGGAGTGTAAAAGCAGGAGTGTCTAGAGCAGTAATGGCGAACCTTTTGAGCTCGGCGTGTCAGCATTTTGAAAAACCCTAACTTAACTCTGGCGCCGTGTCACGTATAGAAATTTTTTGATATTTGCAACCATAGAAAAACAAAGACTTATATTTTTGATATTTATTTTATATATTATAATGCCATTTAACAAAGAAAAATCAACCAAAAAAATGAGTTCACGTGTCACCTCTGACACGTGTGTCATAGGTTTGCCATCACTGGTCTAGAGGAAGTTTCCCCCAGTTCTTAGAATAGGGGTGGGTTTCCAGGACGTGTTGGAGTCCAAAGATTTGTTTGTTAACGTTCAGAGATGTTAACAACACGTGAAAACATGTGTTCTCTCTATTTAAGTTAATAAAATAATTATTTTTAAAAAAATATATTTTATTGATTTTTTTACAGAGAAGAAGGGAGAGGGATAGAGGGTTAGAAACATCGATGAGAAAGAAACATTGATCAGCTGCCTCCTGCACACCCCCTACTGGGGATGTGGCCGCCACCAAGGTACATGCCCTTGACCGGAATCTAACCTGGGACCCTTCAGTCTGCAGGCCGATGCTCTATCCACTGAGCCAAACCGATTAGGGCAGAATAATTAATTCTTAAAGTCTCAAAAAAGAAGTGCCAACAAAGGTAGATGGAAATCAAACTAGTGTAAGTGGATGACGACACCCTGGTGGGCCCCTTGAGCTCAGTTGAGAGAGAACCTTCATTCTCACCAGCGTAGAACCTCCACCATCAGTACACAATGAAGTATTACATTTTCAGTATATTCTGATTCCTTAAGGAGACTCGCAATAGGCGTCTTCTTAAACCGACTTCTCTTTAAAAAACAACTGTCACTAGCAATAGATAAATGCAATGTTTTCTCTTATTGGCGAGACAGTGATTTATTGCCTCGGTGATATCAATCTGCTAAGTAACCTTGTGAAATATTAACCACACTCCGAAGACCCACCCATGATTGCATGCAAGTGGAGGGAAATTGCCTTCAGACTGTGTGAGTGGAGACAGTTCCAATTTACATTACGTGCTCCATACACAATGGCATTTTCTCTCTGACATTGGGTTTTTGATTCAGAAACCCTTCTTCAAAGGAAGCTTTCCTAGTTCCAAATACATCTTTGAAAACACCGGTAACAGGTTTGCATATACCATGCATTTTGCTTATTTATCTTGGTTAACTGGAGGGTTTTCTTATTGTTTATTTTTAAATTTTCTTAATTTTTTAAAAGGGAAAACAGAGTATAATTCTCTCTCAGGTAGTCATTTTTTTTTCAATCTAAAAAGAAACCAAACTTTTTCTGCTAAGGAAGGATGGTTTCTCATAGGAGAATGATTAATGAGAAACCCTTTCCCCACCCACCACCATGGAGTTCATCCAACAAAAAAAAGACTAACAGACCTTAAAGGATAGCTGGTTAGCCCTTCCCCTGAGCAGTACTAAAATGCATCCTCTTAACCCCATGTTTACCTGGGGGACGAGGCTTTCAGAAGGCCCCACCTGACATTTGGTAATAATGTGAAGAAATCAATATGAATCTCGTAGCCCCAGTATAAACTGCCACAAGAAACAAACAATGAAAACCTCATTTGCTTCTTAACTATTAAACCTGTAAGGACATGTGTTCCTATGCAAGCTTTTGCTAATTCATAAATTGCAGGAAAGCAGACTAGGTGCCCTCGTACATTTAAACCCACTCCTGAGGCTCCTCACTCAGCACCTTAATTTCAGTGGGCCTTGTGAAAAAGGCAACTAGAGCCTTGACTAATCTGAGAAGAGGAAGCGCTTGTTTAAAATGACAGTAGACCTCTGTTAGGAGTACAGGAAAAGTCACAGCCACCCATAGAATTTCCCCAGGGGGCCTGAGGGCCACTTGCATCACCAATTTTATCCTCTATCTTCAAGGGATAAACTCAAGTAGTGACACGCAGGCTCCAGCGTAAAAGCACCTGATTGATATGTGGCCTCCAGATGAGTCAAGACCCTTTTAATAAAAGGAGAAAAGGGGGAATATTGGTTTGCCTTTGAAGTATGACTCCACCCCATTCTCCTTCTCCCTGGGTGACAAGTCCAGTGTAGTGTAAGGGACGGGAAGTCCAACATTTATTTTCATCAGGACGTGCAAAACTTTGGGGGAGCAAACTGTACTTTTGTCCAACGGATGAAACAAAAGTCATCAAATAATATCATCTAAGGAACTCCTTCAGGAAAGAGAAGTGGAGCATGTTGGGACAGTGTTTTGAGAGTACACTCAGCCACGATGATGAGGACTGTGATAGTCCCCTAGGAAAGCCGAGGACAAACGAGATCTAAAGGAGCCTGGGAGCATCAAGAACACAGAGTCCAGCGTCTAAGCCAGCAGTTCTCAACCTGTGGGTCGCGACCCCTTTGGGGGTCGAACGACCCTTTCACAGGGGTCGCCCAAGACCATCGGAAAACACATATATAATTACATATTGTTTTTGTGATTAATCACTATGCTTTTATTATGTTCAATTTGTAACAATGAAATTGAGGGTCACCACAACATGAGGAACTGTATTAAAGGGTAGCGGCATTAGGAAGGTTGAGAACCACTGGTCTAAGCTGATAGATGACAGAGAGCGCAGTGTCTCAATGGCTAAATATTTAAGCTTCATGGAGTGGAAGATATTTGACTGTAAATAAGCCAAGAATATGAAAATTAAGAGGAAAAACCCCCTGCCTGAGAAATTATACTGCAGGCGTAAAATCTCAACTGCATGAGAGCTCCTGTTCCTTAAAAGCCGTGGTTGACAGAGCAAATGAAGCAGTGAGATGTTTACTGTGCTTTACGGAGATAAACCGGCAAATGCAGAAGATGTAATTATCCAGCATGTCTTTCTAAAAACGAATCTTAACTCTGTGCTATGAGGAGCTACTGTAGGGCACTGGTTTTTCTTTTCCTTTTCTGAAAAAAAAAAATAGTTTCTTATGTACTTGAGGAGAATTAATCCCCCCGCCCCCCAATAACTAATAAGATGGTCAAATTTCAAAAAACTTTGAGATTTTTTCCTGACAAAGTAGACAAAAAGGGAATCACTTCAGTGTCAGAGCAGCTCTGAAGAGGATTTGGGGATGAAGAATACTGTTTGAGCTAGCAAAATATCAAGAGGGTTTGCACTTCCACCAAGGACTAACCTTCACCTTACTGTAAATTACACATTCTATCCTAAGTAGATTTGTCTTATATATAACAGGAGATAATAATTATTTAAAGACTTGACAGCATATACAGAGATATTTACATGATACCACCACCAGCCTGGTTTTATTAAGGAATCTGGGTGGTGTTGTTTTTTCTCGTTATTAGATAGAAAAAATAAAAGAGCTCATTTTTAATTTAGCTCTTGGAAGAAGAGAACCACTTTAAATAATTTAAAATTTTGACACAGTAAAACTTTTAATAACTCACAAATTTTTCCAAGCTGGCACTAGAGTAAATACAAAGATGATTAGTCACACATTAAAAAATATATTAAGCTAAAGTTGAGGTGAAGATTACTGCTCTCCGTGGGGCAATTCCTAGGCCTGTCCCAGGAGGGCCATCTCCTTTGCAATACTGTTAAGACAGGAAATTGTCAGGTGTTCCTGGTAGGGTGTGACAGCTGTAGGAAATATGTACTTGGGAAATTATAGGAATGTTATAGTTATATATATGTTTATTTGTATACGTATATGCATTTATATGTAGACTAGAGGCCCAGCACACGAAATTCGTGCACTCGGGGTAGGGGGGTACCCTCAGCCCAGCCTGCACTCTCTCGAAGTCCGGGAGCCCTCAGGGGATGTCCAACTGAGGCTCCCGCCACCGCTGCTGTGCTCGCCAGCCATGAGCCTGGCTTCTGGTTGAGCAGTGTTCCCCCTGTGGGAACACACTGACCACCAGGGGGCAGCTCCTGTTTTGAGTGTCTACCCCCTAGTGGTCAGTGCATGTCATTGCGTCCAATCATTCCACCATTGGGTTGATTTGCATATTAGCTTTTTATTATATAGGACTAGAGGCCCGATGCATGAAATCTGTGTAAGAGTAGGCCTTCCTTTCCCTGGCTGCCTGCACCAACTTCCCTCTGGCACCCAGGACCCGGGCTTTCCTCTGGCTGCCGGCAGGCACCCAGGACCTGGGCATCCCTCGCAGCCCTGGCTTCATCCGGAAGGTGGTCTGGAAGGACATCCAATCTAATTAGCATATTACTCTTTTATTATTGTAGATGTGTATGTATTCCCCCATTAGACTAGAAGCTTATTGAAAAAAGAGAGGTGTCCTAGAACACGGCCTGACATATTAGAAATGCTCAATAGATATTTGTTAAATGAATGAGTGAATGAAATAAAAGCTGAGGTCAGCCAGGAATTGTGGTTAAAACCACCCTGGACATGCTGAAGGAAGCTGAAGGGAACAACTGAAACATGGGTATCTTTGATTCGCAAGAGCCAAAGTACTCTCTCTTTTCCTATTAAGAGAGAGTGAAAGGTAACCATCTGTATACCCAACACTCATATGTATATACTAGAGGCCTGGTACATGAATTCGTGCACGGGTGGGGTTCCTTGGCCTGGCTGGCGATCGGGGCTGATCTGGGCCATCTGGCCCAGTCCTGATGGGGGCCGATCAGGGCCAGCCGGCCGGGGGGAGGGACCGCGGGAGGTTGGCTGTGGGAGTGCACTGACAACCAGGGGGAAGCTCCTGCATTGAGCATCTGCCCCCTGGTGGTCAGTGTGCATCATAGCGAGCAGTTGTAATGGCCGCTTAGGCTTTTATATATAGAGATATATAGACCCAAGCCAGCCTTAAATGGTTGATTCCTTTGTGTGAGCCACTGCGACCTCACTGGTAGACTTCCACAAGCCCTGTCCTATAGGTGCATGAAGACCTCAGCTTCTAGATCAGCCGTGGGCAAACTACGGCCCGCGGGCCGGATCCGGCCCGTTTGAAATGAATAAAACTAAAAAAAAAAAAGACCGTACCCTTTTATGTAATGATGTTTACTTTGAATTTATATTAGTTCACACAAACACTCCATCCATGCTTTTGTTCCGGCCCTCCGGTCCAGTTTAAGAACCCATTGTGGCCCTCGAGTCAAAAAGTTTGCCCACCCCTGTAACTAGACCACTAATAGCAGGCAACGGTCTGAGGGACAGTGAACTGGCCCCCTGTTTAAAAAGTTTGAGGTCCTCTGGTCCATGGAGTCACCTTACCTAGGCCTGGCAGCAGAGCCCTAGGACTGTACAGGAGACACTTCCCTCCACTCGCTGAGCAAGAGGGAGCTTCATGAAATGCCTTGACAGCATGGAACCAGCAGCAGCAGAGAGGAAATGACAACACTTTTTTGACACACGTGATCTAGCTCCATCAAGAAGCATTTCTTTTCACTTTGTCCTCCAATAGAATCAACTTTTCATGGACCATGAATACAACACGGAGCGTGGTGACAATAAGAACTAAACTTAAGTCCTGGTTCCACTAAAATTCTACCTAATTAACTACCTAATGAATTGAACTTGGCTTCAGTTTCCTCACATGTAAGATGAAAATGATAAGAATGAAACTGACCGTATAGGATTCTTAGGCAAGTCAGGTGACACTGTGTATGTGGAAATACTTGTCAAGCCCTAAAACACTTTGCAATATATAAAGTTGTGAAGAAACGTGTCTTTGTGGTAGAATGAGAGCAAATATAGTACTAATTTTCTCTCTTTACTATTGTTTGCAATGACTTTGAAGTTCCTCCCATCAAGGGGTGGAGTCTATTCCTCTCCCACACTTCCTCTCCAATCTGGCTGGCTTTGCAATCTGCTCTGGCCTGTTTAAAAAAAAGAAGAAGGCAGAAGTGATGGTGTGCTAGTGCTGAGCCAAGACCTCAAGAAGTCTTACAAACTTCCATCTGCTCTCTTGGAACCCTACCACTGCCAGGAGAAAGAGCCCTGAATAGTATGAAGGAGGGTTAGAGAGCATTTGGAGGAGAGCTCAGCCTTCCCAGCGGAGACTATCCTTGTCCAGCATACAGCAGCAAACAGCCGCAATCAGCAGAGCTGCCTCCTTGGACCATAGCTGACTGTAGGTGTGAGGGGGAGCTCAGCCAAGATCAGCAGAACCACCCAGATGACCTCTAACTTCATGAGGAGTGAAAAAAGCTTATTGTTGGAAACCGCTGGGTGTGAGGATGATTTGTTACGTGGCCACCGCTAACTGATACAGCATTATACAAGCATACCTGGCTGGCATCGCGGGGTCCATTCCAGACCACCACAATATTGCAATCAAGTGAGTCACATGAATGTTTTTGTCTCTTGGTGCACATAAAAGTTATGTTTAAACTATACTGTAGTCTATTAAGTGTGTAATAGCATTAGGTCTAAAACAATGTAAATACCTTAATTAAAAAAATTATTGCTAAAAATTGCTAACCATTATCTGAAAAATGGTGCCAATGCATTTGCTCTACTCAGGGTTGTCACAAACCTTCAATGTATAAAAACCACAGTATCTGTAAAGCATAATAAAATGAGGTAGGCCTGTAGCCTGCTACCAGAGTCCTTGGGAACATGTCCAGAAAGAGGATTAACATGGTCAGAACATGTGTGGTTCTTGCGCATCGATGACAATCATATGTTTCAGTGGTTCCCTTCAGCTTCCTTCAGCAAGTGCAGGGTGGTTTTAACCATAGTTCCTGGCTGACCTCAGGACTAAGGCTGAGCGCTTCTGATATCAGCAGAATGACTGCCCTTCGTTCGCAGGACACCATGTGAACAACTTCTGCTTCCAAGACATGATCTAAAAAGAAAAGAAGAAATGGCCTCCCAGATCCTATCAAATCCCTCATTGCGTACGCTGCCTCAATAAAGAGCCAAATACGCAGGCAGGTCTCTTTTTAAATATAGCTTCTGAAATCAACCTCCCTAGGTTGACATTTAAAAACCAGCTGATACAGGAAAGCAGGAATGGATTCGTTAGCAAAAGTGGAAAAGGGAAGTGATCAGAGGCTGGAGCACGAGAAGCCCATAAGCACCATAAATGCTCAGGAGAATCTGCATGGAAAGTGGAAAGGTAATTCAAAAAGAAACGCTAGGGTAACTCATCACATTCTTCATGATCAAGGATGCCCTTGCTGACAGAGGAGAATTACTGGTCCATGGATAACTGTTTCCCTTATTTCTTCCTTGCTTGCATTTTGATTACTTCCCAGGGCTTAACCTCTCCCGCAGAGTATGCATAAGCACGGGATAGGAGCCTTGAACCCCAGTCATTCAAATATCTCTCATAATTAATAGATTAGATTCACAACGTTATGAAAACTTGAAGGAATTCTACAAGTCCTACAAATATAGTCCCACCCTTGCTTAAAGAGTTTGCTGCTTTGCAATTTATAAAGTACTTTTTTTTTTTTTTGGTTAATCCTCACCCAAGGATATTTTTCCATTGATTTTTAGAGAGAGTAGAGGAAAGGGGGAGAGATACAGAGAGAGAAACATCGATGTGAGAGAAACACATCAATTGGTTGCCTCCCGCACCTGCCAATTAGGGCCAGGATCAAGCCTGCAACTGAGGTATGTGCGTTGACCGGAATTGAACCTGAGACCCTTCAGACTGCAGGCTGACACTCTATCCACTGAGCCAAACTGGCTAAGGCTATAAAGTACATTTTAAAAATTTTATTTATGTATTTCAGAGACAGAAGTGGAGGGAGAGATACAAACATCAATGATATGAGAGACAATCATCAATTGGCTTCCTCCTACACACCCCTCACAGGGATAGAACCTACAACCCGGGCATGTGCCCTGACCATAGTAGATGCTCAGTATATAGTTTTTGAGTGAATGGGACAATTCAAATGAGAATTCTAACTCCCTGACTGTGTTTTTATGCTTGAGAATTGTTCACTTATGACAGATACTAGAGGCCCGATGCACAAAATTCATGCAAGAGTAGTGACAGCAGAGCATTAAACTTCCTTCCCCCTGCTGCCGGCACCAGCTTCCTTCTGGCATCCTGGATCTGGGCTTCCTTCCGGCACCTGGGACCCGGGCTTCCCTCGCAGCCCCAGCTTCATCCAGAAGGTTGTATGGAAGGACGTCCGGTATAATTAGCATATTATGCTTTTATTATTATAGATGGTTAGGTCTCAATGCACTAACTACAATATATTTTTTAAATATATTTTTATTGATTTCAGAGAGGAAAGGAGAGGGAAAGAGGGAGAGAAACATCAATGATAAGAATCATTGATCGGCTGCCTCCTGCATGCCCCCTACTGGGGATAGAGCCTACAACCCCGGTATGTGCCCTTTACTGGAATCAAACCTGGGACCCTTCAGTCCACAGGCCGACACTCTATCCACTGAGCCAAACCAGCAAGGGTCCAGCTACAATATTCTGGTCCCCCTTAGTACCACCTGGACAACTGGCTCCACCAGGTTGTAGACTAAAAGACAGTCTCCATTGTGAATTAGGCAGGAGATACTACAGTTAACGTAAGTAAACTCTGCTTAAGTAAACTTGCAGCAGTTGAATTATCCCCCCAAAAAAACAGTGGGGTGCTATCATTTCTAGAATATCCTAGATGGGGGACACTTTCATAAGAAGCAGAGCATGATCAAAGATAGATGGGAGGAAAAGTCTGAACAAAAACCAAGAGAGGTTTAGCCATCTGAAGTCAGACATAAATTTTGACGATTTAAGTTTTTTCCTGGTCTCTGACCTGATGGATGATTTGGCCAACAGAACACAACTAGACAGCAACTTACAATAGCAACTCTGCTAGCTCTTCACAAAAACAGAGGAGGTGGCCTCCTCCACAGCAGAATTAGAAGGCCAATTAGAATGTTCAGATCTCCCCCCAACCATCTTCCTTATCTAGCTGCTCTTGTCCTGAGAACCTGACACAGAGCCCATTCATAAGATGTGATGGCCCTCCCTGCATATCAAAACAGGCTGCACATCAGAAAGGAGATAAAAAAGATAACCCCAGGAATTCACTCCAGACCAACCCAAGCACACGCTCAGGATGAGCAGTCATTTAAGACTTCTGTGCATGAGTTAATGAGCAAAGAAGGTAAGAACAACTATGTCTCCAGGAAATTCCTACATGCATGTAAGTTACCCAGAAGGGTAGCACATTAACTCATTCCTTTATTCATTGATTCATTCCTTCAGGAACCATTACTTATGCATCTGCCGTGTGACAGTGGCAATGTGAGAAAATGCAAAGTAGTAAGAATATTAACAACCACCCTCATTATGAAACACTCAGTCCAGTGCCAGGTCTGGCTTCATGGGTGTGCAACCCGTGCAGGTGCACAGGGCCCTGTGCTTGGCAGAGTCCCAGGCTTAGTTTAATGCTCTGCTGTCACTACTGAAATTCTTGATGATTTTGAAATAGGGGCTCTGCATTTTTATTTTGCACTGGGCTCTGCACTAGCCAGACTTGGAATATCAAAGCTCATACATGGCTAACACCAGTGGGACACACTGCCCCACTTTCTTTATCTCCCCTTCCATCAACAATATCATTAATACAAATGAGTGAATCTTTATTGATAACAGGGGGATTTCGATGTATCATCCGTGTGCTAGAATTCATCAGTTATTTCCTCTCATCGCCTGATCTTCTCTTCTTGCTGTCATTTTTTCTCCCCCACACCCCAAATGTTGATAATTGCCAAGATAGGGTAGCAAAGCTGACATAGGGGTATATGGAAAGGGTACTCATACTCAAGTGTCCGAAAATGCTTCCTGTACAAGCTGAGGGGTTAATAGCCTAATTTTAAGGTGGCCAGACACAAGAATTCCCTGTGTACTAGGCTGGAAGTTGTAAGTGGTGTAGGGAAGACAGGATCATAGCCATGTTCCTCCATGGGGGTACATATCTTGGGGGCCTCCAGGAGGAGAGAGCGCATGAGATAAGCCATAAAGAACGCAGGAATGGGCGGACCTAGGCACGAGACACCAGAGACAAAGGGAGCAGTGTGAGAAAATGCAAGGAGGCAAGAATATGAACATTCATCTCCGTTATTAAACACTGAGCAGCAAGGCTGGCTTCAAGGGTGTGCAACCTACATAGTCACACAGGTGCCCACACTTAGAAGGGCCCCAGGCTTGATTTAATGCACTGTTGTCACACTGTCTTGAAATTCTTTATAACTTTTGAAAAAGGGACCCCCACATGTAAGCAAAATGGCTGACATGCACTATCTTATTTACTCTGTGCAAATCCATAACATAGTACAGTGATTTAACGAATGAGCAAACTGAGGCATGGGGTGGTAATGTACTTTGCCAAGCGATATACCCTGAAGAATTCATGAAGCTAGGATCTGAGTCCTAGTTTTTCTTACTGCTAAAGGGATGTGTTTAAACACAGTGGTAGGCTGGCTCTCCAAGTAAAGACGGGAGCAAATAGCTCAGCTGGCTAGAGCGCAGGGGACATGAACAGGAGGAGGATTAGCAGGAGACAGATCAAGAAGGTTGAGGGAAACTGGATCACTGCAGTCCCCAAATGGTTATGGTCTCTTTCCTTTAGGACAAAGGGAAACATGGAGGGGCATGATCAAGGCTGTACTTTAGAAAGTTTTTATTGTAATGATATATAAGGTAATTTGCAGGGGGACAAACAAAAAGGCAGGAAAGAGACATTTGAGGCTCACATAGTCCTTCGAACATGAGGTAACAGGATTAATAATAGTGAAAGCTCATGTTTAATGAGCACTTACTCTGTCAGACACTGTATTGGAATTATGCTGTTCAATCCCTGTTAAAACCCTTTAGGGTAGGCCCTTTTTATTATCCCCATGTTATTGATAAAAAAGAGTAGGCAAACGAAGTTTAAATAACACGTTTATGGTTACATAGCCAGAGAGCAGCAAGGGTGTGATTGATTTAACTCCAGATCCAGTGATTTAAACTCCAATAAGTCTCTTAGCAAGACGTTTTTTTAACTAAAAAAGTTCTAACATATATATGAACAAAATTTTAATATAATATTGAAGAATGATGTTTTTTTAAAAAAAACAACCAGAAGGAGAGAGTTTTAGCAGCTTTGTGAATCAATTATAAGGCAATTCCATTTAAAACCCTTTTTTCCTGGCACAAAAACAGAAACAGAGATCAATAGAAGAGACTGAAAATTCTAGAAATAGAATAGAGTGTTTTTAAAAATGTAACATGATAGCACAAGCTTCCCATAATAAAAAGTGTTAGGAAGAATTATTTGATCAATCAAATTTAAATAACTGGATAATAATTTGGGGACCCGATCATGTTAGATGTGTATTTTTACACTGTACACAAAAATAGCTTCCACATGAATTAAGGAGTTAAATACAAAAAACTGAATTACAGAAAACCAGCAGGAGATGGAATAGAATATTTATCAGATTTGTGAGAGAACAGTCACTTCACTTTGAAGCAGTGGAATAAATCATGAAGGAAAAGACTGACAGATTTGAATACATAAAACATTTAAACTTCTGTCCAATAAAAAACACACAGCAAGACTAAAAAAGGACATTATACTTAGGGCAATATTTGCATTCCATCTGACAAAGAGGGCTTTAAAACTCAAACTTTATATGCCCTCATCCAAATTTATAAGGAAAACATCAGACTTCAAAATATAAATATGTAAGACAGGCGAAAAAAACGAACACACAGGGGAGAACAATCATTAAAGAAAAGAATAGAAAATTGTTCAGTTTACCACCAATTAATGAAAGTAAAGCAAACTTAAGATTTTTCACCTTTCTTTCTTTTTTTAAGAAGATTTTTAAAATTGATATTTAGAGAGAGAAAGGGAGAGGGTGAGTGAGAAACATGCATCGATTGGCTGCCTGCAACCCAGGCATGTGCCCTGATCTGGAATTGATCCAGCAACCCTTTGATGCATGGGACAAGGCCCAACCAACTGAGGCACACTGACAATGGAAAGATTTTCCACCTTTCTAAATAACATTTTCCCCCAAACTGGCACCACACAATGTTGCCACAGCTGGATTGAAACCTGTGTACCCATTCCTCAAGGGTGGCACTGAAAATGGACACAACCTTCTTAAAAATCCGTAGCGTCACAATACCTAGACAGACTCGGGCTCAAAACCACACTGGTTTTCATAACTATTAGTTACATACTGAGCACTTTATCTTCTGGGAGTAATAAAAGCAAAAGTGGATGTGAGCATGAAGATGTTTATCCATCTCTGTTTACGATGGAGAAAAACTGGAAACACAAGAAGCACCCCTAATTAGGGGGACGGCTTCATAAACAATAGCACAGACTATTGAACAGGGTAAGACAAGTTTAAGTTTTTCTTTTTAGAAGTCTAGTCCAAAGAGATGAAGACAGAAACAGAGGTAGCTTGAGGCGAAGCAGTATTAAGAGAAAATCATGCAATATTTCCTTCAAGGTTATCAGAGCCTGGGTGTGTATGTCAATTGAGGGGAACAATATATTAGAGGTAAAACATGAAAATGTGGAGAGAGAGAGAGAGAGAGAGAGAGAGAGAGAGAGAAGCGAAGAGGGTGGGAGGGAAGGAGAGAAGAGAGAGGGGTGACGAGTTTGAAGGGAGGGGGAGGTCCCAGGCAGGCTAGCCCTGACGGAGCGATGCTGTAATTCTGTAATATTTTATAGCACATTTATTCAGTCAGCATTTCGTGTGTCACTTCTCAGCTAGGAAAGGAACAATGAGCAGAAGTGCCACCAGGGGGCAGGTTTGGTACTGGCAAAGGGACTAAGAAGATAAGCAAAACAAAAAAAGTCTTTTCCTGCAGCACAGGGTGCATTCTTTGTTTTGCAACAATTGTCCAGAACAATGTCCGTAACAGCTGTGTTATAGGTATGGATTTTGTTCCATAAACTCGGGTGTGCAAGAACATATCAGTACCTTATATCTTTTAAATAAAATTAAAATCAACCTGAAGCCACTGGTCCTACGAGGCCAGGTTAAAAGTCAATCTCAGCCGTTGTTATGGCTCCCAGGGCCCTAAAGGGCCCCACAGAGGTTCTGGGAGCCTTAGCCAGGGCTGACATTTAGGCCCAACATACAAAATGCTTATGCTCTGAATCAACATGATCCCTTGATATGGCGTCACTGTGCTATGCCCTTACCTGTTAAGAATGGGCAGATTCCAATATCTGGAATATACATGTGTGTACACACACATGCACATGTATGTATATACACACACCTCCTTAGGGCACTCAAAGAAGGGGAGCTTGGAGTCATCCCTAAATGTGGAACTCTTGCCTCCTGCTCTCCTTTTCTTCTCCTCTTTCCCCGGTGCCTCCTTTCTGCCCCCAAACTCATTGCCTTTCTTTCATCATTGGCCAGATGAAGCTTTCAGGAAGACAGATGTCGTCAAGAGACATGCTCAAGAGAGGCATGGAGCCCAGAGGCCCTGTCTAATTCCGAGTCATCCCTAAATGTGGAACTCTTGCCTCCTGCTCCCCTTTCCTCTCCTCTTTCCCCTCCTTTCTGCCCCCAAACTCATTGCCTTTCTTTCATCATTGGCCAGATGAAGCTTTCAGGAAGACAGATGTCGTCAAGAGACATGCTCAAGAGAGGCATGGAGCCCAGAGGCCCTGTCTAATTCCAGGGATGAGAAAAGGAGAAAACACAAGCACAGAATATACCCATATGTCCCAATTGTGTTGCTGCATTTGCCACAATATTGCAATTCTTAAAATCCCCTGTTTACAAGTCTGCAATCCAAACATGAGTGATTGGATACGCCAGTGGCACAGATGGTGATGGGAAGAACATCAGAATCAGAATCCTCCAAAATATACAGAGGCTCTCAAAATGTGTAGGAGTTCTTATGCACATTTGTGAACACACACACACACACACGCGTGCACACACACATGCACACACACACCAGAAATCCATGGAGCATAGCAGGGGGCACTGAAGCCTCACCTACAGTCCCAGGAAGTGGCCTGTTTGGATGTCTTGCCTGGGAGGCTCCTACGGAAAAACATCAACCTACTCAGTTTATGCAGCCTCATCTTTCAAGAGCTGTTAATCAGAAACCTGCCAAGGAGAATGCTAAATTCTCTCTAAAGATATCTGGAATACCATATCAAGTTACATGCCAAATAAGCAATAAAACAACAAGCCCATCAAGCAGGTTCTAAAGATTTATTCCTCTTCTCCGTTGAGGAGAAAGGAGCCTGTTATAAATGACTAACATTAGCCACAAATCTGCAGGTCAGCAAATAAAAAATAGTCAGAATGACCAGGCGTGAGTGCAAAAGGAAAACATGTTCATTACTTTTAAGAATGTAAATTTTGTTGGCATAATGTAGGATTATTTACGAAATGTCGACAAAAGAGGAAATCTTCTGGTTTATAACACTGAGTAATGATGAGACAAAACCGACTGGTGGCATTTTCAATTACATTCTCTGGGTCTTTCACAGTCCCGTTTACCTTTACAGTCTATCTTCAACTTTCTCGCCCTCTATATGTAATCACTAGGCGGGAGGCTTCCGAAGAAACAAACTCATAAGCTTATTTTAGGCAGGCACTTTAGAGAGAGGGGTCACTCTACCTCAGTGCCGAAAGCTTTCAGAGAGCCCTGGGAAGCCTGTCGAACATCTCACTCTACACCATCACGGGCAATGCCTCTGAACTTAAAATCAGTGCAGATAGTGGGGGAATTTTAGTAAGGAGAGAGGGAGAGAGATATGGGAAGAAATGAGAGATTATACACTACGTCTGGGAAAAAGTCACGAGAGAAAATAGTTTGCAAACTAATTGTATAATCATGATCTCCAAACTAAACTGTCCCCGGTGGTGTAAGACGAAAAGATGAGAACATATCTTAATAGTTATTTACAAATTTTAAATTCATCATTAAAAAAACTTACTTTGTGTATTTTTAAATATATATACTGTATTTATAAAGTAATGCATGTACTTTGAAAACAATAAACATATATTGAGGTGAATGCTCAATTACTTTTTTACTTTATTGATTTGAGAGATAGACATATAGACATTGATTTGTTGTTTCACTTATTTATGCATTCATTGGTTGATTATTTTTAAAAATATATATTTTTATTGATTTCAGGAAGGAAGGGAGAGGGAGAGATAGAAACATCAATGATGAGAGGAAATCATTGATTGGTTGCTTCCTGCTCACCCCCAACTAGGGATCAAGCCTACAACCCAGACATGTGCCCTTAACTGGAATCAAACTCAGGACCCGTCAGTCCACAGGCCAATGCTCTATTTGCTGAGCTAAACCAGCTAGGGCTATTGGTTGATTCTTGTATGTGCCCTGACTAGAGACCAAACCCGGAACCTTGGTGAGACAACGCTCTAACCAACTGAACAACCCGGCCAGGGCCTCAATTCTTTTAACTGTTAAGAATATGTGGTCAAACCCTGAATAGCCTTTGTCTAGATAAGCACTCAAGGAAACCCCTGGCTTCTACATGTCAATTATGCTACACTGTGGTTTATCATTGTTGTTACTATTTTCACAAAAGCAATATACACTAATTGTAGAAAATAAATTAAAGAGAACTACAAATGAAAGAAAAAAAATCACCTGTAACTCTATATCTAACATATTCTGGTGCCTATTGACTGCCTCTTTTCTAACCATATATACAATATTTTATATGTATGTTAAGTATCTATACATAAATATGCTTTTTCAAAATTGTTATTAAATGATAGTGGCTGTTTTATAACTTATTTTTAATCAATAGTAAATTATGAATATGCTATTTTGGGACAGAATTTTAATTGTCTATACACTAGAAATTTGAATAAAGTTACGCAGTAAAATTTAACCATTTCCCATGGTTAAATATTTAGTGTTTTGCCATTTTAAATAATGGCTAGGCTCTTCTGAGTAGCTTTTCTGCCCCCACAATTCTGTAACTATTTCAAAGGATACATTTCTATAAATGGAATACTTGGAAGAAAATATATGCCAAATTAAGACATTTGATATGTTTTATAAAGTTAGTATTCAGAAAATTTGTACATATTTATGCTCATTAGCAGTTATAATGCGTCCCATGACATTTGCACCAACACTAGGCATTAACACTAAAACCACAGTAATTTTCTAATTTGATTAGTAAAAGCTATCCATTACCTAGTTCCGAAATAGTTTCCTAACTAGTAGGAAAACTGACGAAACTCCTCTGGCTCAGTTTATTGGTTCAGGGTTCTCAATCATGGAAGCCGCAATAGGTTGAGATGAAAACACCCGAGGATCAGACATGGAGGCCTTTGGATGCCAGGCAGATGGGACTAGATTTTATCCTGGGGATCAGTCATTCCATGGGACTGGTACTATACCCCTAGGGAGTATTTAGGAAAATTGGGCAGATGTTTTAGTTTTCACAGTGTTTGGGAGTTGCTACTGGTGTTTAGTGGATGGGGACCAGACATGTTAGCTGCCCTGCAATGCACAGAACAGTCTTGAGCAATGAAAAACTATCTCATGCCTTGCATAACTTTCACATATCTTACTGGAAATGCATGAGGGCAAAGTCTGATGACAATTATCCAAGCCTGAAACCTAACTCTATTTTACATACGAATGCAAGATAATCTGTGCCCATTGCTCATAAATACTAAGTTTTCTGCTACCATGTAAACTAAGGGGAAAAGATTTTCTTCAGAGATTTACCAAGGGTAGTGCACCATCTTGAAAAATTATTGTTACCAATACCACACCGTTTCAGTTACTTACATTTACTGTGATTCTAAGAGCATGTGTGAGAATCTTATAACTTCCTCATGCCTTCTCATATTGTCATGCCCAAGCATTTCTGTAATGGAATACATGTCTTTATTTTGAACTAACTTATTTCTCCTTATTACATGCAAGGCATTCTATTGCCTTTTACAAAATTACATGTAGGCAGGTCATAGTTTCTACTGGTTTCACTTTAGGAGATTAAAGGAAACAGTGACAATACTTATTCTAATAGTGGCCATTGGGTCTCCGCGGTGGAAAGCTGCTGCTGCAGAGCCCAGGAAGCTATTCCGGGCTTCTCGCAGGGCAGCGATATGATGAAGCCGAGCTGGAGGTGGGACAGTGCAGAGAGTAGGAAAATAAATGGGAAAAGGAGAAGGCAGGAAGCAGAGACCAGACAAGAGGCAAATATAACCTGGGCAGGGAACTAATGAAGACCTAGAAAACTGCAATGCCTGAGAGAATCAGAAAGAACATTTTTATGGAGGACATCTTAAAAAGAGAAGTCGTTGGAACCCAGTGACTGAATATAGTGTCACAGAGTGACTGTCAGTGTTATTAGATTGCAGAATGACTGTGTTCTCAAAAACAGTCTCACGTATGTGCACACACAGTTGAAAGCACACGCAGACACAGACAACACACACACACACACACACACACACACACACACACACTTACACACTATGAAATGTCAGATTCATTACCAAATAATCCCTCTCCTCTCCTGCTGTCAAAGGGAAGACTTATTACACCACTGATTCTGAAATCTGACAGCTAAACCTGACACTAGGCTGAATCAAAGGGGCAAAGCCTTATTCAGATTATTTATTTGTTTGTGATTCTCCATCCAAGATAAACCCAGAGATAAATTTCAAGTGTGCTTTAAGTGAACTCCAGGTTATAAATCATGTATTGTATTCTCATAGTACAGTAAGCATAAAACCACATAGATCAACAATAGATATATATGCCTCCCTTCCTTGACAGATTCATGCGCACACACCCACACAAAGAGAGAATAAAAGGAAACTAAGAATCTGGGAACCAAGGATAGTTTGTCAGCACGGTACATGTTTACTAATCAGAAGCAACCATAGCAATTAACATAGTACGGCATTAGACTGGACAAGAAAACCATGGTTCTAAATGACAGAAAAAGCATTTCAAAATGACGGGACAGAAAATCCTAGATATTAACCATAAGAGAATCAATACTGAAAAATATTGGGGAATAGAAGAAAGTGGCCTGATTTATATTCAATTTTCAGTTAAGAATAACCGTGTATTATATACTGAATTATCTGAAGTTAGCTTCTATATTCATCCTCGATTTCACATTTTCTGATAATAGATGATGTAAATATTTCTTTAAATAATAAAAAAGTGAGTCAAAAATATCTCCAGACATAATGGGATGCTTTAGTTATCCTGATCCATGTCTGCACAAAAGCGCTGTCAGTAAAGCACAAATATCACATTCTTGGTTGCTTTTCTTAATAACTGAAACGTGAGAAAAATAGCAACCATTTCCTTCTCACCTCTAAGCAACCATTCCCCCACTCCACCTAAAAAAAATGTCAGTTGCATTCCATCAAAGTGGGAAATGTCCCTAGAAACCTCACCATTAAATTCTCACATTGTTCTTTTTATGGGTTACTTACCATCTGAAATGTATTCTTTAGCACTCTCCTATTTGCCATGTATGGCAACAACGCAAGACAAATCCCAATGACTATGCTAACCGCCTAAAACGGGTAATGAGGGCTGGTCTAGACTGAGGCACAGATAACACCATCCATCTCTCCCCATCTCTGCTGCCTGATCTCAGGTTTGACAAGAGGCAGAATATTTATATATTGGGGCTGTATTATGCTACAGTGCAGGAGATTTAATGAGACATAAATACATAGAAAATGACCTGAGGCTAAAAGGAGATGCTGTAGGTGAGGTTATAGGTGGCTACAGCTTAAAGACCATGGTCTTCC
The DNA here is from genome assembly GCF_000412655.1 of Myotis brandtii. Lineage (NCBI taxonomy): Eukaryota > Metazoa > Chordata > Mammalia > Chiroptera > Vespertilionidae > Myotis > Myotis brandtii. The sequence goes on from NW_005369989.1 coordinate 2,939,813, forward strand.
CTCTTCCTCCTAATTAGGCACAAATTCCAAGCACCTTGACATGGAAGATGGGGACCCCATGACCCAACCTCTGCCTGCTACTCTCATCTCACCTCCTGCCACTGTCCCTTTGCACCCCCGTGGTCTTTGAATCACACTCTACTTTCTTAAAACTCTGGGTCATCATGCTTTCATTCTTCCTGAAGTATACTTCTTTACAATTGTCCCCTGGCTGGCATCTACTTATTATTCAAGACTCAGCTCTAGTATTGCACACCGGGATAGATAGCCTTCCTCTCTGCTTTCAGGGTTTAACTCCACTACCAACTACTAGTTACCTTGTGATTGTCTGTGTACTCATTTTTCTCCCCCAACATGAACTTCCTATGGGCAGGGACTGGGTCTTTTTTGATATCTATATCTCTGGTACACAGCATAGTGAGCACTCAGTAAATGTTTGATGTTTGCCCGACTGGGAAGTTCTTCCTTTTCTTCTACAGAGCAAGTAGAGAGCCAATGACTATACAAGCTGTTAAAACTACCACTGATTTCCCCATTGAGGGTTAGGGAGGGGTTTGCAAGTCAGAGCTTGTACTAACCAGAGTCAAGGAGCCAGCTGTGCTTGAGAGGGAAGACACAAAGGACAGAGGATTACCTAACTTCATGTGACCAAGTGTCGTGAACTCTCTCTCTACCTGTCATGGCCACAGAATCCTCAGGGGAACTCCCAGTGGGTCACTTCAATGTGCACTATGTCCACCCAACATGGGAGTGGGATCAAGTAGAATTGACTAAAGAAACGTCACAGCCCTAGAAATTTGGGTTTGCAGCGGTTCTCAACCTGTGGGTCGCGACCCCTTTGGCGGTCAAACGACCCTTTCTCCCTCTTCCTCCTAATTAGGTACAAATTCCAAGCACCTTGACATGAAAGATGGGGACCCCATGACCCAACCTCTGCCTGCTACTCTCATCTCATACCTCCTGCCACTGTCCCTTTGCACCCCTGTGGTCTTTGAATTACACTCTACTTTCTTAAAACTCTGGGTCATCATGCTGTCATTCTTCCTGAAATAGACTTCTTTACAATTGTCCCCTGGCTGACATCTACTTATTGTTCAAGACTCAGCTCTAGTATTGCACACCTGGATAGATAGCCTTCCTCTCTGCTTTCAGGGTTTATCTCCACTAGCAACTACTAGTTACCTTGTGATTGTCTGTGTACTCATTTTTCTCCCCCAACATGAACTTCCTATGGGCAGGGACTGGGTCTTTTGATATCTATATCTCTGCTACACAGCATAGTGAGTACTCAGTAAATGTTTGATGTTTGCCCGACTGGGAAGTTCTTCCTTTTCTTCTACAGAGCAAGTAGAGAGCCAATGACTATACAAGCTGTTAAAACTACCACTGATTTCCCCATTGAGGGTTAGGGAGGGGTTTGCAAGTCAGAGCTTGTACTAACCAGAGTCAAGGAGCCAGCTGTGCTTGAGAGGGAAGACACAAAGGACAGAGGATTACCTAACTTCATGTGACCAAGTGTCGTGAACTCTCTCTCTACCTGTCATGGCCACAGAATCCTCAGGGGAACTCCCAGTGGGTCACTTCAATGTGCACTATGTCCACCCAACATGGGAGTGGGATCAAGTAGAATTGACTAAAGAAACGTCACAGCCCTAGAAATTTGGGTTTGCAGCGGTTCTCAACCTGTGGGTCGCGACCCCTTTGGCGGTCAAACGACCCTTTCACAGGGGTCGCCTAAGACCATCCTGCATATCAGATATTTACATTATGATTCATAACAGTAGCAACATTACAGTTATGAAGTAGCAACGAAAATAATTTTATGGTTGGGTCACAACATGAGGAACTGTATTTAAAGGGCCAGAAGGTTGAGAACCACTGGATTAGAGGCAGGATAATTGGCAGGGCCATGCTAGGGGGGGTGCTGATGAGACACAAGAAGTCCATAGAGCCTGGCGCTTCATCTCATTCTGGATTGTCAGCCTTCACCAGCTGTGTTCAATAATCAGTTGAAACCTCTTGTTGGCAACCCTTTTCTTTTTTATCCCATAAGCCCCACAGGCATATGATGCAGGGCCTTTGTTGAAAGAACAGAAAGTCTCGATCTCACAAAGGACCCCCGATGTAGACTTCTAACATTACCTCCAAGTGAGAAGACGCAAGCAGTCATGTACTAGCAAAACTGAAAGAGGAAGCTGTTCCTCATGTAACTTTAATCTTGGGTCCTCTTACCTGATCCCAACTTCTGAAGTGAACTGTAAATCAGAACTTCTAATACATTCTATAACCATCTTGCACACAGCACAATTATTTTGAATGTGTGTGTCTGTCAAGTATGTTAATTTGGTAAATGTACACAATATTTACAACTGTGTGGAGTGCCATTGGTTTTTAATATCCTAGGAGCCACCTCTCTAGTTCTTCAAGAAGTTCTAGCATGTACAGAAGCCTTTATAGCAGGGGTCCTCAAACTACGGCCCGTGGGCCACATGCAAATACAAATATTGTATTTGTCCCCATTTTGTTTTTTTACTTCAAAATAAGATATGTGCAGTGTGCATAGGAATTTGTTCATAGTTTTTTTTTAAACTATAGTCTGGCCCTCCAACGGTCTGAGGGACAGTGAACTGGCCCCATGATTAAAAAGTTTGAGGACCCCTGCTTTATAGGATCAATAGAGAATGGTGCTGACTCTATTGCGTCAAGAGGAAAAATACAGTTTATTTATTACTTACCAAATTAAGTTTTTCCCAGAACTCAGGTCCTTCTTTCATCTCTCTGAGGCTCGGTGGAATGTACCAAAAGCAAATATTGGCATATTCAGGCTGAGGATTAAGGAAATTTGAAAGTTGTTAACCTAAGATTAATCTTAGATGCAACTAAAGTCTTAGCCAGTTTCTTTAAGAGTTATTATGTGTGTATTATGTTGATAACAAATCAGACTGCAAGAGTAGACATCCATTTTGCCTTACTTCTGATAACATCCTACTGGGAAATTTCCTTCTCAGTTGGGCGCACCTAGAGGGTCCTTCCCTCTAGGTAAGGATGCACACACCATCAAGAATAAACAAAGTTTGAAGCTGACTCAACCTAGTTATAACCATCATCACCCGATGTACATATGCCTAGCCTTGCCTGGGACAGGAATCATTCCTTTGTCCAGTGAATCAACACTATACACACATCATTGGCCTATTAGTCACTCAGTAGCCATCTCAGTTATCAGAACTACTGTCCTGGTATCACCGTGATAGTGTTCAAGTAACCCTTATTTTACTTAAAAATACGAGTAGTGATGATGGCAGTTCAGATATGCCAAAGAGAAGCGGTAACGTGCTTCCCTGAAGTGAAAAGGTGAAAGTTCCCCAACTTAATAAAGAAAGAAAAGCACTGTATGTTAAGGTCGCTGAAATCTATGCTAAGAACTTATCTTCTCTCCATGAAATTGTGAAAGAAAAAGAAAACTGTGCTAGTTTGTAGAGAGAGAGCACATTCACATAACTTTTATTACAGCATATTGTTACAGTTATCCTATTTTATTATTAGTTATTGTTGTTAATCCCTTACTAATTTATAAATTAAACTCTGTCATAGATATGTATAGGAAAAACATAGTATATTCAAGGGTTTGGTACTATCCCTGGTTTCAGGCTTCCACTGGGGTTTTGGGCCATATGTCCCATGGATAAGCAGGGACTACTGTATATATAATTATCGACTTTGACTTTTCCTAAATGGAAAGAATTATAGTTCACAGACCTAAACTCCAAATGGATCTTTGCATTTCTTCCCTTAAGTATGTATTAGGGCTATATTTAATCAATCCAATGAATGCATTTGTTAACAGGCTAAGCAGCTTGACACATAGGCGAAACTTAAGGTCTAAATTTACTTCATTACTCTAAATGGGAATACACAGAAAAGAGGCAAATGCAGATCACACACAACAATCCTTCGAAGTAGGAACTCTGGAGAACCATTGAGAAAGCCACCTCCACTGCTTGGGGGCCATCTGGCTCCCACAGATAAAATATCCAGGGCAGAAGGCTTCCTAATAATGAAAACCCACCTCAACTTTCATTACAAGGATGGAACTGTTTGCAGATCCCTAAAGATGATGATAAGAGGTTCCTCCTGCGATTTTTAAGCCTTTAGGAAGAATATATAAACAACTTTTAAGTCACTTCATCTTTTTTTTTCTCATGATTTTTTTATTAGCTCTATCAAAAGACAGTGCAGTTCTGAGGTATAAAGCACTTTCCATAAGCTCTGCAGCTACCAAATCCAGACAAATGAAGAAGGCAATTCAAACTTGAGAAAATAAAGATGTAACTAGACCTCAAGAAAATAAAGATGGCAGCTCAAACTCTAGGAAATAAAAGTGACTCAAACTCACAGTCTAGCCAACTGTATAGTTGTTGTTTCACCCGCTCCATGTGTAAGTACCATCCTAAAAGTTACAGACACTTTCTTACAGCATCATAATGCCAACATCATCTTACCTGATAATAGACAAACATGTAAATTGACTGTACCTTTGCTATGCCCACCAGCCATATGAGTATGCAAATTAACCAAACAAAGATGGCAGTTAATTTGCATACGTAGGCGCCCAGCGGCGATCAGAGCCTGCAATCAGAGCTGAGAGGTCCCCTGCCCAGGCCTAATGCCTTGAGGAGTTAGGCCGGGGCAGGGGAGGAGCCGGCGATGGCAGGGAGCAGGGGCAGAGTCGATGATTGCGGGGAGCTGGGGGTCCCCTGCCCAGGCCTAACACCTCAGCCACATTAGGCCTGGGCAGGGGCGGAGCCGCCGATGGCGGGGAGCAAGGGTGGAGCTGGCAATCGCAGGGAGCTGGGGGTCCCTGGCCCAGGCCTAACGCCTTGGCCAGAGGCGTTAGGCCTGGGCAGGGGCAAAGCCAGCGATCACGGGGAGCAGGGACGGAGTTGGGGGTCCCTTGCCCAGGCCTAATGCCTCGGCCACAGGCGTTAGGCCTGGGCAGGGGCAGAGCCAGCGATCATGGGGAACAGGGTCGGAGCCGGCGATGGCAGGGAGCTGGGGGTCCCCTGCCCAGGCCTAATGCCTCGGCCACAGGCGTTAGGCCTGGGCAGGGGCAAAGCCAGCGATCACGGGGAGCAGGGACGGAGTTGGGGGTCCCTTGCCCAGGCCTAATGCCTCGGCCACAGGCGTTAGGCCTGGGCAGGGGCAAAGCCAGCGATCACGGGGAGCAGGGACGGAGTTGGGGGTCCCTTGCCCAGGCCTAATGCCTCGGCCACAGGCGTTAGGCCTGGGCAGGGGCAGAGCCAGCAATCACGGGGAGCAGGGGTGGAGCCAGCGATGATGGGGAGCTGGAGGTCCCCTGTCCAGGCTTAAGGACTTGGCCACAGGCATTAGGCCTGGGCAGGGCCCAAGCTGGCAATTGGTGTGAACTACAGAGGAAACACCTTTTCTGACCACTCATTGACTAAGCTCCCTGTATGCCACTGGTAATATTCTTAGTAACCTGGGTAATAAGAATCCAATAAGGTGATCTAGGGTTTTTTACCACACTCTTGGAGAAAAAAAGGAACGTCTGCTGCTGGAGGGCTAAGAAATGTCATATCCTGCCCTAGCTGGTTTTGCTCAGTGGATAATGCCTCGACCTGCCCACCACAGTGTCTGGGTTCAATTCTGACCAAGGGCATGTACCTAGGTTGCAGGCTCCTCCCTGGCCCAGGCCCAGGTCAGGGCTCATGCAGGAGGCAACCAATCAAAGTGTTCCTCTCACTTTGATGTTTCTCTCTGTCTTTCCCTTTCTCTTCCACATTCTCTAAAAATCAATGGAAACATATCCTCAGGTGAGGATAAAAAAAAAAAAAAAAAGAAATGTCATATCCGATGAAAGACACATCTTGAAAATGCCTAAAGAAAGCTGTCATTTTTTCATGGTGAAGGGGCTGGAGTCCATGTTGATGAAAACACCTTCATGGCTGCGATGACTGGCAGTGGCTGCAACATCGGGGTGATGGGGTTGGTGCCTTACCCTGATCAGCCCGGTCGCCTCCCACAAAGGGAGGCCAGACTGTGGCTTAGGCCCGCTCCCCAAGGGGAGCAGGGAGCAGGCCTAAACCGTCAGTAGGAAATCCCTGAGGGCTCCCAGTATGTGATAGGGGTCAGGCTGGGCTGAGGAACACCCCCCCCCCCACCCCCAGTGCCCAAATTTTTGTGCACCGGGCCTCTAGTGCTTAATAAAATTACTGATAATTCCCTGGTATTATCCAATAATCAGTTCATGTTAGAAATTCCCCCAACTGTTTCAAAATGTACTTTTACAATTGGCTTGTTCAAACTGGGATTCCAAAAGCTTCATAATTTGCATTTAGTTGCTATGCCTCTTCTACCTCTTTGAACCTAAAGTGATTAACACCACTTTCTCCTTATTTTTCTTCATGCCAATGACCTGTTAAAGAAATCAGGTCAGCTGTCCTATAGAATGCCCTACATTTGAAACTTTTCTTCTTGCTTCTTTGAAGTGTTACCAGAAAGTCATTTAAATATGGGTTCTTTTGCTATCTTTGCAAGTCACTACTTTTCAGGAAATTTGAACTCCTTTGTGGATAGTGGTGGAAGCCATAGTCAGAATTCTCTGGAGCAGGTTTTCCAAAACTTGTCTGAAGACCTGGACTACTGCAACAGTCTCCAATTTGTCTCATTTATTCTTTTCTCATCCTGTCTTCACCCCACCCTCTCCCCATTCCTCTCTTCCCAAGACAGCCTGCATGATCTTGTAAAATGGATGTCAGGCTCCTGTCTCCTTAAAACTTCTCCAATGATTACACTTGGAATAAAAGCCAAAGATCTTGCCATGACCTACCTGATTCCAACTGATCTCCCCATCCACCTCTCCAACTTCATCAAACACTGCAACTTGCACCCCTTGCTTAATATACCTTCTTTTGGCTCCTCAAACACACAGAACTCTTTTCAGCTTTGCCATTGTTTATTGATTCTACCTAGAATGCCTTCCCTTCAGACAACAGCAAGGCATGCTGTTTACCATTATTCAGGTCTCAGCTCAAAGATAACTTCAGAAGACCATACCTGGACAACCCACACCTAAGAAGCCACCCCCCACTAATTTCTTGATTTAGCATTTCACCCTACTTATTTCCATTATAATACTTATTGTTAGACAGACCTGAGCAGAGTAAGAACAATCGGCCTGGTACAGAAACTCACCAAGACAGAAAGCCCTGGATGCCTAGCAAGGGGCAAACTGGGAACACAAGAACCTTGCCCCCAGGATAACCTATCCTCCCCCTGCATATCACTGGTCATGCAGTTTGGACCCCAGATCTTTCATATCGCTGGTCAGGTGGTTTAGACCCCCAGACCTTTTCCTCCCTGAAGATAACATCTAGGCCCAGAAAAGCAGCAAAACCAGACAACTGACACAATAACTGCCTCAGGACCAGCTGCATTGACTAATGATCCCCCATGCACTGGCACTGACCAATCAGTGGAGACCACGACCCTAAAAGAGCACACTTGGAAAGCTGATGACTATTCTATTAAGACCCTCCCCTGACATATCCCCTAAGATTTCCACTTGCAAGAGAGAGATATGCTCAGGACAAAGGGCCCAGTGTGAACTCTCCCTCCAAGGATCATGCTCGTGCCATTCCCTTCCCCCTTACATTCCCACTCAGGCAAGTATCCCTCAACCTCTAAGGGACTCCATGAGACTTGCAACCAGGAGAGCAATGGGCAGCAGCAGCTCGTCCCAGGCTAACCCCTCCACCCCCTGAACCCAACTCCAAGGCCCCCTTTTCTCTGACTTCTCAAGACAGCCCAAAGCAGCCCAACCTAGGCTTTCATGCTGCTTCTTTTATGACCTTCCTTGTTTCACTGTCCTAAGTACATTTTTGCTGCCATCATGGACCCCAATACCCTTTGGCTCAGTGCTGTGTAGCTCTTCCCTGTGGATATCCCTGTTTCCCATTCCCTTTTCTTTAAATAAATTCAATTTTTCTTTAATCACTGTCTGAGATGCCTATTTAGCCTGCTGCACATCATCAACGTTAACTTCTCACTTATCACATCTGTAACTGTCTAATTATTTAGTTGTGTACTAGATTATCTCTTACTAGAGGCCCAGTGCACAGATTCATGCACTGGTGGGGTCCCTTGGCCTGGCCAGCGCCCTCTCGCAATCCGGGACCCCTCAGGGGATGTCGGAGAGCTGGTTTTGGCCCGATCCCCACAGGCCCGATCCAGACAGGAGGGAGCCCGATCCTGTGCGTTTAGCATCTGTTCCCTGGTGGTCAGTGCACATCATAGTGACTGGTGGAATAGTCATTCAGTGGCTTAGGCTTTTATATATATAGATGAATTCATTTGTTTTCCTAAGATTTCTCACTATCTGATATTTCCTATGTATTAATTGGCTTATTTATTGCCTATCACTTTTCATTTGAATGTAAGAACCATGAGAGCAGGCAACTTCCCTGTCTTATATCTCCAGTGCCTAGAACTGGGCCTGCCACACAGAAATTGTTCAATAAATCTTGCTAAATAAATGAATATCAAAAAAATAGCTAGATTGCTTATATAGGTTCCTACGTTGCAATATCTAGATGATTTATTTTCCCATTGCTCCAAAGCTAATATGCTTTCATTATTTTATGAAAAGAGAAATTTTTATATTAGGTTAAAACTGTTATTGAGCCTGGCTGGTGTTGCTCAGTAATTGAGCGTTGACCTATAAACTAGGAGATCACAGTTCTATTCCTGGTCAGGGCACATGCCTGGGTTGTGGGCTCGATCCCCATAGGGGGACATGCAGGAGGCAACTGATCAATGATTTTCTCTCATTATTGATGTTTCTAACTCTCTCTCCTCCCTTCCTCTCTGAAATAAATAAAAATATATTTTAAAATATTGCTATTGAGCATATGCTACTTATAAGAAGATCTAAGACAACCTCACATTTTATATTTCTTAAAAAATCAGAATTAAATAATATTCCTCATGTTTTCTAATCATAAATTTGTGGGGGAAAATATTCTCTATCTTTGTAACCACCTATTTCTTATTGTCTAGCAAAGAATCCAACAACAAAATGACTTATTTTCCCATTGCTCCAAAGCTAATATGCTCTCATTATTTTATGAAAAGAGAAATCTATAAGCATTATTGTACATTCACTTAATTGATTTTTCACATGCAGGCACCACTATAGTACAGCTGAATATTTGCAGTACAATCATTATGCAATTTATATATCAGGACAGAGGACATAATTTATTCAGTATTATCCTTGGTAATTATTATTGAGCACTTTAATTTTCAATATGTAAAGGCAAGTGTGTTCTCTGAATCCAACAAAGGAAAAACACTTACTAATAGAGTAAATTAACATAATGGACTCTCTGAATTAAGCTAATGACTTGTTTCTAAGTCTGCAACACAAAAACCAATGAAATATAATAGATTGGAAAATTACCACCTTCATCACTGCTGAGTGACAAAATCATAGGCACAGTTCCGTACTTACTTCCATCAGCAACTTGAACCCTTCTCTTTTCTTGATTTCTTCTACCAGATACCTAAAAAAACCCACAATAATATTTATAATCTGAAATCTAAAAAGTCCATGAACATGACTGACATATGACAAAACTGTTATTTCTGGACCATAGACAAGGCTTAGAAATATGAGGCTTAGGAATAAGTAAGGGTAGAGGTATAAGCAAAGGTATGAATTTGGCAGATACTCCTGAACCTATTGCAATCTCCTGGGGCCTGAGTAAAAAGACACATTTTTGGATGAGATGATGTCTATCTCACACGTTAGCATCAGACTTTCACCCCATTATGAAATCCACACAAAGGAGACTGGCTATATATCTCTGAACATGTGGAGTTCTCATTCACATCCTAGGTGGATATTTAGCATAGGTACTTAAATTACCTAGTTGACTTGGGGAGAAAGAGTTTTTGGTGTGTAGTCCTGCTTGCAATTTCATTCAAGATCAAGGAAGCTGAGTGTCATCTTGTCCAAGGCCAGGACAGAGGGAAGAATAACTGATTATTTGTATTATGTTCAAGTAAGCAGGTTGTAGCCATTGGTGAACTATCTCTAAAGTCATTTTGAATGTCAGGGGAAAAAAATTATCACACCACAAGCAAAGAACACAGATACATGAGATACGGAATCTGATGGAGAAAAGACTGAAAAGACATTGAGAATATAAAGTAAATTAATACTGACACTCCTTCCCTGGGATTGATTTTTTATATTATAAAAGGCCTGTGGCCTTAACGCCATAACGACCGAAATGACAGGTCACCAGGAGGTGCATGGAGCACCTCTCAGGCCCTCTCCCCATCCCCAGGGCACCAGCACCATTGGCGGAGCATCGTGGGGCGCCGGCAGCGTCCGCGGAGTGTGCAAGGCGTCACGAAGCGGTGGACATGGCCCTGATTGCAGGCTAGGCCTAGGGGACCCTACCCGCTCACGATTTAATCATGCACTGGGCCTCTAGTTGTCTATATAAAAATAGAAAGCTTCTGAAATGGTTGGCCTTGAAAACTAGTGATTTGGTCATGAGCCTTGAAAAGTTTGTAATACTTGACTCAATATTTCAAATTTGGGGGTCAAATGTAAGGAGGTGATTAGGGGTGCTGACAAAAATGTACTTGCTAGGGTAATTTATTGTGATTTTATATGTAATAGCAAAGAGAGAAAAAGAAAAGGGAAAGAAAGGAAGGAGAGAAGGAAGGAGGAACATCACTCCCAGGAACAAGCACTGGCTTTGAAAACTATGGTCCAGTCAGTTATAAGGAGTTATGGTACAACCATATGAAATGTGATCCTGTCACCAAATGACACATATTCAATTAATATTTAAGGACAACAAAAAATGCTCTTCTCAGGCCTCAATTCCCTTACCTATAGAACTGAAATAACACAATCTACTTTTCTAGTCTCAAAATGCTGCTGTAAAAATTTTTTAATCAGAAATTAACAAATTATGAAGTATAGAAACTGTGAAAATGAGGGTGGTTAGTATCATTATGCTCATTTGTTATAAAGGCTATTCTAGAATGTGAATATGGACTCAGTTCTTTTTCTCCAAACTTGTTTATATAGTTCATCATATAAGTTTAAATAATGGTGTTTAGCAAATAAGTTATATCATCTTTAAATGATACAAAATCTGATGAAATTCTACCATTATTAACTAGATAATATAGACCCTTTATTTTGAGCAATAATATTGTGAATGCACACATACACACACACACACACACACACACACACACACACACACGTTTGTGCGTGCGCGTGTGCTACCAAAGTATTTGATGTTTGACATACTCCTTTCCGTGGGTATTTTTTTCAGGAAATGTTATGTAGCTGTAATGTTTGAACCTTTAGCACACTCCTAACTTTGCAAAAAGCAACTCCAATGGTTAGTAAACATCAGAAAATATGCTCAAGATCACTGATAATCAAAGAAGTGCAAATTAAAACAATACTGAACCATGTTGCCCATGTGATATAAAAATAAATTTTAAGAGAGACAACACCTAAAACTAGTGAAAATGTGACAGAAAGCTGCTAAAAACCTTTTAAAATTAATAATAATCATATCTTCTGATACAGCCAACCACTTTAGAGATGCTGATCCACCAGGGAAAAAATAATCACTACTATATACACACATACACATATACATCTTTATATGTATATGTACATATATACATTATTGAATCTAAATCTATGTGTGTGTGTGTATTCCATACAAAATAACTAGAAACAAGATTAATGTCCAGAAATTGGCAAGTGGTAGAATAAAATGTATTATAGCAATACAATGTAATATGATGCAGCTATTAATAAAAATGGATTGTGTCTACTTCGATTAAACCACAAAAATTCTTATGATATTTTAGTAAGAGGTAAAAGCAAGAAACGAAACAAAATGTGGATACTATGATTCCACTAAGAAATTACAAAAAAGGAAAGCAAAATTAATCCTTACCCACAATTATATATGATCATGTAGTAAAGTATGAAACGATACTTAGTAAATTATTAGTGATTACCTAAGAAAGGAAAAATGCAATGCAATGGGGGAGGTAGAAATTATTAACTCTCTTTTCATGTTTCTTTGCAAAGTTTCATAGATGTGGTTACTTGTGTACTTTTGAAAAGGTACTGAATAAAAGATAAAATAAAAAGCACAAAACCAAATAGACATATACAATCTAGACAAAGAAAGCTTGGAACCACACTTTTCCTCACCTGCTCAGGCAGAAACCTATAGACTAGCTGTTCACTCGGAAGCCGATGACATTGTGATCTCATCCTGAGGAAGCCTTCACTAATCCTGGACACCTTGAGGCTACAAAAACTTCATATCTCCAGAGGTCCTCAGAATGACTACAGAAGATTCTAGTTGTGTAGCTAATCAACTCTGGGACAGAGCAAATTCCTTAGCCTCCCTGAGCCTGCCTCAGTTTACTCATGCATGTAATGGAGATGTGAGGCTAGATTGGTAAAATCCTTCCCTAAGAGATTATGACTGTATGAAACTTACACACCCTACTTATAGTCTCAATATAAAATATTTCTGCCAAACTGGCTAGAGCTGCTCCTGGGAGAAAGGCATCCTAAAACAGAACTGAATCAATTAAATTAAGACTTTGCTCTTTGCTAACCACGGGAACCTGGCTTTGCCTGAGGGTCAATATCCCCACTGCAGTCACTCTCAGAGCCAGGGTTAACACTCCAACTGAGTTGAGAGTAGAGGTCACTCGGGTGAAGAGTTGCTATTATAACAATTCCATGCTCCATGACACACCATGTCAATAGGTTTCCCACATGAAGGGGTTCCATTGCCAAATACATCTGAGCAATGGCTGTCGTCTACAATTAGAAATATACTTGGCTTAATTTATAAGGACGTTTATTGAGCTGGTTAGATGGTTCAATGCTATCATTAAGAAGTAGGCATTTTCTATCATTTCAGCCAGCCATATGCTCAGGATAAGTAAAATTTTTCATGTTCATCAAGCTATCTGCTACAGCTCCATACATCACGTCCTTATACAACAGTGTTCCAAGAAGAAAGAGAAAGGGCTGGAGCAAAAATGGTTTTACTTAATTTTTCTCTATTTACGTAAGACTATTTCCCCCAGATGCCTTCACAGAATTCTTCCTGTATCTTATTGACTGAAGCTGAGTCATATACCCATCCCCGAACTAATTGTTAGCAATGGGAATTGGCTTGGACCAATGTTCACAGCTGGAACATTGTATTCTTACCTACACAAAATCAAGGTTCTGTTGGCAAAAAAAGGGAAGCATGGTTGTTGGGGGAACAATTAACAGTGCCTGCATTCTGGTTAAAGCAAAGTTAAAAATGTTTCTAGATTACAAGCCCCCCTCAGAGTCCTTAATGTGCTAATGAACACTTAATCTCCAAGAGAGGAATAATGTAGTAGTTAGCATTTCCCAAGCATATTTGACCATGAAAATATTTTTTTTGGAAGAACATTTATTACGATGTTCTGGATATCTATTATCCCACAGAGCATAGTTTCAGAAATGCTAGTTTATAAGTGCCTCAAAAATAAAATCAGTTTTGAGAGGGAATCAATATAAGGTTTTGAGTCACTTCTTCCTACATTCATAGGAATGATTTATTCCTCACAACTTTTCTTTTCAATATATGGAAACAGCCTAGAGATGAAATACATTTAAAAAAAACTATTCTTATCTGATGCCAGCCAGGAAAATAAAAAGATGTACATTGATTTTTGGGACATAATGCAGGAACCATAAACCACTTCGACCAAAAAGAATCCAGGTAAATAGGTTCAAGGAACAACAATAGCTTCATAAAACTCATCACTGTCCTCACTACGCTTAGTAAAAAAAGAGAAAGGAGAGAAAAAATACATCAGCAAGAGTTTTCACCAAACCTACTGGGTAAAAACTCATTATATGAAGATTCTGGCTTGATTTTGAAGCATACATTCATGACAATCTTGCTCTGAAACACTTTCCCTTTCTTTGCTTAAAAATGTGCTTCTGATGTCAGATACCCTCCATTCTCTGATTTGTTAAAGGAATTTAATATTTTTGCATTTCATTGTCCTTTCTGGGAATAGCCCTTCTAGTCCCTTTCTCAATTCACCAGCCACTTAGTCTTCTCGGAGCACTCTGAACCAAGTTTCTCTCCTGGTCTCATCTCCTCACTTGACATTTTTTTCTGATACATGGAGCCTTGCAGAACTCCTGGGAGTTCTTTCCATCTGCTTTCTGTATGCTCTGCATACATTAAGACATAATGCATGGCTGGTGATTCATCACAAACACCTACCTACTACCTTCTACTGCAATGATGATTTTTTCAAAAATCACCAATATAAAAAATTGAAAACGTTAGTCCTTCATAGTCTTCTGGACTCTCCTCCTCTTGTCACCTGGAGAAACACACTAGCACCAAAGTGCCATTGTGTAACTGCTCACCTTTTCCATACTGACAACAGTAAATCCCTGTGTTCATGCAAGCCAGTGAAATAAATTCCACTGGAGGAATTGCAGAGACGTGTGTCAAGGGGATAGATAAATGATACATTGGAGACCTAGCAACAGCAGAATGGGAGTTTGTGAGCTGTTCGTTGTTGAAAAGACCTATGTTCGTGACTCTTCTAGATTTGCTTTAAAAATTGCCCCTTAGTGAATATCCATTTAACCTGAGTGCCACAACAATAGGCTAGAACAGCCGTGGGCAAACTACAGCCTGCGGGCCGGATCCGGCCCGTTTGAAATGAATAAAACTAAAAAAAAAAAAAGACCGTACCCTTTTATGTAATGATGTTTACTTTGAATTTATATTAGTTCACACAAACACTCCATCCATGCTTTTGTTCCGGCCCTCCGGTCCAGTTTAAGAACCCATTGTGGCCCTCGAATCAAAAAGTTTGCCCACCCCTGGGCTAGAAGGTGCCCTCAGCAACAGGTTGCCCCAGGCATTGTGAAACATTTTCCACTTTCTTAGGCAGAAATCTGAGATGCACAATCTCCTGCCTTGCGCTGGAGATGGTGATTTTAAACCTCAGCCCCCTGGGTTTCAATGGTATGTTGCTTTAGGTTCCCAACACCACTGGTTTTCAAACAACCCAAGGAGAAAGCAAGTTTCCAGTCGTTAATATTTCTTCTGAGAAAGGTGCGGTCATCAACTGGGATGACAAGGGTCAAAAGAAAATTAGAAAAGCCTTCCTGATCTTCCAGGCCATACATGTTTCCTTCTTGCTGGATCTCTGACAACTGGTGAAATAGGAATCACAGTCCTCCTGAAAATGTCTGTTCCTGCTTTCCCAGGGGAAGAGGAGCAAGCTACCTGGTCAAGGTGATGGCAGTCTGTAGGTACATCAAAATCGGGCCCTTAAGTCTTAAAGTCAATACAGAAATTTCAACAATAAGCTCCATTTTGATTCAGGAACATGAAAACATTACTTCTATCAGGTCAGTGCAATCTTTACTACAATGTGCCAGGGGTAAAGAGTTGCACAGCTTTTCCAGGATTTAAGACACCTAACCTAGGGCCTAGGGAAATGGTTATGTTAGCTACGTTAGACTGCTGATAATAGAGGTGCACTCCAAATAGTAACACAATTCTCATTTGCATCTTCACTTTGCTAGAGTTCTTATCTGCTGCAGGATATTATACTTCTAGGAAACAAAAGTGTTAGCCATAAATTAGAGAAGTTATAGCAAGTAGAGCCGAACGCCATGAATGAGAATCATTTTTATTACATAAAATCTAAAGCAGGTGGTCTAGGGTCAGTGGGTGCGGTGGAAAAATGGTATTTTAACTCTCAGCAGTCAGTGGTCTGAACTGATTATGCTGGCTCACAAAATCAATGGTGTTGTAGTGCTAGATTTTACTGGCTAGTGAGAGCTAATTGTTAAATATTCTGGAATTTTGTAAACCACAACTGGAAATTGGCAGACATTACAAACTGAGGCTTTGTTTTCCCCTCCCAAGAGACATTTTATCTCTAGACCACTACACATGGACTCAAGGACACAGATTATCTCCCAGAATTGAGAAAATGTTACATTTCCCGCCCCTAAAGAGCAGAACCACAAACCAATCAATTTAAAAGGAAATAAAAATCATGAAAACAAAGACCTTATATTGCTATCTTAATATAATTCTTAATCCTAAAGTAATTTTCTCCAAGTTTATAATTTTATATTCATTCAAAGTGATATCTGTAAAAGGACTTAGCTTTTGCTTGGTATTGGGGTTGGGAAAACAGAATAACTTTTGCTCACTCCAGGAATAGAGTGTTAGATATTAAGAATGTGGAACGTTAAGGAGAATAAAACTATTATGAGTAACAGCATGAAAAAGGAGGGATTATTTTTCAAATATTAAATATAGGTCACGGAGTCTGCAGCAGTGCTCACTGAAATGTTAATTCCATTCAATTCAACTTGACAAACATTTATAAACAATAAGTGTTGCTGAATTGAAGTGAAATGTTAACATTTATCCTCCTGTGATATTTCTCTGCAAAAATTAGAAAAACTCCTTTGACTATAAATTAAATTCTACCCTGAGATGAATGTTAACTTTATAATAAATACAATCATCAAATATTTATATCTCGCCTGTTTCATGACACCTGTTATTAAATTACTCAGCGGCTTAGAAAAAATAATGCAGAGATTCTACCACACTTAAATGGTATGAGAAAATACAAAAGAGTGAACAGAGATTTCTGAACTTTTAATGAGCAACTATGAATATTTATGGTAGACAGTTCCATTTTTTTTCACCTCTGAGTAGTTCTCGCCCTACTTCTGATTGAAGCACTTTAGACCTACTTCTACTAAAAGCACACTGCTCACCTAGTTTCAGTACATGTTCTATAGGAGGAATTGAGTGTCTCCCTAGTGCCAAGGGAAGGCATGTGGCTCAGCATGACCAATGAGAGTAGCACCTTTCCCTCAAAACAGTGACTGATTCTGAGGTGGATGCTTGCTTCACACAGAAATGATTATAAATTTCCTCAGGGTTATTGAGAGAGGAAAAGTCTCTCCTTTTTCCCTTGACCCTGAATGTGGGAGGATGTAGATCTGACACTCCTGGCAGCTGCCTTTCCTCATAGGAAGAAACCAAACATGAAGGAGAACAGACCTGATAGATGGAGATAAATTGGGGTTGGTGATATTGTTTAAGCCCCTGGAGTAAGCCATTCCAGAAGTCGTCACTATACTAGCTTATAAGTAATATGAGGTAATAAATTATCTTTCTTTCTTTATGATACCTGGAGTTAACATTTCTGTCGGTTACCACCAAAAGAATCCTAACTGACACATATTTGCAGATTTTTCAAACTACTTCTGAAACCACAATCACCAGAAAGTGCCAAAGCCATCTCTTCACCTGTCCTTATAACCAAATCCTTTGCCATGTACTTTTGCAGTTCTTCCTGCAAAATGGTAGACTGTACTTCCTGCCTTTTGACATTGAGATTGGCCATGAAATGTGCTTTGGCCATTGGGATGCTAGTAGATATGATGCAACCAGGAGGTTAAAGTGGGCTTGCCTTATCTTCCGTCAGCCCCTTTACAAGAACACACTCCGGCTAGCCTGCTGGCCCAAGGAAGATGAAAGACATGTGGAGAGTAGGCCCAGTCTGCTTTTCTCCACCCCAAGCCACCACAGTATGAGATAAAGCCACTCCAGCCACGTTGCAGACTTTAGACGAAATCATTGTTATTATAAGATCCTGGGTTTCCAGAAAATCCGCAGTGATGCTCAGAGCATCGCTGTTGCACCCAGTGTTGCAGAGAGCACCCATACCACTCCCGGTGTAGAAAGAAGACATTGTTTTAAGTCTCTAGGGAGACACTTCAGGTTTTGCAAGTGAAATGTAAACAGGGAGTGAAGAAGGAGAGATTATTCAAACCAGAGATCACAAACTCTGATGCCTGTAGTGGCAAGCAGGTAAAAACAAAACACAAAAAACTGACACTAAAGCTCATATAGCACATGCCAACCAGGCACTGTTCTGAGTGTTTACACATGTTAATTCATTTAATCCTCATCACAATTATTTGAGTTAGACACTGTTGTTATCTCCATGTTACTGGGGTGAAACGGAGGTACAGAAAGGTTAAAAAATTTTCCCAAGTCACGAAGAGCTTATAAATGGTAGAGCTAGCACCTTTAAGCTATAGTAAAATGAGCTAGATAAGAAACAGGATGAGAGGAGGGGACGATGGTTCTTCCGAGAGTCGGGCGTCATGTTCAGCAGCTTGTCACCATGTGGGATTGAGAGCATTCGGAATAGAAGCCAAAAATCTAGATTTTTAACAAATCTCCCTATTTTTAAATACTATTTTAAATGTTCAAATGTTTTATTTTTTAAAATCATGAAGGTTAACCCTATGAAGTTCAGGCCCAACAAGTCACATTTAAAAGTAAATTTGCTCATGGCCTGCCCATTGGCACCCACAGATCCAAGCTTAGCAGCAGAGTTCTGTTCAGGTGATATATGTGTCCAATGCATATATCAAGAGCTCTTCACATGTCTTTGAAAGTGGGTTCAAAAGCTTTGTCTCTAATGTTACAACAAGGCAAGCAACGCTGGGGCTTCCACTTTACCTTTATGCCTTTACACCAGCCCCACAGGCTCAAGACCTGCTATTTGGGTCCTTGAAGTCACCATGATCTCTCTCACATCTGGAAATCTAGGCCTGCTATTCCCTCTGCCTGGATTATTCTTCTGTCCTTTCTTTATTGTTTCTTAGTTGAATGTTGCTTCCCTGCCAATGACCCTCATGAATATACTGGGGAATCCTGCTGAGTGGTCTGGAGCACCATGCACCTTCCTTTAACAAAAAAGTAGGTTCACCTGTATTTTTATCTGCATTAGCACCAGAATGTATTTCTTACTAGGCTAGGATCCTGGAGGGCAGTGGGTAGGAGTACTTTGCTTACAATTCCTATCACATAGTAGATACTGGGAAAAATGGTTATCAGATAAAAGAAGAAATCCACAAATGAAATAATATGTACAGACCTCACAAATGTTACTGTCACTGAGTCTATTATAGACACACATGGGTACACACACACACACACACACACACATACACACACACGCACAAACACGCAAGTACCTCGATAAAGCAAGAGCACGATTAACTCTTTCTTCAAGGCCTAATGTGCCCAGGGCCTTCCAAGTCATCCAGAACTTGAATGCATCTGCTCTCCTGCTACACTGGATAGACTTGTCTCCTGTGTCGTAGCTGACATCATAGAATTTATCCTGCTGGAAGAGGTAAGACGCCTTGGCAGAGTAGCATTTCTTAAGAAGACCCTTTTGGGGGGAAAAAAGAAGAAAGATTAAAAGATTGTCCATTTTTAAAATACACTTAATTTTGAAAACAAACACCCACAAACATAACCTGTATGATATTCTACTTTGTGCCAAATGTGCTTGGTCTCATTCTATGATTGCCCTAAATCAGAAGCAATAGGTATGTATTAACTTGGAGATAGATTACCCATTGTGTTTCCAGAAAACCCTCAGAGTTGAGAACGCTAAATCCATCGTTAACAATTTTCCTGATGAGTACTAGAAGCATTGAGACAACCATGTCATCATCTGTATGAAATCAAGGTGGGCCAATTTCTCAGTATGAAATAAAAATCTGTTTATAACTCACTCAAGGCTCCTACCATATTATACATACTTTATACAACTTCATATGAAAAAAAAAACCACTAGGCTTTTAAAACCTCTTCTTTTCAACTCATCTATATTAAAGAGGCCTGAAGTGACAATAACCCAGAGGAAAAAATCTGAAGAAAGTGCTATGGAGGAGTTAAACAAGTGTCAACAAGTTTTAACAACCACAGTATATCAGCTACAATTCCAAAGGTTTTTTTGAGTTGGTGTCACATTGGTTTTATTTGCAACCAAAATCAATTTGCATTTACTGACTGCTAACTTCTTGCCAAGCAGTGGAAGACAATTCACTATGTTTATCACCATTTTAAAGTCTTAACTTTGACCTCAGATTATTACAGTTTAAGCCCTGTGGCCCTCAATGTCATTTGGTATCTACAAAATCCCAGATTTTCTAACCTGTCCTTCACAGCCCCCACAATTCCCTGAGCATCTTCATTACCTGAGAATATCTAATAGAACCATCTGTCTATCTCCCCAGCATAACCAAACTACTCAATGTCCCTTAACCACTAGATCATGCCCCATCTGCACCTTTGCTCACACCATTTGCTTTACCTTATCTCTATTTTAATATAACATATGACATTCAAAAGAATATGTACACAGTATACTTAAGTTCTGAAGTTTACTAACACCAAACATAGTCTTCCTACTTTAACAAGGTCTGCCCTTCCTTTGGGTTCCATCTCAAGTTCTGCTTCCTCTTCAGCTTCTTTATCTGTTCATTCGATTGGACTCACTTCCTGCCTTTATATTTGGCTGTATTTGTTGGCTTTCCTCCTGCAATGTCACCACTCAATGAGCAGTCTGCATGTATTCTCTCCTCATGTGGCAAAACCGGTTCTTGAAAGCAGGAATCATTTCTTATCCACATCTTGTCCACATCCACAGAGCGTAACATTGTACTGGGCACAGAGGACCCTCACTAAGCAATTAGGGGTATTATGCCACTCCCCATAGTCCAGCGGTTCTCAACCTGTGGGTCGCGACCCCTTTGGGGGTCGAACGACCCTTTCACAGGGGTTGCCTAAGACCATTGGAAAACCCCATTTGATTGGACTCATTTCCTGCCTTTATATTCGGCTGCATTTGTTGGCTTTCCTCCTGCAATGTCCCCACTCAATGAGCAGTCTGCATGTATTCTCTCCTCATGTGGCAAAACCGGTTCTTGAAAGCAGGAATCATTTCTTATCCACATCTTGTCCACATCCACAGAGCGTAACATTGTATTGGGCACAGAGGACCCTCACTAAGCAATTAGGGGGATTATGCCACTACCCATAGTCCATACTCCTCTCACATTCTCCTGACATGTAGTATGAACAGAATAAACACAGATATATGAACTTCTCATATGATGCATCTTATAAACCTTAACAATGCAAAAATATCAGTGCTGTACTGGAAGCTACAGAGAAACTCCGCAGGAGTCATAGAGGTCCTAGAAATGATCCCTTTTGAACAGAGAATGAATTAGATGCATTCATTGGACTGATCAACTTGTACTTCAAGGTATCACATTCCAAACAAAAGCATGCATTTTGTTATCTTAATAGCAATTTTGTCTTGGGTGGACATTAATCTGGATATAATGTGTCCCATTACCATAAAGCATGATTTTATACTATATAAAATTATATAGCAACTATAATCAAGAACTCCAAAATCCCACTCATCCATTATGCAAAATAAACTGAGTATAAAATAATAATTAAAGGAATATTAGTAAGCCTTCAGCCTGGCCTTGATAGATATAATTGGGAGACCCTGGGGAAGAGCTGACTGCTCTGATCTGAATATTAAGGTAGAAAAAGCCCCTTACTCTTTAAGCTACTTTAATTTTATCAGCAATCTTTCAACTTTGATCACAGCAGTCACCACTGCATCTCCTTACCCTCAAATGTCAGGAAATTTGGTTATTGTTTCCATAGCAACTACAGCCTGACCCATGCATTACAACATTAAAAGGCCATGGCATATATTTCAAAGACAAAGCACACACACACACACACATACACACACACACACACCTGCATATATTTCAAAGACAAAGCACACACACACACGCACACACACACACAAATACACCATATACACACACACACTTATACTTGCATCCTGATTACAAATTTATTTTCATTAACTATGCAAGATTCAAAAAATTCCCAAAGCAAATGAACTTTAGACATGTCTTGGGCAAGTTTCAGTGACTTATGCTAGTGGCTAAAAGGAAGAGGAAGCCCATTCATTATCAGAAGACAAATGGATCATCTTAGTCAAATGGAGAAGAGGAGAGCCAAGAAAATATACAGCAGAATGAGTGATTGTCCTGCGGCAGTGACATTGTTAATTTCGTTGCACTGAAAAATCCTCCTGCCTTGGGAAGCTTCCCATAAAGAACTAGAGGCTTGGGATTTACTTTATTGAAAATAAATGAAAACTATTTCCCCAACGTTTTTTTGCTTTGCATTTTAGTTTATATTCTTGTATTAAAATTGATGAGATCTCTTTTGTTTAAGATACACATTAACTAAGGAAAGATCTCCAGAGAAAACAACAATATTGGAATAAGTATAATAAAAGCTAAGATTTTTACTTTTTAAGTGTAAAACACTTAATCTGTCATTATTGCACTACCAAAGAGAAGGACCATGTTTATCTTGCTCATCTTTATACACTTAATCCTAGCAGGACAATAAAAACTAGTTATATGGATCCTGGAGACAAATATTCAATGAGAACAGCTTTATAGTGTGCTATCTCAAACAGTCTCATGAATTAGTAGACAATGTATAAAAATTTTCACAGAGGCAAGTGAAAGAAATCAAAGTAGCTTAAGCAAAAAGGGAAAATTGTACAGGCTCATATTTTAAAACATCTAGATCTATAAAATCTGCAGGCACAGTTGGATCCAGGACTACATCAAGAATTTGCCTTTTTCCTCTTGTTCTAGTTTCTTCTATATTGGCCTCATTCCCACAGCAGAAAGCTGGTAAGAAGCCTGGGAACTAGGGTATTGCAGTGGGGCCTGTGAGCAAAGAAGGAGGCTCTGTTGGAGAGAGATGGGCAGGAAAGAAGAGACAGCCTCTGCCATTGATGCTACTAAGCAAGCAGCAAGTCACCATTGGCCTTCCAAGCTCAATTTCTTCTCTGAACCTCCTGCTGCCTAAACCTAGCAGGCAGCCAGTTAGTAAGGGAGCCTGGGAATTGTGGTTTTCTGGAGTCAGGCCCTTTTCACAGCAAGGCAGAGGAAGGTTGAAGAATGAATTATACGGTAAAGAGAAACAGGCAAATGTCAAGCACACAGCATGAGGACAGAAACCATAACTCTCCTTTTCAGTGTTTGTATTCACAACACCTAACCTAGCACATACCAATAATGGCCAGAGCCAACATTATAAAGTCCTTACACTGTATATGCATGAAGTCATTTAAATCTCAAGTTGTACTATTTTTGTCAACACCCATGTACATGTGAAGAAACTGCAACACAGAGAAGTTTGGTGAATTACCTAAGATCATGTAGCTTCTAAGTGGTAGGGCTGGGCTTCAAACCAAGGCCTCTTGAAGCCAAGGCCTAAGCTCTTTACACATCACTCTCTGCTCTCTCTATAGTGAGCACTTAAATATGTGTGGAAGAGAGTGCTCCGTAAATACTCATTAAGAGTTCTTAAAGAGGTTGGTGAAATGGAAAATGGCAGTAGAGTACACATCAAACTAAAGGTCAAAACAACTAACATCCCATTTCGGGCCCTTAACTTTGTCCCTGTAGATATAACTTTGGCTTTTATTAGTGGCAATATCTTGTCTCTGAAGCATTTTAAGATTTTTCTAAATACTTGTGACTCTGGTGATATTTAAGGAGATCACTAAAAACACATAATGAGTTGGCAAGTTGTGTATTTTCCTTGTCAAGATTAGTCCAGTCACGTTTGATTTCCACAGGCCAGATCAGATTCAGCAGCCACTTTCCCAAGAGTCAGTGACTACATGAGGCTACTTTAAGTCCTCACTTCTTGCAATCACATTTTTCAGCTTACCAAACAAAAGCTACCAAAAACTCCCATATGGCTCTTCCCATATTCTGTCCCGTTTCACCATTACTTACAGTCAAGACATTGTCTAAATTAAATGCCTTAGGAAGTTGGTATATTAATCATCTTTGTACTAATTAATTCATTCCAAAATTATGTATTGAGGACCTATTTTATAGTAAGTACTATGATGCCAGGAGTTTGGGCATACAACCCCAGTGGAAGTACTAAGCATCTAGGCCAGGGGTACAGAATCGTTTGGTCTGGCCCTGCCAAGGCATTGGGGGTGAGTTAATTAAATATCTGACCAAATATAGCAGGCGAATTTTTAAGTTGATAATTTTGTATGGCCCACGAATGATGTTATAAATATTCAAATGGCCCTTGGCAGAAAAAAGGTCCCCCACCCCTGATCTAGGCTAACATTTGTTGACTAAATGGACAAAATTAAATTTAGGCTGTGAATAGCAGAAAGGCTTGTTGTAATGTAGACTATAAAAGTGAATTTTAAAAACAATTATACCTTCTAATATTGGCTTTATTTATTTATTGAGCAAACACTTTGAGAGCCTTTCTGTATGCCAAAAGCTGTGCTAGGCACTGGTGCTGTAATGTCACCATCCTTAAGAAGTTTAAGATGGAGATAAGGACAGAAAAACAGGCAATTAGAGCACCGTGCTAGAACAGGGGAAAGAACAAGGTCTAAGGAGCATGAAGAAGGGTCATCTTTCACTAACTTAGAGATGTTAGATAGTGCTTTCAGAAGAAGAAATGTGTCGCCTGAGAGCGGAAAGATAAGGAGTTGCTGAGTAGGAGAAGAGAAGATAAAATTAATTCAGTATGACTGGGGCTAATTAATGAGGTAGGGCATAGCTCGGAAGGCTGTAAAGGTAAAAAATAGCCAAGTCACCAAGGATCTTAACTGCCTCTGTAAGAATGATGGGTCATGGAATTTTCACAGGCCCAAGTAGATATTACAACTTAAACTTCATTATTGTTCTGGCAGAATAAAGTGAGAATCAGCAGATGTGGATTCTGCTTTTGATTTAGTCACTTGGAGTCAGAGCTCAAAGCAAGTCACTTAACATCTTGGGCTTCATTTTTCTCATCGACCTAATGGAGATAATGATACTTGCTCTACCTACCATGCAGGAATACTGTGCAAGCCTAGTGAAATAATGTTAACTGCGAATACCTCTCCGTCTGCTCAAAATCCTCCCCACCACTCCTCTCTTACATATTCCTGTACCCCTGACCCCTCCCCCCACTGCCACTGCCTATTTTTCCTTAGATTTCTCTCCAGGAAAACTGCAGAATAGGATGCCTGCTCTAGACACCATCACTGTTTATGAAATAAGCATATTACACCTCTCATCGACCTCCCTTTTTTAATGGGATGGATCCACAGAAACAGATCACATTGATAGAATGTATTAAAGCTATCAAAAGGAATCTTAGAAGAATAGGAAGAATTATCCACAGTCTTTATCCTCCAAGTGGAGCTAATCCTGCCCTTGTCTACGTTATCATACTTGACGACCTTCTTAGATGTTGTGGGTCTTTATAAGTCTCAGCATGGTTTGTATGGAAGACACAAAAAGCAGAGTAAGAAATGATATTGGGCAAGGCCATGCACTAGGTGGAGTGAAAGCTAAGGAGCCATCAAATGACCAGGTGTAACTTGTCTAGTTGTCTTCAGTTTCCTTATTCACACAAGAAAATGGATATGTTGAGTGGCTGCTGAGTGGTGGGAATAAAGGAAGCAAATGACAGTAATGCCAGTGTTATTTCCCCCCAAAGGAAACAAATCATACTGAACCATGGAAAAGGTCAGTGTATTAGGCTGTGCCATGAATAGCCTTGAAAGGAAGAAAGGAAGAGAGAGAGAGAGAGAGAGAAGAAGAAGAAGGAGAAGGAGAAGGAGAAGGAGAAGGAGAAGGAGAAGAGAAGAGAAAAGAAAAGAAAAGGAAGAAAAGAAAGGAAAAACGAAAGAGAAAGAAGGGAGGGAGGGAAGGAGGGAGGGAGGGATGGACAGAGGGAGGAAGGAAGGAAGAAGGAAGGAGGGGGAAATGTCCAAAGCTCATTAGCTTTGGGGATTTTTTTTTTTTTACATTTCCTTTTCCTTTCTTTTCCCTTTAATCACAGTGTTTTTGTGTTGTGCCCTTCTTAAATTCAAGAAGGAAGGGGAAATGTCCAAAGCTCATTAGCTTTGGGGATTTTTTTTTACATTTCCTTTTCCTTTCTTTTCCCTTTAATCACAGTGTTTTTGTGTTGCGCCCTTCTTAAATTCATCTGTAATCCAAAGCATGTGTCATTTCATTTGTGGATTGTTTAGACACCTCTCATTTTTCCGATGGCATTTTTTGACTGCCTTTTTAGTATTTATTGATTTCATTCATTTCCTTCTGTTTCAGTTTTTTCATTCTCTGTTGGTGTGGAAAATTGTTAAAACCATCTGGTGCTATATCCAGCTTGACAGAAAGATTATTTTTGAGGAAGGGCCACAGTTTTTCTTTGAAATCGCCACCAAATCCAAGGCAAATGCCTTCTCCTCTGCCGTGTCAAAGGCTGGTTTCAGACACATCGTGTGTCATAGTGCTTCAGTGTCTACAGAAGGTTCACGTCCTGACTTACAGGCTTCCATTACCAGTTCTGAATAATTTTTTTTGGTCAATTGATTCATCTTTCTTTTCTATTACATTCAAGCATTCTAGTCATTGGTATCACCTACAGGTCAACCTCTGTCATGTCTTCAATTTATTCTACAATTCTCACTCCCCTCCTTTCCCTCATCACTTGTATGTCCTGGAAGATGCCATGTATAGAAGTTT
The DNA here is from genome assembly GCF_000412655.1 of Myotis brandtii. Taxonomy (NCBI): domain Eukaryota; kingdom Metazoa; phylum Chordata; class Mammalia; order Chiroptera; family Vespertilionidae; genus Myotis; species Myotis brandtii. The sequence continues at coordinate 2,966,448 of NW_005369989.1, forward strand.
GCTGATATTTAAGGTGCTTTAATTTCTGAAGAATTGCTGAACAGTCTGTCCTGCTCTCTCCTGCCATGTGGTGACACATTTGAGCATGCTGTCCTGCCATTTCAATTAACTCCCTTTGTAAAGTTCACGCCAGCCTCCCTTGTCTCAAAATACTGCTCCATTAGCCCTCTTAGCAAACTTGCTCAATGGACTACCTGATTCTGTTTCCAGGAAGTTTCTGGGTGCTGTGGGCTAGATTACCAGCAAAAAAGAAAACATACAAAAGAAGTGATTTCCTCTCCTGCTTCATTCAGTTCTTAACGCTTTTAATACACAGTATTCTGTGACGTATGTTCCTTGAGGAAACATCATTTTACTCATGATGTTTTGAAAATGAGGTTTAACTTGATGTATACTTGTATTTGTTTTCCCCTTTGGGCTGCAAATTATTTATTTGTTTTTTATTCCTAAGTTGCTTTTCATAGCTGAGTTCAGTCACTCCTTTCCTTAATGCATTTGAAGTATTTTTAAAATTATCATTTACCCACTGTGTGTACTGTTCTAAGATAGCAAAGAGATCCTACAAGTCTGTACCCCAGCTCAAGGTAGAAGTGGCATGAAGGGGCACTGCATGAACTGTGGGCACAATCTTCAGGTCTGTCCCAGGCGAAGCCCCAGCTGAGGCAACTCCAGGCCTTGCAAGGCCGCAGCCTCCCCGGCTCAGCTCCCTTCTCCATTTGCCTCCCTACCTGCTCCTCCCTCTAGTCGCTCCACAGCCACTTCAGAGAAAAATGACAGGAAGAAAGAGCAGCACGTGTGCATCAACACAGACGTGAAATTACAAGTGGAGGGGTAGGAGGAGGAGAGGGCCTAGTTCACGGAGGGTGGGGCCAGTGAGACTGGGAACACTAGTTCCTTTATTTTTTAAAATCTTTATTGTTGGAAGTATGACATATGTTCCCCTTTTCCCCCCATTGACCTCTTCTAGCCCACCCCCACCCTCCGCCCCAGGCCTCTACCACCCTTATGTCTGTGTCCATGAGTTGTGCATATGTACATACAAGTTCTTTGGTTGATCTCTCTCCACCCACCCACCCTCCTCTGCCTTCCCTCTGAGATTGGACAGTCTGTTCCATGCTTCCATGTCCCTGGATCTATTTTATTCATCAGTTTATTTTGTTCATTAGATACCACTTATGAGTGAGATCATGTGAGACTTGTCTTTCTCTGGCTTATTTCGCTTAGCATAATAATCTCCACACACTAGCTTTTCTTGATAGTGGTTTCCATGCTATCATCATACGAATTGCTAAGAAATCGTAAGAGCTGAAGGTCTGGTATAATCTGTGAAACCCACTGACTATCCTAGAATAGTTGGGCACTGAGTACTAATACGAAGGCCCCACTTCTACTTCCAGAAAGCATCCTGGAAGATTTCAGAAAATTTAGTTGAGTTCTAGGCCTACGGATCTGATAGGGATTTTCAGAGAACTAATAGAGTACGTTACTGCTAAACCTTAGATCCTATATTTTCTTCTGAGGTGTAAATCTTCCTTAAATACCCCTAACTAAGAGTTAGAGTGAACTGATTTGAAAACAAGAAAACTGAGCTATTAGATAGTCTTAAGAAATGCAACTGAATAAGTCTAAGCAGTGATGGTGCTTACAGGAGAGAGGAGAGCTGGTGTGTGAGAGAAGGTGGAAGTGCTTCTATAAATAGGTAAGAAACATTTGATAGTGCGGAGATCACTGCATGCCCTGCAAGCATTTAAAAATAGTGCATAGTGCAACTGGGCTTCTCTCTTAGAACAGATGGAGATTTTCCGATTTTCTCTAGGCAACTATCAACATAACATCCCTTCTCTGTTAAAGACAATCTAAAACAGTGTTTTTGCAACTATAACTCACAGTAAGCAATTATTTCTTAAACAGTGACAGAATCCCCCCTAATATACATGAAACAGAAACAAAAGCTTAATGGAATAGTACCTATTAGTACTTGAATTGCATACCGATATTTTCTATTCCATTCTATTCTGACTGTTCATTAAAAAAGAAAATGAAAAGTTGTTATGACTTACAACTGACTGTACAACTCAAGATCAATTAGCGTGGTGGTTCTTAACCCTTGATAATATTAGAATTGTCTGAAGAGTTTAGAGGGGGAAAAAACAAAAAAACAATGCAGAGCCCTTTCAAGACCAAAAAATCAGAATTCCTGGTATGGGGTAAGGGCAATCCTTATAAAGCTTCTGAGATGATTCTAACGTGCAGCAAGGACTGAAAACCACTGCTCTCATGGTCTCAACCTTACAGTGAAAACTCCTGGTCAAGGAGTTTCAGTCAGGCATTGCTTTCATGTTGAGACTAGAGAACTCTGAAGTGCTGTGTTTTTACCTGAGCATATAAACCAAGGTATTTATCTGACTTCTTTTTTGTGCTATTAGTGTCTGTTATCAAACTTTTGTGTGTGAATACAAGTGAAAAATGACTTTTTTTCTATGCACCTAAATAAAGAGAATATAGGTGGGATATGGATAATGCTAGAGTTTTAATCATCTATGAAACATATCCAAAGATGGTGGCATCGATGTGATGGGCAAAATGACTCCCACAGCCCTAATCTATTCAACTGTTTAATTTCCTATGCTTTTGTGATACAGACTAAAGCGTCATTTGTTTTTGGATATCTAGTCATATCAACATGATATAAGTAAACTTTGCTCAATCAGCTCTGATTGAAGGAATTGTAGTCTTTGCTCTTTCCTGCATTATTTCCAACTCTGAGTTTCTGAGATTCTGTCATATATATACATGACATACTGTATATGTAAATATATGTTTACAACCTACTTTGTGCCCAGGGGATTTAAGGCAACTTACAAATATAGAATGTGGTAGGATTAGAATAGAAAAGGAGAAAGTGAGGGAAACAAAGAAGAAGAAGGCAGGAGAGATGAGGAAGGTGGGGGAGATGAAGAACAGAACAGGAGGAGGAAGAGGAGGACAAAGGATGAGATTAAGGCCAAGAGAAAATGTGATGAGGAAATACAATGAAGCCTGGAGTATATCTGTGCCCAAAAAGCACACTGGAAGGAGGGTGAAAGAGGACAGATTATTTGCCAGTTTCTCCGCACACCTGGTAATGCGTGCACAGCAAAAGCATCCAGTGGCTATTTGCTGCTCTGCGCATTTAGTGTATACCTGTCAACCACATCACTTCACCTCATCGTATCACTATTTCATTCACCTGTAAATTGAAGATAATGACACTGCATGCGGCCCACCTCCTGTGGATTAAGTATTCGTGGCACAATGTTTAAGTGAATGTCTGGAAAAAATATTTATTAACATAGAACATATTTCTTCAGTCTGGATGGCTTAGTTGCATCTCTTCAAATACATGGACAGACATATGGAGGAAGTCTTCTGTCAAAGTGGACAAAACAGACACAGAGCAAGTGTGTTGCATTGGACTGAGGCTAGAAGAGTGATTCTACACCAGGGGCACAATAGTTAACAAAATCAATCTATGTCTCCAGCTTATTGTGATGCTGTTAACAAGGGCCTGGTTTCTTTTCAAATGGAATTTTACACATTCAGCAGCAAGGCCGCTGGCCTACATTTCTTGGAGTCAGCGCATCCTCTAGAGGTCTGGCCTCTGAGGCTTGGTGTCTAGCTAAGAGATTGATTTTATACAGGGGGAAAATGCTATGCAGGAAGGCAATTTCTGAACACAAGTTCCTTGCTCTTCTTTGTATAAATCCTTCTAAAGAGTTGCTGGAAATTGTTGCTATTACTGTAACCATGGGGAATCCTACTTAAAACTGGCCTTAAATAACAATTCAAAATGAATCAGGACGCACGTGGTGAAAATCCTCTGAATAGAACACAAGATGTAGTGGACAAAGACTTTTTTTTTCAATGACTCCTAATAACGTTCAGAAATGTACTAAAATGATGAAGAATTTTTCCACTGTACAAGTGGACATTTGTCCAGACAGAGGGATCTGTGCGCTCGCATGTGGCTCACTCGATTTGGCCACAAAAAGGAAAAACTACCTTCACTGAGTGCCCACTCCATGGCTGGCACTGCACTGCACACTTTTGAACATTGTATCATTTAATGTCATAGCAGTTCTTCAAAATAGAAAGTGTCTCCTTTTTGCAGATAAAATAATTGAAGTTCAGTAAAGTTAAGCAACTTGTCAAAGTCACACAGGGCAGTCGTAAGCAGAGGCAGAATTTGAACACAAGTTCTGCTGGGCTTCTCAGTCCATAGGTGTGTTTACCCACTGAGAAATCATATTTAATCCCAGAATTTCCTAGTTTAAACTGTGGTCCCAGTGACTGGGGAAGGCAAAGTCCTCCCCGCTGGGTGTTTCTAAAATACAAATGAGCAAACAATTTCTATAAAGAGCCAGATAGTAAATATTTTCAGCTCTGTAATCCATACAATCTGTGACATAATTATTCAACTCTGTGGTTGTAGCATGAGAGCAGCCATACAGGATACTTAAGTGAATTGGCATAGCTGTGTTCCAATAAAACTTTATTTACAAAAACAGATGCAAAGCTGGATTTAGCCCAAGGGCCATACTTTGCAGATCTCTGTTCTGAGACACATCTATGAGACGACTATTTCCAAATCTGTAGAGATAGGAAAAGTTAAACATTTACCCAAAGGCTCCAACCCACTGGCTTCCATTTTTATTAAGGCAAGTGTTTAATTCTTTTAGCTTCTAAAAGAGAACACCTAATTTAGAAAATAAAGTTGCCATGGTTTATTTTCCGTTTTAGTTTTGAGAAATTACATATATATGTATTAGAGGTCCAGTGCACGGATTCAGGCACATTGAAAGGAAATTAATTAGAAGGTGGCCGGCAGGGTGGGACTGGGAGAGATGGGCCGAATATGCCCTGAAGCCAACCTCCCGTTGTCCCTCCCTGGAGGTGCCAGGGCTCAAAGGGCGTCTGTGGAGTGAGTGGGGTCCCTCAGCAGATGGGGTCCCTCTGCCTGGCCTGCGGGGATTGGGCTGAAACCAAAAGTTTGACATCCCCTGGGGTGTCCAAGAGTGCGAGAGGGCACTCTGCAAAGCTGTTGTCGCTTGGCAGCTCCTGCGTTGAGCATCTGCCCCCTGGTGGTCAGTGTGGGTCATACCTACTGGTCAGTTGGCCGGTTGCTTAGCCTTTTATATATGTAGACTAGAGGTCAGGTGCATGAAATTCGTGCACTCAGTGTGTGTGTGTGGGTGTTCCTCAGCCCAGCGTGCACCCTCTCACAGTCCGGGAGCCCTCAGGGGATGTCTGACTGACAGCTTAGGCTGCTCCCCGTGGCAGTCAGACATCCTTAGCACTGCCCTGGAGGTGGGAGAGGCTCCTTCCACCGCCGCTGAGCTCACCAGCCGTGATCTGGCTTCTGGCTGAGTAGCACTCCCCCTGTGGGGCCACAATGACCACCAGGGGGCAGCTCCTGCATTGAGCATCTGCCCCCTGGTGATCAGTACCATTCGGTTGATTTGCATATTAGCCTTTTATTATATATATATATCTGTGTGTGTGTATACATATACAAGTATATATATACAGAGAGGAATGGAGAGGGAGAGAGATACATCAATGATGAGAGAGAATCATTGATTGGCTGCCTCCTGCATGCTCTCCCATTGGGGACTGAGCCCACAACCCAGGCCTGTGCCCCTGACTGGAATTGAACCTGGGATCCTTCAGTCCAGGGCAGTTTTGAGAAATTCTTTATGCAACTTCCATGGAGAATGAAAATTGATGATCAGACTCATCTGGTTTACAGTTTCTAACTTCCTTTCTTCCCCCAACACCGCAGGAAGGAGAAAAAAGTATTCTGTGATGAAACAGGTTAAATCTGGGTTCACTTTCTGTTTTATTTTAAGGTTGTATTTTGTCATTTGTAATATATCTTTGCTAAAATAATGTGGCAGGAAAGGCTGTGAATTTCAAACTAGAAACTCATTATATGCAAACAGCTAATAGAAACTACTCACGGTCAAAGAGCAAGAAAGGAGGCAGGGAGGGAAGGCAGACAGAAAGGTTGTCTGATGGGTTGGAAGTGGAGGGGTGAACTGACTTCCAGGATTCTCTGGCTCAGCTGGTTTCTAGATATGAGAATGATGTTTTCCAAACCAAACTCCTGTTTGTTAAACTGCAAAGTCCTGAAGGGGACATTGGACCAGGTATATTTAGAACAATCTTAACTGCAAATCCTGGCAGAGAGTGACCATAACTACTGAATCTCTGTACACCCCTGAGCAGTAAGAGAAGTCAATGAGAAAAACCTACTGGCAAGGTCTGTGGATCAAACTGAGTTAGAAGGAGATTTACAGGTCAGTTCAAGCAGCCTGAGTGGTTCTGTAGAAAAGAGAATTAGCAAAATAATTAGCAATAGAATTTCACTTTGAATTGGTTCTATGTGGATTGATCACTCATATTTTCTCTTTCTAAATCAACATTTTCCACACATCACTGTGACTTTAAACAATGTTACAGTGTTATTTATGACATGCTATTTATGACTTCTATACTCAGTTTCCTCATCTGTACAGTGGGCAGAGTAAAAGTCCCCACCTCATTTATCTGTTCATCACTTGCCAAGGCCTATATTGGACATGAGAAGAGTTAAGGAGCTTTTAGTTCAATGGAGATGACAGGCTAATGCTGTGACCACAGAGGACTTGGTGGTATATGCTGAACAAGTGTGTGGACAGAAAAGAGACCTCTAAATAGAGAAGCCAGAAAAGCAAGAACCCGCCCCCCCCCCTCCCCTTGCCAGAGGAAAGTTGATGCTTAAGCAGAGTTTTATGAGAGAAAAAGTAGGACTTGGGTAGGCAAAGAAGAGAGTGTCTATCTTTCCACATAGAGGGAACAAGAGAAAAATGAATGTACTCTTAATGTGATGCCTGGAGCCCTCAATATGCAACCTGAGATTGCTTCCTAGCCCCATCTCCTAGCACAGCCCCATCTCAATTTCTGTTTAGCACATACATCATGGGGTGAAGGCTTCACTCCTACTCTTTTAAAAAAAATATTTTATTGATATTTTACAAAGAGGAAGGGAAGAGGGATAGAGAGTTAGAAAAATCGATGAGAGAGAAACATGGACCAGCTGCCTCCTGCACAACCCCTACTGGGGATGTGCCCGCAACCAAGGCACATGCCCTTGACCAGAATCAAACCTGGGACCCTTCAGTCCGTAGGCTGACACTCTATCCACTGAGCCAAACTGGTTAGGGCTTCAGTCCTACGCTTACCATTACCCTACCACAAATAGAGTCCTCAAGCCTAACATTGCTCAGTGTACTCGCTAGAAAGACATCTGTAGGCTGACAGGAATAGGGTCCCAGATCCACAGGGACCTAAAATGAACCAAAAATATCTTCTTTCTCCCCTACCTTACAAAACCATGAAATTGGTACAACAATGAAGGACAATATGCTTCCTCTATGATGTCATCTAGCCTGGCAACAATGAATGACATTTTTTGTTCTAAATAATTATTATAAACTAGAGATTTTTTGTTCTAAATAATTATTATAAACTAGAGGCCCAGTGCACAAAATTTGTGCGGGGGGGGGGGCGGGCAGGGGCGTGTGTCCCTCAGCCCCGCCTATGCCCTCTCGCAATCTGGGACCCCTTGGGTAGGGTCTCTAGGCCTGGCTGGTGATCAGGGCCTATCGGGGCTTTCTTTTCCCCGGCTGCCAGCAGCCGGCCCCGCCCCCGTCACTGCCACTGCTTGCCATCTGTGTAGCGCTACCCCTCCTCCCCACCACTGGTTGCCTCCTTCTGCAGGTGACAGGCATGGGGTGCAATCGCTTGGCTGGCCTGGGCCTCCCTCTTTGGGGTGATCACAGAACCCCTACCCCCCAATCAATAGCCCTGCTGGTCGGTAGCCAGGGCCTCCCTCTTTGAGATGATCGATCGTGGAGCCCCCTCATCAATTGCCCCACAGAGGGTGGCCTGGGCCTCCCTCTAAGGGGTGATGGTGGGCCTCCCTGACCAATTGCATTGCACCCGCCTTGGCTGGCCTGGCACCAGTGCGTGTCATAGCGTGGTTGTCCAGAAGGTCATCCTGACGGTTGTTCTGCTGTTCGGCCGTTCAGTCAATTTGCATATTATGCTTTTATTATTATAGATTATTGAATTTAAGTGCACACATTTCTCAAGAATGCCTAGAGCAATAGAGACATTGGGAGTGGGGGCAGATGCCCACAGAGGGAAGGGAAACTCCATGGGCTCACATTAATTCATTGTTAAACTGTAAAGCCAAGATCAGACTGTAGAGTGCACTTAAGATTCCTGGCTCCATGAATTCACCACCAATGATGGGTGAGTCATTTCCCCAGTCACAATCTTTTTAAATTCAGGAGACATTTCAAGAATTCCATTTCCTTGGGTATTTTCCTCCTGGAATTCTACTGAACCCTTTAAGTGAATGGGGCCCTATCACTTTTAAGAATTGGAATATAAACCCTCTTAGAATAACTAACCCTGTAATGCTTGCTGTTGCTATCTCACAGGCACGAAACAATCTTTTCCTTGTTATGCATAACTCCCTGATCCTCCCTAGCTCTTAAGAAAAGCCATGTATTTCATTGCATTTCACTACATCTCTGGCAAGTTGGGTATTGAAACTGCACAAAGATTCTGACAGCACTCTAAATGAATGCATTGGTATTTCTGTAACTGGATGTCGAGGGTTTAATCTGCACTATGGCGCTGTCTAAAACTGGTAATAAAACAGAGGAATAATATGTCAAGATAAGGTCCAAAGGATGTATAATAGTGACATGTGCTGCCCATGACAAGGGCATAATGAAATGTACTGAGAAGAGAGTAGCCTTATAAAAAAAGAAGCTATGAGTTTCTTTCTGATTACTCCTGGAGCTAGAGATGTGGAAGATACGATCCATGTGCCTTGATCTTTTAGTTTCTGCACCAGCTTTAAAACTCAGCAATCTACTGGTAGTTGTCACGGCTGAAGATGGCAGATGTTTATTGCAGACACAAATTAGGCCCACAAGGACCCCTTACTTCTCATTCACAGAGAGGGTCACATTACACCACTCTCCTACCCCATTCCCCTGGTCCCAGCTTATTGGATCAGAGGTGGAGAAGACTAGGAATTTGGAATTAACACCGAGGGATAATAATTGATCTTGTGCTGGTCACTTGCACAAAGATGTAAACATCACACTGCAAAGTGCCATATTTTACCTGACACATGAACCTAAAAGCAAATCCAATTATGTCATTTTGGGTGTACAAAGATGACACTTCATTTTTCTGTAACAAAAATGTTCTGATTTGGAGCTACATTTATTTCCAATGCAAAAATCTAATCTGGTCACTTCTAGGAAAATAACCCTCAAAGTGAGTGGTCTTTCAGATCATTCAGACATCAATTATATTTCCTGAGAGTTTTCTTCCTCTCGCTCTTCATTTTACATTACTGGGGCATTCACAAAGGCCACTGAGGAGAACTGCCAGATAAAATACAAAACATCCTATTACATTTGAATTACATAACTATTTATAAAACACAAATATTAGTATATCCTACCCAATATTTGGGATATACTAAAATATGATATATTGTTTATCAGAAATTCGAATTTAACTGAGCATCTTTTATTTTTATTTGTTAAATCTGCCATCCCTGTGCTGAAGTTTGGGCACGAACATCTGCTTCTCCAGGGTGTTCACTGCTATGCTTGTGCTGACCGCCTGCTCCATCCCTAGCTCATCTCTGGATGGTCTTTCCATCTTCCTGCTCACACCTGAAGACCTGCCACAGCCTCTGGTTGACATGTCATATGAATCACGCTTCTTGTTGCCCCTGTTTCCAGACTGTCTTGTGTCTTCTTTTTCAGTCACTTTGGATGACCTACCTGCCAGCCACTCTGAAGCCTGCAGGAAAACTGGAGGCTAGCTCAGAAACTCCTATGCCTGGTCATAACTCCCCTGCCATCATTTAATTTTTGATTTACCATGTTAACATGAGAGATAGGGGACGAGAGAATCTTCCCAACTCTCCGAGTCTCACCATAACTTGAATCAAAAGACAAGGAAAACCTGTATGACCTACAGTTACACAGTTACAGGGAAGTTCTATTCTTTCTTGACCCCCCTGGCTGTGCATATTCATATTTTAAAAAATATATTTTTTATTGATTTCAGAGAGGAAGGGAGAGAGAGAGAGAGAGAGAGAGAGAGAGAGAGAGAGAGAGAGAGAAACATCAATGATGATAATCACTGATTGGCTGCCTCCTGTACGCCCCCTACTGGGGATCAAGCCCACAACCCGGGCATGTACCCTGACCAGTAATCAAACCATGACTTCCTGGTTCATAGGTCAACACTCAACAACTGAGCCACCATGGCTGGGCCACATTCATATTTAATACTTCATTCCTCCTCAAACACTTTCTCCCCTCCCCAATTCTACAGACTGTTTACTTGGGAAAAAAAGCAAAATAAAAATGGATTCTGGATGATAAGGATATCCTTTCAAGAGTCACTGTTGTGTTTAAAAGGTAAAAATTTTGTTACTCTTGATCTCTGGTTTCATTCTGATCATTATCTGACTACAGTTAAACAAACCAGAATGTCATAATATATCTTAAGTACTTGGCAGGTTAAAATAACTTAAATAAATCACTCTTGGCTCAAAACACTAAATCAAAACTGTTATTATAGATTAATTGGAAAATAGCTTAAATGAGAACACTCCAAAACAAAATTTAAGGAGTTGAGTCAAAAATACCCTCAATGTAAAATAGCATTCTTTTTTATTTTACATTCATATAACTTTTATTATAGTATATTATTAAAATTATTCTATTTTATTATTAGATGTTGCTACTTTTTATTTTACCGAATTTAAAAATTAAGTACTATCATATGTATGTATGTGTAAGAAAAAAACCATAATATTGTATATATATAGTTCAGTAGTATCCACAGTTTCAGGCATCCACTGCTGGTCTTGGAATGTATCCCCATGAAAAAGAGGAGACTACTGTGTTTCCATTTTTTTCTTCTTTCAGGTTCTGTGTTTTTATTGATTTTTTTAGAGAGAGGAAAGGAGAGGGATAGAGAGAAACATCAATTGATTGGCTGCCTCCTGCATGCCCCCCACTGGGGATGCAGCCCCAGGGCATGTGCCCCTTGGAGAATTGAACCTTGACCTCCTGGTTCCTGGTTCTTTGCTCAACCACTGAGCCACACCCAGCCAGGCTTCCTTTCAGTTTCTAAAAGACGCTTTTTAGTCACTGACAGCAATCAGCAAGAGTAATTTGCAAACCCTGCCCTTTATTAAAATTCACTGTTGCTTTCAGAGTTAGAGCACATTCTTACAGAACAAAATATAAAGAAAGCAGGAGACAAAGAACAGCATTTAAATAAATTTAATAAAGATATCAATTGAAAAATAAATGCAAGCAGCAATTCCTAAGAAGATAAGATAAACAAACATAATGAAGAAAAATAAAAAATATTTTAAAATTAAAATTTTAGGTAAAGATATAAGATAAAAACTAGACAAAAACAAAAAGGGGATGTTATATATTCTTTTAATATATTTGAAAAGCTCCATAAATATATTAAACATTTGAGAAATTAAGTGATCAAAACTGACTCAAGGAAATGCTTACTAGTTTAAAAATGATAGAAAAAATGAACAGTTGATTATGAAATTATCTCCTCCAAAATTTCTGAGCAAGAATTTTATGATTGATTTTTCTGGGCATTTCTAAAAACTGATGATCTTTATGCTATAGTAATTACTCCAAAGCAAAAATGATCATTTAAAACTGGCACTCAAAATATAATCCAACCACAATAAAACACACACACACACAGACACACACACACACACACACACACACGCACTTGGATGTGCACATACACAGAGTAGATCAATCACATGCATACAAAGGCAAAAATCTAAATACACAAATCCATCAATACATTAAAGCAATTTGTTGCAATAAAATGAGGCTAATCAGTAATGTAGAAAATCTATTAACACATTTAACTTCATTCAAGAAGTAAAATGATTATATAATAAAAACAAATATGTTAAAATTCAATACTCATTCCTAGGTAATTTCTCAAGAGGATTTATAAAGAATGTGCATCATAAGGCAACTTTAATAAACTCACAAAGACAGAAGTGCCTTTGATTTACTACTGGAGGCCCAGTGCACGGATTTGTGCACTGGTGGGGTCTCTCGGACTGGCCTGCAGGCATTGGGCCGAAACTGGCTCTCTAATATCCCCCAAGGGGTCCCAGATTGCGAGAGGATGGCTCTCGAGTGACGCAACCTGGAATCGGGCTCCCTCTTCTCTGCGTCACTCAAGAACTGCAGATGCCAAGTCATGGCAGCTCGGGAGCTCCTGCGTTGAGTGTCTGCCCCCTGGTGGTCAGTGTGCATCATAGCTACCGGTTGGATGGTCGAAAGGTCACTTATGCTTTTATATATATACAAGAGGCCCGGTGCACAAAAATTTGTGCACTCGGGGGGGAGGAGGGGGCCCTCAGCCTGG
>NW_005369989.1:2980369-3000825 GCF_000412655.1 Myotis brandtii
TGGCTGCCGGCTGCCATCTTGGCTGGCAGTTAATTTGCATATCGCCCTGATTAGCCAATGGGAAGGGTAGCGGAGGTACGGCTAATTACCATGTTTCTCTTTTATTAGATAGGATACTAGAGACCCTATGCATGAAATTCATGCAAGGGGCTCAGCCCTTGTGGCCCCGGCTGCCTCGCAGCCCCGCATCCCCCGCCCACTGGTCATTCCAGAAGGTTGTTCTGGAAGGCCGTTCTGCCATCCGGTCTAATTAGCATTTTAGCTCTTTATTATATAGTATAGATTATTGTGGAATATATTTTTGGAAATTCTATCAGGGCATTATATTTTCAAATGATATGAAGCTGAGATATTAGCAAGAAAACAAAATTACTGATATGATTATGTATTTAGAAAATGCAAGAGAATAACTTTAAATCTCTCAGAACTTATAAGAAAACCAGTAAATAACTTTACTTCAGGTTTCAAAGTATTCCTAAAGGTGATTTTCAAATAAAATATTCAGTAAGTCATAAAAAATTATAAGGCTAGACAGGAATCACAAACACAAAAAATAACAGGGATAGCACCAGAGGGAATCTAGATATTAGACTAAGCAGAGACAGATTATAAATCTATTTTAGAAGGTTTGTGGAGATAAAAGCTGATCTTAAAAATGTCAACAGGAGCTTAAAGACTCGGGTATTATTAAAGTGGAAAGACATGATAAAGTAAGAACAGAAGAGAGGCTATTAACATCCGATTAGACACAGCTAAAGAGAGAATTAGTGAATTTCAAAATAGGTCATGAAAAGTATCCACAATGAAGTATGGAAAGACATACAAATAAAGTAAGAGAGAGAGAACACAGTGAGTAGCTCTAATATACATTTAACTGGACTGCCATAAGGAGAGAAAGGATGCAGAGTCAAAAATTGAATGATAGTTGTTAAAACTTGTGAAACATAACAATTCACAGATTCAAGAAGCCCAATGAAGTCAACATAAGGTAAATTAAACAAAATCCATAAAGAAAGCCTGAAAATCTTAAAAGAAGTCACATAAATGTTATTTTACCATCAAAGAAATGAGTTAAATAGCTAACTTTCTAACACAACACCAACAGCCTCACCCCCTAAAATTATAAATGTTCTGAAAGAAAATTACTGACAGAATTCTGTCCCCAGAAAACCATAAAATAAAAAGATTTTTAAAGAAGCAAAGTTTAACAGCATTTGCCACCGTTTGATTCCCTATGAAATTCCTAAATATGGCCTTTAAGAAGAAGGAAAATTATACTGGATGACACCTCAGGGATATAGCAAGCAATAAAGATATGTACACAAAAATATTCACAGAAAATTTCTGAAAAAGCCCAAAGTTGAAATAACCCATCAACATAAATGGATACACAAATTGTGATGTACTCATAAAATAGCATGAAACAGTAGGAATCGGATTGTGCCACAACATAAATGAATCTTATGGACATAAGGTAAGTTGGAGCAACAACAACAAAGCCAAATGGAAAAAACACAGTGTATGATTCCATTTATACAAATTTCAAACAGGTGAAAGTAAATTATATGATTTAAGGATATATAACTGCAAAGCAAAACTAAGAAGAAAAGCAAGGAAATCAGTAACAGGAAAGAGCATAAAAGCAATTTCTGGTTTCCTGCTCATTGGTTTACTCTGTGTGGCAATTACTTGATTATTCTTATTATGATAGTACATCAATATTTTCACTTTCATTTTATGCATATTTTATGTTTTTCTTATATTTCATAATAATTAATTGGGGGGAAAAAGACCAATATCTTCCAGACTCCCAAATAGCCCTAAGAATAAACTACCAGAAAAGAGATGGAGCTCCTTGGGCAGTTAAATAAAACTCCTTAGATTATGATTTACCATCAACATCATGAGGGTCTAAAGGTAGGTATGTGAGAATATAAATGCAGATGTGTTTGCTGCATGAGATATGTGCACCTTCAATATGAAAAATATGGTAACTATTGTTCAGTTTTCATTTTTCTATTCAGTCCACAATTAACTTCTTTATTATATGTTAGTAACAATTTCTGTACAAATTAGGGTTGTTGTTTTTTTAAATATATTTTATTGATTTTTTACAGAGAGGAAGGGAGAGGGATAGAGTTAGAAATATCGATGAGAGAGAAATATTCATCAACTGCCTCCTGCACACCTCCTACTAGGGATGTGCCCGCAACCAACGTACATGCCCTTGACAGGAATCGAACCTGGGACCCTTTAGTCCACAGGCCGACGCTCTATCCACTGAGCCAAACCAGAAAATTAGGGTTTAAGTACAACTATTAAAAGTCTATAGAAAATAAATATATATTTACCACCTCTGAATTATCTACAAAATTAGAATACTTCTCTCACTCACATAGATTTGCATTGACATGTTGAGTTGCTGTGGAAGAAAAACCCAGAAAAAAAATTGACTTCCTGAAACTTTTTGGCCTTGAAACAACAAAGCTAGAAAATGTAATTGGGAGTGTTAGGTATGTTTTAAAATATCTTTCTTGGAAAACAACAAATATGACCACTAGAATTGTGCAAAAGCAAACACATAGAATATTCATTCCAAGAAGTTAAAAGGGTGTCAAGTGTCATAACAGAAAGTAGAAATGGAAGAGAAAGCCTTGTTGCAGTGAGTTAATCCTATGTAATAAAAGCCTAATATGCTAAGTGTCCAGTCGTCCAGTTGTTCGTTCAACCAATGAAAGCGTAATATGCTAATGATATGCTAGCACCACTCAACTGCTCGCTATGACATGCACTGACCACCAGGGGGCAGATGCTCTGACTGGTAGGTTAGCTTGCTGCTGGGGTCTGGCCAATCAGGACTGAGCGAGATGGGCCGGACACACCCTGTAGCCCTCCCACAGTCCCTCCCCAGCTGGCCAAACTCCTGCATCCCTCCCTGGCCCTGATCGTGCACCAGTGGGGTCCCTTGGCCTGGCCTGCGCCCTCTCACAATCTGGGGCCCCTCAGGGAATGTTGAAGAGCTGGTTTTGGCCTGATCCGGCAGAATGCATGAATTCATGCACCGGGCCTCTAGTAGTTAAAAAAAATAAAGGCAGATGCCTGGAATCCATTAAAAATGCTAAAATCATATTTTGGCCTACCCACTGAAGCAGGTGTAGCATGCCAATTATGGCATGAATTTTTCCATTAGCTTCATTCCAGGTTTCCTTTTAAGCCCTTACCCTTATGTTTCTCATTTTTCTTAGATTTTTAACTTATATAATTTTCCCATTATTTTGAGGCCCTTTTCCATTTTGTTACAAGAGAGGAGAGAAAATATTCAATCTGTAAATAGAATCCTATTTTTCAACTGCTAGTTTTTATCAAATTGGGGATGACAAAAGGACACAAAGGTAGAGTCTCATTTTTTCCCCCTTTTTTTGGTCATTTCTTAGAAAATCTGAACTCTTCTGTGATGGCTGGCAGAGAAGCAAAGGTTGGGGTGAGTCCCATACTGAAATGGGATGGTTACCATGAAGACTGAATTCTTTACCTGGAAAAATATCGGAGGGATTCACACACTCTCGGGATTCTCCAGAAATAGATAGGAAGAAGATATTAAATCAAAACTGGGCAGCATTCCAACTCATCTTAGTCAAACTGATGAAATAAATGTAGCTTAATCAGTAGGACCAGGTGGCAGCCACCCAGAGGTTTGAAGAAACTTAGGGATGAAATTAGGAAACCAGTGGCCAAAACGCTGCCTCCAACCATATAAGCAGCCACAGCCAGTAAACATTCTGTTTATTAGAAGGGTCAAGAGAGGACTCAGGGAACCTTAGAAAAGCAAGTATCTCTTCTACTTGTCCAGTCTCCAATAAAGAACAGCATCATTAGACATTAAAACAAAAAATAACTCCCTAGCGGAAGGATAATATGGTTTCTGAAAAAGGAAAGCATGAGTCACTGATTTATTATTGGTCTCTGAGGCACGAAGATAAAAGGCCAAATGTTGGCACAGTTTAAAGGATTTTTTTTAAAAAGTGCCAACATGAAATGGGAGATGTGAGGAGGCAATGGGTATATCAAACCATATGGATGAGACAAACAATTTCTACACCCCGTCAAAAATGTTTGTTACCTACTAGTGGGAAGGGATATTCTTTGAGACTTGGAAGAGATGAGGTCTTGAATAAAATGGAACTACTACTTCAGCTGCAGGTAAAGAATTTAAAACACATTATCATTTGATGATATTGGAAAAAGATACAAAGATCATCTCAGGAGACATTTTTATTGAGTATTAGGTGAGTGTTGTGCTCTGTTCTAAGTAGTTGGGTCTATAGCAATGAATAAGACCCCTTCTGCCCTCCAGTAGCTCACGGTCTAATACATAGATGATTACAAGAACCATGGAATAAGTCCTGCATTGGGACTTGTGCCCATTTATGCCAAGGTGGTAACTATTGATTGAAATCAAGTAGTATAATAACAATTATGCAAAATAACACACCCCTTGGAGCAAGGATCTAAAACAAAGTGCAAACCCCCTGTTAAATTTAATGACAATGGCAATAACAACAAATACTAGTAAAAACTAAACCCCATTTTTATTATTTTTTTGGTGGAAAAAGGCATAATGTATTTTGAACATGTGTAACTCCAACACTAATTATTGTATCTCTTTACCTCATGGAGAAGGAAAGCAGACCTAATGGGGGTGTTTGTCACGAGCGGTCACACCATGTGGGTTTTCAAAAATGTAATGCATGCATATAAACAGGCATATGCACACATTTCCAAAAACCTCAAGAAAATAAAATTAACTTTTGTTTATTATAATTTTAAAGACAGGAATTAAAAAAGAAAAGGGCTATTTACTAACCATGAACTCGATCAGTTCTGCCAGGTTTATGCAATTCTCAACCTTGCTGAAAAGTCTAAAAAGAATTTTCTCGGCTCAAGCAAGAGCATGCAAGATATGGAGAAAAATTTTGGCAGCATCAAGCACAGAAGATTGGTGTCTCTTCTACAAGTCAAATGCTGTTTCTTTCTAATCAGTTTTAAACGCATACCTTCCCCCTATTTTTTGCTACATTAGTTAGGAAGCTGTCATTCCAAAGACATTTATAATGTACGTGCATAGGGAGAGTATGAGTGCTCTCTGGCTTGAAAGAAAAACAATGTTTTGATGATCAGATTGTTCGGTATTTTCAAACCATCTAATGGCGCTTCTATAGGAACTCCATGAGGAAAAACAAGATCTAAAAGAGAAATCCTAACAAAAGCCAATATAGTTTGTTCTAGTTTCTCTGATAAATCTCTTTCTTCTTCCTTCTTTTTTGCTTGCACAATTTTTTAAAACGGCATGTAATAATTGTCATTTGCAATATCAAGTATCATTCTAAGTAGAAATTTAAATGGGCTAGAGATAGCAAGCACATTTTTCAGGGGTGATATTCCAGGGAAATTTCTCTGCCTTCTCCTGGGGGGACCACATTGGGAGATGGTGTTCATCTCCCTTTTCTTCTTTCCTCTTCGCATTGCAGTGCCGACACCTAGTATTGAATGAATTTCCTACTCTTCTTCTTCCTGCTGCTCCTTCTCCTAAAGAAAAACTGGGACTACATTCTGAGCCTTCTCTAAAATGAAGATGAAAGGAAAAGAACTGCAAGCTTAACTCTTTTTTTTCTATCTTATTATTTGAAACCTAGGTAGCCCAGAATTGCATGCCAATACCTCTATCCAAAGAAGATCCCTGAGAAGGAGGTATAATATGTCAACAGATAAAATCAGAAGATGTTTACACGTGTGTCTGTAAGTGTGGGTGTACAAATGACTTGCCTATTAAATCCACAGAGCTAAATACCCCTGTGATGTCAAAGGAATCTCTGTAACTCTCTCTCTCTCTCTCTCTCTCTCTCGCTCTCTCTCGCTAATTAAAATAATCTAATTGGTCAGTAATAAGGGGGTGGTCAAGTTAATTATATTTTATCAAAACAATAGAATACTATGCAGATATTAAAAATGTATACAATGCATGTTGACATGGAACAATACTCAATTTTGTTCCAATAGAAAAAGCATGTTAAAAGTAAAATATATTATAATATTTTTAGATTAGGTAGGTGTACATGTATATATGCATAAGAAAATATATAAAATGCCATCTTCAGTTATTTATCTTCTATATCTTTTTCTTCATCTT
The DNA here is from genome assembly GCF_000412655.1 of Myotis brandtii. Taxonomy (NCBI): domain Eukaryota; kingdom Metazoa; phylum Chordata; class Mammalia; order Chiroptera; family Vespertilionidae; genus Myotis; species Myotis brandtii. The sequence continues at coordinate 2,986,557 of NW_005369989.1, forward strand.
TCTCCATATATAAATTTTCTGATTTGCCTAAAAGATATATGCATTACTTCTGAAATAAACCTATAAAAATGGACATAATATTAAAATTCACAGTATCAACAGTATTTCTTTAAAAAAGTCCCTTAAATTGCCTTCAGCTGATAGGTTAAACAGGGAGTCCTTGTGAATTAATACTGGATGATGATGGTAGGTACAAATGGAGAGGAATAATCTGTACTCAACAAGTCATCTGATTAGCATATTTCAAGTTCTCTGTTAGGTTTTGTAAAACTAAAAGTCCTTCTAATAAACACTAAAAATCAAGAAGATAATATTGAGATTTTTCTGCATCCATGCAACTGATTCTAAGGATATTTTATTTTAGATGAAAACATCCAAAATTGTCTTGATCCAAAATGGCCATATAAATGCAGCATCTACATCTGAAGTCAACCTGTTTAAAAATCACAGATTTTTTTTTTCAAAATCCCTGATTTTTTTTTATCCCTATGATGCAGAGGTTTAGTGATAGTACTCTTCCAGAGCAACAGCTCAGCTTTGTTTCTGAAACAGCCTTTTTCCTAATGCAGGAAATTAAAAACGCAAACACCCCACACTAGTCAATCAGGAAAGCAGCATTGTGAATGTTAGGGCTTTGAGGATACAAATTAGGGAATTAGCTTTTTCCTTAACAGAAGTATATTCACTAAGTAATTTGCTTTCTTTAACTGGAGTTATCCCCTTCCATTAACTGGAGGAATAAGTCCAAATTAAAATCACTGTTCATCAATTACTGGTGGAGGCATGCTCATGCCTGCGGAAGGGACCAGGCAATAAAGCTCATCCACTATAATTTTAATCACTGTTTAATCAGAGCTCTCAACAGGGATAATTTGGGGTAGGGGAGAAATTGGAAACTCTCAGTTATTGTTGGCATGAGGGCAGATATTGCTGAGGACTTTTGATTTATTTACTCATTAAAATTTTCAGCAAATTTTAATTCTTTTCCTTGTTCAATGCAAACTTGCTATGCACTGGAAAGAGAGTGGTGGATATAATGATGTAGTTCCTATTACATTCTAGGTGAAGGGAAAGTTAATACATGAGAAGTCATAATTACAAATCATGGTGAGTACTTCATAGGAAGGGAACAGGGTCAGAGAAAGAATAATGGGGAGATGCCAGATTACCTTGTGGAGTCCTGGAACCCTTAAGAAGGGACATTAAGCTTTTGACTTATCAAAATAGTAATCAAGGAATTAAATGGGTATATTTTGTTCACTGTTTCCTTTATGAGATTACTAGAGGCCCGGTGCACCACAGTCGTGCACTCGGTGGTGGGGGGTGGGGAGGACGGTCCTTCAGCCTGGCCTGCACCCTTTCACAGCCCAGGAGCCCTTGGGGGATGTCCGACTGATGGCTTAGGCCCGCTCCCCACAGTCGGACATCCTTAGCGCTGCTGTGGAGGCAGGCCGCTGTGCTCGCCAGCCATCAGCTCAGCTTGTGGCTAAGCAGTGCTCCCCCTGTGGGAGTGCACTGACCACCAGGGGGCAGCTCCTGCATTGAGCGTCTGCTTCCTGGTGGTCAGTGTGCATCATAGTGACCGGTTGATCCACCATTTGGTCGATTTGCATATTACCCTTTTATTATATAGGATATGCTCTTTGGCTATGGGAGTTGTGTGCGTTTTATAAGTTCAGAATCAGCACAGTGCCTGGCCTACATAGGAAATCAGTTAGTGTTGGTAGAATGAATAAATGAATATGAAAGAGAACAACAGAGGCAGAAAATAGGTACAAAAGAGAAAGAAAACTGCGGACACAAAACTTTGCAAGCTGATTGTCATATCTCATATTTCATGGCTCAGCTCTCTATTCCAGTTCATTTGAAAATGGTCTTTCATCCAAAAAAGGCAACTTTTGAAAGTGCTCAATTCTTTACACAATAAATACAATTTTTCTAACCTCTTAAATCTTGCCAAGTGAGTAGGCATGGATATTATTGTTTTTATTGAGATCCAGGAATGAATTCTTTTTTAAAAAACAGTACAATTTAACCCCTGTTATAGAGTTACATGACCCAGAAAATTTTAAGTTGCTTCAAGTACTTAAATGTAAATAAATTCTTATCTAAATCACTCAATTATCATTCAACAAGAAAAATGTATAAAAACTAGGAAAGTATTTAGAAGAGTAGTCATAGAATCTTTGATCTAAAACAAGCATGTCACACTCAAAAGGCTAACACAGGCCAAATAAATGAGGCATGCGGCCCGGGAGTTTGACCTGCTTGGTCTAAAATTTCCACTCCTGAGAGCAGCACACCAACAGATAAGAATGTCATTCAGAATGGCTCATTAGAGAGAAAGCAGGTAGAAAATGCCTGGCACACAAGGGATGTTTGACATAGTTTTTGTCTTATATCTAGACCAAAGGAAAACCTGGATTTACTCCTAAACTCTTAAATCATGTCTTCAATATGTAATTGTGGAAAAGTTGAGTATGTGATTTTTTTTAAATGTTTTTATTTATTTTTAGAGAGAGAGGAAGGGAGGGAGATAGAGCAGGGGTGGGCAAACTTTTTGACTTGAGGGCCACAATGGGTTCTTAAACTGGACCGGAGGGCCGGAACAAAAGCATGGATGGAGTGTTTGTGTGAACTAATATAAATTCAAAGTAAACATCATTAAAAAAAAGGGTTTGGTTTTTTTTTTTTTTTAGTTTTATTCACGGCTGGCCTAGAGCCTTCAGAGGGAGCATGGCCCTGCCAGCCATTTGACTTTGGACTTCTGGTCTCCAGAACATCATCGATTGGCTCCCTCCTGCATGCCCCCTACCTTGGATCAAGCCTGCAACCCAGGCATGTGCCCTGACTGGGAACCTCTTGGTTCATGGGTTGACCCTCAACCACTGAGCCACACCAGCCAGGCAAGTTGAGTATGTTTTTTTGTTCATGCATAATATAATAGTCTTACACTACCTTTCAGTTATAACATGCAGTCATCACTCTACAATTTAAAAACTTCAATGAAAAGTAGTTCAATGGAATTGAAGACAGTGCATGGTAGCCAGTCTAATAAAACATTAAGGAACGAATTCATGTTCCCAAGAGTGTCTATCTACAGATACAGAAGCTGTTCTTCGTTTCCGATGGACATTCTGTTTGCGCATCTCAAAACACAAAGGGCGCTGACATACACATACCACAGTTTTTCCCTTTAAAGAGAGGTGCAACTATCCACACAGGCAAGACAAGGTTTCACATTTTAAATATGGTTTCCATTTGAAATCAAATTCCTTACAACGAGAACATGTCTTTAGCATTGGCAAAGGGAGTCCCCTAGGAAAAAAATGTAAACAGATGGCTGAGAAAGATCACCCACATGCTGCACACAGATCTTGAGGAGGCATTTCTAAGAATGAAGTGGCACTTCCCAGCCTGGGCCACTGCCCACCAGGATCCTTATTTAACCCACAGAAAACAGCGTTTATACCTCCAGCCAAGAAGAACCTCAGCAACTCTTTGCCCACTTCCCTCCCAGTAACCCAGACTAGTTTTCAACTCTCCCCAAGATTCTAAAAGAAGCTAAGTACCAACCGCTTGAGACAGATAATCCTCTAATAAATCAGTGTTCGATGATCAGCCCTGAACTAACATCTTCCCATCGAAACGGGCTGTTAAGCCCCAGCTACGCATATTAAGCATTCAATTTAATGTATGACACACATCTGTTCCACTTTCTCAGCGAGCAGAAGTTTCAAGATAACTTAAATCCCAGACTTAATCAAGGAGAAAAAAATTCTTGGCAGTGTTTAAAACTGATTTTTAAAATATAATCCAAATGAGAGAGAGAGAGAGAGACCATTTTGCTGTAACTAATGAGATTACATAATACCTAAATCAAATCTGTAAAATTACCTGAGCAGAAGCACTGCCTCTTTCAACGGAGTCTATTTATCTTTCCTTTGGTTGTGCCAACCTTTACCAAAGACCTTACCTAGAGCTGGCCCAAAGCACCAAAATAAAAGCAAAAATAAATCTTCTGCAAACCCCGTAATTTAACCCCTCAGTGCCCAGAGGCCAGAAGAGAAAAACTCACAGATTTGTCCTTTACAAGGAGAGCACAGCACTGAATTCCTGCCATTAGCATCTTGTGGGGGTTCCAGGCCACAGAATCAGCTCTGTTATGTAAAACAAAAACAAGGACAAGGTGGGGGTGGGCAGGGGTCATTAGTTTCTACTGGAGGAAAGAATACTACCATCGGCAGCACACACACATTCAGTACTCATACCCAAGGTAGTACTCAACAGGATTCCTTGTTAAAGTAGTCTAGGGCAGTGGTCGGCAAACTCATTAGTCAACAGAGTCAAATATCAACAGTACAACGATTGAAATTTCTTTTGAGAGCCAAATTTTTTAAACCTAAACTATATAGGTAGGTACATTGTTATTAACTTAATTAGGGTACTCCTAAGGCTTAGGAAGAGCCACACTCAAGGGGCCAAAGAGCCGCATGTGGCTCGCGAGCTGCAGTTTGCCGACCACTGGTCTAGGGAATTTGGAGTTTTGGGTTTTTTTCTTTGAAGAAAGCAATTACTTTGTTTCTCTATTTTCAGAATGTCACATAAGTGGGCAAAATCCAGAGAGATTCCCATGCCTCGACCAAAGGCGCTGCGTGTGGGGAGCGACATTTACCTGTGGATGCCCTGCAGAAGCCGGCGGTGCTTCCTGGACATCAAAGCCGAGCCACCCCAAGAAGCCTGTTGAGAAAAGTGTATAACCAAAACCAATGTTATCTCAGTGTTATCTGTTCACCAGTCAACTGTCCCAGAAAACCCCGAGGGACCTCAACCTGCCTTGCTGCTTTGTTTTAAGTCCATGCTAACCAATTTGTACGCCAAGAAAGATTGATTACTGTCTCTGCCAAGGCAATCAGGGCCTCGTCAAGACAGAGGGCTCCCTATGGACCCTTAGGGTGTACGTTCACACATCTTACAAAGAAATTGGCATATTAACTTGTTGAGCTGTGTGGGATCCAAAAGGTTTAAAAGACACAGTCTATACCTTCTCGAATCTTAGAATCTAAAGTAGTCAATATAACCTTACAACACCAAGATTCTATCATACACAAGGCACCAATGCTGATAACGAGTCAGGGACGAAGGCCTGGCATTCTATCTAATAAATGTGGCACGTGCTTAACAAGGTGGGTAGAAGGGAATATAGGAATCCATAGCCAACTAACTTCAGCTAGGAGGAAATAGATTCTATTATTGAAAAATTGGATCTTTTCAGCCAAATAGCTTTCAGATATATTTACGAGTCAAAAATGTGAGAGAAAGGAAAAACCTGGGATTTAAGGAAGTTATTCATTGCAGAGGTAAATATGAGCAAAGACGCAGGGAACTAAGAATAAGGAGATGAAAGAAAATCCCATAGTCAATAAGTCTAGAAAGGAGGGAGGAAGGATCAATGTGAGGAATAAGAAAGTCAGTTTGGTTCCTGAAATTGAGCAAACTTCTCAGTTTAATGTGTAGGGCAGTGAAGGGCGATTGCAGTGAGGAAACATGAGGGGATTGTCGTGGGCTATGTCGAATGCTCTCCGAGGCCATTTCACTGCACAACATTGCACTGAGAATGGAATTATTATCACTTCAAATTTTCATAGAAAAAACTAAGGTTCACAGGTGGTAGGTAGACTGTCCAAGGTCTCACAGGTAATAAAAACCAGATCTGGGAGCCAGAGCTTGTCCCCTCTTCACAACAGCATCATAACTAGGGAAGGTGGCTAGTTTGCCAAATGGTAGAGTGCAGCATGGATAATTGAGGGCGATGGAAGTATTATAGGCAGGAGGTGAGTTTAGGAACTGCCTAGGATGTAGACTACCCTATTTTAGGCTATAGAATTTAAAAAAGATGATGAATACCCAGTATCATGTGGAAAGAGGGGCAGGGTTTTGTGTACCAAAGATGTGGAAGGTGACAGAAATGAGACATCTCCATGATCCTCAGACTATCGCAAAAGCTGAGCACGTTGGTGAACAATAAGGCATGGCTTTAAACTGCACCTATGAACAGCTCTCTCATTCAGGGCTGGAATACAGTGACTGTGTCACCTAAAGTGCACAATTTAAGAAGGCACACACTCTCAGCGTTGGGCTCTTACATGGCCCTAAGAGTGAATCCCTTCTTATCTTGAGTCCTAGGAACCTTATTTGTATCACCTTAATTCCAGCCCTGTTTGCATGGACTAGTGTCTCCGCAGGGTTCCCAAAGGTTTGTGAACTGGAGGTGGTATGCATGCAAATCCCAAAGATTCCCAGTTACAGTACCGATGACTTCTGACTTCGGGTTGTCAGTCAAGCCCCCTTCTTGCTGCACTCTTCCCCCATGGGCTTTCCTGAGGGACCATGTCTGACTAAGGCTGAGATACAGAGGCAACTGCCTTCAGCATCTAAGAAAACTGTATCCTGGGCTACTAATTGAAGATCCCCAATTTAGATTTTGAGATCTTTACTTTCACAAACATTAAGATGACTCACCTATTATGTTCTCTCACTTCCATTACACACCCTAAACACCGAGTTGCCTACTTTTTTTCTCAATCCTTTTATCCCCAACTTCATTGAGAACCTACCAGTGACAATTATGAGAAGGATTAATAATAAGACTCAGACACCCCATTTATTCTATTAATCTTTCCACCTGCCTCACCTATGACACTTGCACTCCTTTGTGTCTCCTACACTACCTTCTGCCTCCTCACCTTCCCCCAAAAGTAAACAATATTCTCCCAATCCTAGTGAGCTGGATTGAAGTTTTCAAGTCACATGCATTCTTTCAAGGTGTGGTACACTGGTTTACAGAGTGGTCAGGAGGGTAAGGAACAACTCATCCACAAACGTACTCCTCAAAAAAAGCTGGAAGGAGAAAAACAACACCACTAGTGTTATGCCTACTTCTGTTTGCTTAATGTTCTAAATTCTAACTACAAAACTTGCAAAAACAACAAACAAATCGCCTATATGATGAAGGAGCTTGGCTTCCCATCTCAATAAGGACTATCATTTATTGAGCTATTACTATATGTTAGGCACCACAGTTAGCATTTTACTTGCATATTTTCTTTAATTACTTAGGTAATAAATAGGCCCAATCCTGAAAGGAAGGTGGGTGGAGGCAGGGGTAGAATTGAGACCCAGCAGCGTGTAAAGCCCATGATGTGAAATACAATGTTTACTAGCCTGCTGGGACCTGGAATGAAGAGTGGGTGGGAGATTCAGGAAGCTTTGCTGGGAGTGTGAGGCTTTGCAGCAGCCACAGTCTCTGTTTCAGAGAAGAGCTGGGCCAGCCCTGACATCCTGGCCTCCCACCCACAGGCAGAGGCTAGAAGAATAATTTGCTCTCACGGAAGAAGAACAGAACTGGAGGCAAAAATGTCAACAAGACTAGATTTTTATTATTCAGTTGTTAAAAAATGCATTGTAATTAACCAAATTTAAGACACTATCAAATGTGAGACTCATCATTTTTGCTTACCACTGATAAAGAAAAGAATGGTATCAACATACCAATTCCAGACATGTGAAAAATGTAAAAAAAAATATCTCTCAGAATTAATAAATTTTAGTATATATGCAGGGCAACTCTTTTTGTTTGTTGTTGTTGTTGTTTTGAAAAACCCAGAAGAATAAGAAATCAGAATTTCATTTTTTTAAAAAGAAAGTAAATACCAGTTTTTAATAATTTAAAGTATCTTTAAAACACTCTTTAGAAAATTTCGAACAGGTAAAAGTAATTAAGGCAACTTTGGTAACTTTTTATCTTTAAAATGAATAAACTCTGCATGGTATAAAAAGGTAGAATAGCAACAGATTCAATGTCTGCAATACTAAAGAATGGGTGATCACTGCCTCTATGTTTGAGCTAATTTCTATAATAGGTCAGACAAACTGTTGTCAAATTTAATCAAATGCTACAGGCCTTCCTTACATGCAAAACGAATAATTTGTGTGGCTTACATATTTCCTTTTAGGAAGTGTTTCCTTCCAAAATTCAACCTTTCATTTTTAGAAAACCTAGAGAGGTTTTTATTCATGCTTATAAATCACAGTTCTCTCTAAGCCCCATAAATCTCTTAATATCATTTTCAATTTAGAAACTGCTGTAGTTACTGTTTTATATAAACTATATAATCCATATTTGATTTTTTTATGAGAGTAGAATTTTCAAGTATACATGCTAATGTATTTCCCCCCCTCATTTCCACAGTTGCAGAAGTACTTACTTCCATATTATCTTTTAGGACATAATGTATTATTATGCTTCTAAGTCTATAAAAATCAATAGGATATAAGTTGAAATGTAAACAGATACAAGTATTACAATTCCACTTAAAGAAGTCACAAATAACCTACCTGAAATATTGCCATTGGCATACTAATAGAGCCTATAACTCTAGTGGGTTTATGTTACTGCTGCTTTTACCATACATTAGCATGCATCTAATGAAAGCCTTGAGTTGCTGAAAAATCTCTCCCCATCATATCATAGATGCTTTACTTTGAAAGCATAAAACCATCCAAACTATAAAATTTTGTGTAGAGATAGCCTCCCAATGCTCAGCTACCTTCCTTTCAGCAAGTCAAAAATATTGTGTTTTCTTTTTTTCTGATAAAGAGGCTATGAGCCACTCACTTACCAGAGGAAGGATCCCTAAAGTTTCATCAATATGTTCAACTCCTGATTACACACACACACACACACACACATACACACAAAGAAAACGCTCAACAAGCATTTATAACTGCCTGAATTCAACCTTTAAACTTTAGATAAATATAATTTTAAGAATGACCTTTAATTAAGGAAGAAATTATTATAACTCCAAGACTTACAAACTTAATTAGAAAAAGAAGGCCAATCCTTTCAGTGTAAAAGTTATGAAAAATGTAAAGTTAGCCCAGTCCCTCTCAAATAATTATCTATAGCAGATCTAGATAAAACCTGCTTTAATTAGAGCATGAAATTACATAGGGAAGCTTGTTACCTTTATTGGCTGATTGGTATCATATAATTTTAAAGCTAGAAGATGCTTTACAGACTACACCAGCCATTTCCCTCTTTACAAATGCAGACGCCAAAGCCCAGAGGGCTGAGGTCACAGTGACAAAGGAGGCCAATTCAAATCCAAAGTCTCCTGACTAGATAGTCCAGAATGTGTCCCTTCACCATGCTGCTCAATGACAGTAGATTCAAAGGACCAGAGAAAAGGGTTCATGGGAGAAGAGAGAATAAAATGGAATCCAGAAAACGGAAACCAAAATTCACATCAAGTCTTAGCCTATCCTTCTTTATATCTTAGAAAAAAAGACATATCTATTTCCTCCAATTCGAAATGTAAATAAAAGTAGCTGGGGACCTCACATCTAGTTTCTGAGAAAATGAAAGATTTCCCACCAAAGCTGCAAAAAGACTAGCAAGCTAAGCAGATGTGTACATACAGATGAACTTACATCCACGTGAAGCCAGAGGCCATGCCTCTCGCAGACATCAGCTATTTCATCCAGCGGATCAAACGCGCCCAACACCGTTGTACCTGAGGTGGCAGAGACAAGAAACGGTGCTGCTCCCTGTGAAAAGGAGCCACGCATGAGAATTGTCACCATCACCTCTAAGTTTATCCTGTAATAGGCTGGTACATTATAAAGGTTCTAATATATCCAGAAATGTATTTGGTTCTTGGAGATGATCACTGATTCAGTGACTGTTTCTAAGCTTTTTCACTATATAGTTTTGTATTATAAATAGATTAAGGAAACAGAAAAGGCTACAATAGTAGTCCTTTGTCCCAATTCAATAATTTTAGTTTCATTTTCTTTCTATAGCCTTTTCTGTTCGTTGCTTTCCTAGATAGAAAGTAAATAACCTCATCCCCATTGGCAAACTGGCATTATGTAGGATTCCTAACTCCTTGGGGAGGTTCATTGGGCCTCCAGAATGCCAATGTTGTTACCCTTCTCCAAAATAAAAAGGGCTGTTTGGAAGACAAACAGTCAGCTCCAGGGACAGAGCACGCAGGCCTGTGGGCTTGTCTCCTTGTGAAGTACGAGCAGTTACAAAACAGAGTATGTGCTCAGGTACAAACTTGGCAAGGTAACCTCACTGGGATCCATTCTCCAAAACAGGTGCTACAACAGAGAAGTCTGGTAGAATGGGCTAAAAGAGAGAAGCTGCATAGCTTCTATGGTGATTATTCCTCCTCATCTAGCTGACGGCTGCATCTTGCGGAGTGAACAGGTGCCCGAAGGAAATGGAGAGAAAGGGAGGATGTGGGACGCACGTAGAGATGAGTGGTAATCCCAGCCAAGCTAGCCAGCACCTTGGCCCCGTAAGGGAGTTCATGGCAACTAGGTAGAGGATAGAGAGTCCGTGAGTTTGTTTCTCATGGATCATCCCAGCATGTCAGCAGAGATATGTTACTGGCTGTGCAAGTGCCTTAGAGAAAAAACTTTCAGACAGAGGAGGGGGGGGGGGGGGGGAGTGTAAGGAGAAGCCTACTATTCTAGCACCTGAGGAGTAAGTGACAAGAACATTTATTGCCCATTAAGTTCGTTCTTACCTCCGTTTAGGATGGAATCATTTTTTCCTCAGTTTTATTTTCAAGTGCAGGTAGTTCTTACAAAATAAGTTTACGTCCCATTTTATTGTTGGGGGTTCTAACCAGACTCACTCCAATCTAGCTGACCATTGACAGAGATATCATTTCTCAATGGAAAGGAGGGCAGAGCAAGGGCACTTAGTCCACATCTCAAAGTAACGGTACACAATGAACCCATTTGCCATTTAGGCAGAAGGTTGTGACACTTATAACCTAGTCCAGTGGTCGGCAAACTCATTAGTCCACAGAGCCAAATATCAACATTACAACGATTGAAATTTCTTTTGAGAGCCAAATTTTTTAAACTTAAACTATATAGGTAGGTACATTGTTATTAACTTAATTAGGGTACTCCTAAGGCTTAGGAAGAGCCACACTCAAGGGGCCAAAGAGCCGCATGTGGCTCACAAGCCGCAGTTTGCTGACCACAGACCTAGTCCATCCACCCAAACTTCTCAGAGTGAGACCAGGAGGTGACAGAGTCCCTGGGGATCATGGGCTTTGAGAATTCTTCCCTTCACTCATGTACCAACAGATCATACCTTTATCAGGGCAGAGAACTAAAGGAAATGGGACCAGGTTTATATCAATCATTAAAAGCAATAGAAAAAGTAATTTACTAAAGCCATTTACGTTGTCTTTAATGGTTGAGCTTTGCCTCATAAACTATATGACATCCTGACAGTGGTGAGAAAACACCTATGCAAGCTATCATAGCGTATTAATGACTTTTTCTCACCTTTTTAATAATCTAGCTATAAATATCAGTCCCTGAAATTAAACTTTTGCCATCTGGATTTAACCTTCCAATTTTTTCCTTTCGCACATCTCATGCGATTAATAAGAAAATTCAGTGGAAACAGAATTGATGGTGTGCTAACAATATCCTGTTTTCCCTAAGAAATTTTGTCATTTCAAAAGTCATATGCAAAAATACTCCCAAATATTCAGTGGTTACACTAGTTTTATCTCTGCATAAGCACTTCAGAGCCTCGGACGCCTCTGTGGTTTTCAGCATCCAGTAAAGGTCACTGCTCAACAGATTTGTAATGGATTGTGGCTGGCCAGGGAATTGAAGCCCAACAGAAAAAAAGTGAATGCACAATTTCCTACATCTGAAACAATCCGAGTTAAAAGCTTGAAACAGAGCAACTAGGTCTGAAGCTATTGAGAAAAATAACCTAGTCATCGGGTATTATTATCTCAGAACGGATGTGAGGTTTGTCCTTGGTGGGTCCCGGCCCCAGTTTTAGCTGACTTGAAAGAAAGCAGAGGAGACATACTGACTCTCACCCCATTGCCCTACTTTAAAATGTGCCTAAAGCAATTTTTACTTTTGAGAAACTTCTCTCTTCAGGTTCTCACCTTAAGACGAGGTCAGTTTCATGCACTTTAATTGTTAAAGCAAAGCAAAATTTACGCGGTGAAAATAATAATGATTGCAGTGGGATAAAACCCATCGAATATACTAGAAAATGAGTTCTTAATGATACTTAATGATTTGACTATCTTTAGGGGATGCTAGGCAACTAACTCGCTCTTCTGAAAATTAGTAAATCAGGGGAAAGAAGAAAACGTGGATCCTGCCGTGTCTGTGAAAACTGTTTCCTTAGGGAAACCAGATAGGGATGAGGGAACATTTTTCCTTACAGTAGTATGCCTGCCAATAAATGGAGGAGGAACAAGGAAATAAATTAGAACATCAGCTACTGAAACAATGGGTCTAGACAAGGATCATCAATGGCAGGAAATCCATGAGGCGAGAGGCGGATGCAGAGCTCTCTAACAGGTGGGCTGACAATACCGGAACCCACCAATCAATGTTACCACAGAAAGAGACAAGAGATGCCTCCTCATGGAAGGACAAAATTTACCCACAAAGAATCCCGGCAACATTTCCAATCTGAATCTCACCGAGTCTCAAGATCTGTCAAATTACAAGAAATATAGAGAACAGATGGGTGGTGCAGAGGAGGGGAGCACTTGAGTCTCAAATGTGTGATGCAGTCTACATAATTCATAATGTGGAAAACTACCACACTAATAGATGTGGTTTCTTCAACAGATCAATTTTAAGAGTTAAAAAAAAGGAGGAGGGGAAGCTATAGCCTAGAAGAGATTTATATGATGAATCAATCAAATGCAACACATAGGCCTTTTATGAATCCTTATTGAAACAAACCAACTATTTTAAAAGGGAATGGGAGAAATTTTAATATCGAGTGGATATCTGATGATATTAAGAAATTATTCCTTGAGCCCTAACCAGTTTGGCTCAGTGGATAGAGTGTTGGACTGCAGATTGAAGGGTCCCAGGTTCAATTCCGGTCAAGGGCATGTACCTTGGTTGCGGGCACATCCCCAGTGGGGAGTGTGCAGGAGGCAGCTGATCGATGTTTCTCTCTCATCAATGTTTCTAACTCTCTATCCCTCTCCCTTCCTTTCTGTAAAAAATCAATAAAATATATTAAAAAAAGAAATTATCCCTTGAAATGGTATTACTTTTGTTCTTTTTTTAATATATATATTTTTTGATTTCAGAGAGGAAGGGAGAGGGAGCGAGAGATAGAAACATCAATGATGAGAGAGAATCATTGATTGGCTGCCTCCTGCACGTCCCTACTTGGGATCAAGCTTTGATGGCTATAGTTCACAGGTGAACAAGGTGGTGGTAATCTAGAATTTTACCAAGAGGCAATGAAATCTGATCATCTCTACCACCAGACAACTTCAAGTCTACCCACCATTGGAATGTTTTAAAAAATAATGACAAATGTAGATCTAAGCCAATACATATGCAAAAAAGGCAAAAATTTTAAGTACAGAATTTTAAACCAAATATAATAACCTAGCATGCTCTGGATAAGGTGATTTTTATAAAAAAAATTAAAATATAAAGAGTAAAATAACAGAAATATATCAAAATTTTAAAAATTAAAAATAAGAGAACCCATTTTTTTAAGAGTGTGAAATGCTATGAGGGAGCGATACATCCCAGGTCAGAAGCTGGGCTTTTCATTATTCAGCAGCCACACCTGACTTTGTTGCTACCTGCTGGAAAGTTACAGGAGAATAGTCTGAAGCCCCTTTTGCAATGAGGACTGCTGGGATCGGGAGGGAAGCAGTGAAGAAGTAGGTGCACCTAAGCCAGCAGGTCCAAGAAATAAGAGGGCTGGCACCAAGAAGGCGACATACCTCAAAAGCAGGTGTCAAGGCCAGCCCTCGCTAGAGTATCACAGGTGAGCATGGTCATGCCTTGCTTTCCCCAGTGACAGACATGTCAGCTTTAATACATCCTGCCAGCTGAGAGAGAACATTCTTCCAGAGCTGAAATATCAGACCCAGACTCAGTACAGGATGGTGGTTGTGAATGGACTTTGGGTGGAAGCAATCTGGGAGGATAGGCTGATCAGGATGTCAGGAGTCATTCTGAATGCAACAGAGACCATTGGTTTGGGCTGCAGAATTCTTAGAGTCAGGAGTTTTGTAGGAGAGTGGTCATGGGGACCCTGCTGGAGATGCTGGGTTCACTATCTTTTTATGGTAATCTTTACCCAGAGGATGTTTTTTTCATTGATTTTTAAAGGGAGTAGAAGGGAGGGAGGGAAAAAGAGGGAGGAAATGAGGGA
>NW_005369989.1:3000863-3013581 GCF_000412655.1 Myotis brandtii
GAGAGGGAGAGGGAGAGGGAGAGGGAAAGGGAGAGGGAGAGGGAGAGATTGATTGATGTGAGAGAGAGATATCCATTGATTGCCTCCCTCACCATCTGGGGCCAGGGATTGAATCTGCAATCCAGGTACGTTCTCTCTTTTTTTTAAAAAAATATATTTTATTGATTTTTTACAGAGAGGAAGGGAGAGAGATAGATAGTTAGAAACATCGATGGGAGAGAAACATCGATCAGCTGCCTCCTGCACATCTCCCACTGGGGATGTGCCCGCAACCCAGGTACATGCCCTTGACCGGAATTGAACCTGGGACCTTTCATTTCGCAGGCCGACGCTCTATCCACTGAGCCAAACCGGTTTCGGCAAGGTACGTTCTCTTGACCAGGAATCGAACCTGTGACCCTTCAGGCCAATGCTCTAACCACAGAGCTTCATCAGCCAGGGTGGGGTCCACCTTTTAACGATAATTCTAGTCAAGAATCCTGAATATGGTGATGTCAGTGTTTTAATAGGTGCTGGCCACCTGGGATGAGAACATCCAAGAAACTGCACAGAACACGAGCCAAGCACCTGGAAATAGAGCACCTGGAAATAAGTCACTGCATTTTAATTCTCCCATGCTCTGTGCTCTCTCCTCTGCCCCCCTGAAATGGGTCTGACTGCTTGCATTCCCCCCTGGCAATCTCGCCCTCACACCCAGATACATGCATACATTTTCTTTCCCTCTTTTTCTTTCTCCCCTCTCACCTGTTTTCTGGCTTGCCAGATTTGCTTCTCCAGTTCCTCAGGTATCATTTTACCTCTAAGAGACACAGATTTGAGACGTCCAGTTATGTTTAGCAGTGAACACATACTGGTACTGCTTTTTTTAAAGTAGGAATTTCCCCCTCCACCCACCAGGTTCCTGGATCCTGTCCCCATTACCTTCCATCTGTTTCCACAAAGCAGATATTCTCTGTACCAATCCCCAGAAAGGAGGCTGCCTTCTTCATGGAGTAATGACACTGAATTAAAAGGGCAAAGGGAAGAAAGAGACATGAGTTCATAGCATGAAAAAACTACTGCATATTATCTAAATGGGTGTAAGTTATATGGCTGAGCACAATCTTTAAAACATTACTGCATAAAAGAAAAAGAAAGTAGTAATTTAATTGAGCCCCTAACTGCAGTGGTTGAGAACACTGACTTTGGTTGGAGTCAGAGAAAACAGGATTTAATTACAAGTTTTCCCAGTTACAGCTATGGAAGCTTAAACAAATAATGTACACTCACTACGCCTCAATTTGCAAATCTGTAAAATGGGCATATCGATGCCTACTCCATCTTTGTCATAGAATTCAATGGGTTAGTATTTATAAAGGGATTAGCACAGAGCCTGGCATATGGAACACTCTTGGTGGCTGGTGGCTGCTTTCCATAACATTGAGGAAAGTTTCTCTTAATGCTACTAAGACTCAATGGCAAGAGAATCTAGTCCACTGCTAACTCAAAACCCTCTAGGAGAGAGCAAGACTCTGTCTCAAAAGTTATAATCCCAGATCACAGAAGAGTTTCATAATTTTCAACAGCAAACGGGTTATAAATACTGATTGGACACTTGACCAGTCTGGTTTAATATTCAATGTAAGGCTGAAGTTAGATATACCAGGATGTGGCTAAAATCATAACAACAAAATTAATAATAATTTATAGACAGATTACTTTATGCAGCCCTGACATGAATGAGTCTAATGGCTCTGGAATTAGGTCTCATCTATTTCTTATTGGAGATAGTAGAATATGCTTTAGATTATTGCACCTTTTCCGCCTACTACATGAAGCCCGTAGATAATTAGCATTCAAACATTGGAGATGTCAGTCTTCATACATTAGTGTGGACAGGTGGTCAATTAATTCTTTTTCAAGCCAGAAAAATTAAGCTGCTAACAGACATTATTGTACCCAAAAAACCTTAGTAATTTAATTTGTAGGTATGAATACATTAAGAGTAGTCATGCCTTCACACTTATCTTGATATATCCCCTCAAATGTGGTAATTTTCTTCTTTTGTCAAGAGAGTTTTATTGGAAGCTCTTAAAAAAAACTCTCTAAAAATAAATGCAGAGGTAACACCATCAGGAAAAATGAAACCACCCTAAATAATTAATTTCCAAATGTCAAATAGAACCTGTCCAAAATGCCTGTAGGTTGCATTCATTTCAGGTGGTTACAAAAACATATACATATTGAGGAGCTATGACTTATATGAAAAGGTAATTAATTCTCTGCTTGCTACATCAGCCCACCATTGCGAAGGTGACAAAGGGAAGGCCAATTATTTCTCATGAGAGGTTCGGGCTCTGGCAACCAAACAGCTATTGATTTCATAGTGATATCTGCCAAATAAGGAAAACCACATTGTTTTGCCCTTAGAAATAGCAAAATATCCCCAACTAATAGATCTGCTAAATAAAACACTGGTTATCAGAATAAGAATAGCCTCAGCGGAGCTATCTTTGGGTACCTCAGGGCTAAATATAGTCTGATGTCAATCTCAAATGCAGAGGGACAGATTAAACGCGGTCTGCAAAACTGAAGTCTGAGCATCTGAAAGCATCAGAGGGAGAAAAGAAAGAGGGCGATGCTTCAGACATGCTGAGCACTTTCAAGGAAAGGAAAACCTAGAAGGCTGAGCTCAGAGGGAAGAGCTGCATTTAGAAACAAGTGGTGGCCGCTCCCATCACTGACAGGAGAGAAGTCGGCTGTTCTAAGACCCAATCCCCCTAGGTTTCATTCCTCTACAGCAGAAGCAAAAATCTCAGCGGGTGTTCACTGCTGTAAACTTAAAACAGCCAGTGCCTCCATGAAAGACAGACTGCACTGAAGTCTTCCTTTCCCGTTCCAGCAAGGACTTCTTCCGTGACCTTGGGTTTCTCAATGAACCACTGCTTCCCCTTCCAGATGGCGTTCTGGATGCTTGGACTCCTTCTAGTGCTGCCTAGTTTGATGCTCAAACTGGCTCCGGGTGGCGGGGAGAGCAAGGGCCGTGAATGCTGAATGCTATATTCTAGGGAAGAAAGAAAAGTATGTCTCCAAGAGCACACACTGGTTCAGTGCCCAAAGCAGCGGAGCCGGAGGCCAGGCGGACTGATCTGCACTCTGCAGGGCATCCTCAGAGCACCTGCTTGCCTGTGGAGAACACCTGCAGTCACATCCAACCCCAGGTCAAGACCAGGAGGCAGGGCCAGGGATAGGGAGAGTGAAGGAGGCCCCTCGGGTGCAAAATCTAAGGCAGCACGACCTGTGACATGCACCCTAACGTCTCAGTCGCCTCACCCCAGCCTCCATCCTGCTAGAGAGGAACTAGCACAATTGATAGCTGACCTGGAAGCAATAGGAGTTTCTTTTCTCCCCTCGCTCTTTAGTGGCAAATGAGCGCTACTTTATGTTGAGTCCCCAAATGATCTGAATGACAAACCTAAGATTTCTACAAATTCAAGGAATTCATAGTTACCTGCTAATCAAGTCACACATTTATTACTTTTGTTATTTCCCCCCAAAGTCCCCTTCTCTCTGGTTCCTATTTAGCCTGGAGAGGCCACCTTGGATATGCTAATGGTCTATGGGTCTCTGTCATGACCTTCCAGGTTTCCACCAACAGCTGAATCGCAGTCAGAACCGGAAGTTTGCAAAAATGCCTCCAGTGGTGGGTACATATATTCTGCATATGATGGGCCAAGGCAGAGATGCAGTAATTACCCCAGGTAATCTCGGACAGCATAAAAACTGGGAAAGTCAGGCCACCTAACAAGCAATATGGGAAAATAACCACGAGCCATAGGCCAATACCCAAAAGAAAACAAGGGAGCCCTATCAGGTTTGGCTCAGTGGACAGAGCGTTGGCCTGAGGACTGAAGGGTCCCAGGTTTGATTCTGGTCAAGGCTACATGCCCCAGTTGCAGGCTCAGGGGCAGCTGATCAATGATTCTCTCATCATAGATGTTTCTCTCTCTCTCTCTCTCTCTCTCTCTCTCTCTCTCTCTCTCTCCCTTCCTCTCTGAAATCAATAAAAATGGTTTTTTTTAAAAAAGACAAAGGAAAATGGGGGAAGATAGCAAAAAGGTTAATGTTGGGTTTAAGATCAATTAGGCCTTTAATTCTTTATTTTTAACTAAATGATGAACTGATTTGTTGTTATAAATGGAGAAGGTGGTCATAAAATATGAATTAGGATAATGCAAATGCTATGAACTGAGTCTCTTTGGCAGAACAGGGAAAGGAACAAGCTACAGAGTGGAGTCTGGATGGATGGGGTGAGAATATATAGTCAGGGCTATACTGTGGTTGAAGTTATGGAATTTCTCTGTGGAATTCCCATTGTTATATCAAAATTCATGTGTGTAATCCCCAGCCTCCAGTGTGATGGTATTGGTTAAGACTGGTGAGATTAATGTCCATATAAGAATAGGCATGGAAATAGGAACTCAAATGCAGGAGAGACTTTGATTCTTGATATACTAGGGTTCCTCAAACTGAGATACCAAGGGTTGGAACCAGAGAGGAAAACTCTACTCCAAATAACCCAATAATCCCAAATAACCAAGTGTTTTCCCCAGATGCCCACATTCCCAAATATTCTTCTCTTGCTATAGAAACAATGTCTCGTGAAGAAGGGCCTTGGGTGGCTGAGTAAAGAATCGCAGACTAGGTGATGCCTCCCAACACCCAATGCCCACTTCACACTTAACGCTGAACTAACCAGAGCAAAGGGCAGACAGGACAGGAGGAAAACGTGGGGGTCTCTGTCATGGTTTCCTTCCACGGTGGACCTCTTTGTACAATCTGTCCTTTGCTATAATAAAGTCGCTTTTGCTCTTGAAGGAAAAGAACAGATACAGGAAAGCCCAGCAGGAAATAACAGGGAATTTTCAGATTCTGTCAGCCTCGTGTGTTGCAGAGGAGACCTAAGGTTATTGCAAAAGGTACAGAAGCTACACTCTCCTGCCAGGGACGTGGGGAAAAAGCAGCTGTGGATGGGCAGAGGCACCAGTGGAATCACACAAAAACAGAAAAGAAAAATAACAGCGTCTTCCAGATAAGACGGCACGTAAGCTGTGCCATCTATTCTAACCACATAATTAGAGTGGGATCATTCTCTTCCCACTAATAACAAGAGCAAACATTTTTTTCTATCTTCTATGTGCCAAATGCTACTTTTCATGCATTAACTCATTCAGTCTTTGCAACACTCCACTAACTGGTGTCCATTAAGCTCATGTGGCTGTTGGGTTGCTTTAATGGCCCAAATTGTTTACTGCTCCTGTGTCTATACCCTTTCCCAGAAGGCTTTGCAGCAAATATCCTTAAGAGATAGACTATTTTCGCACTTCTTGTATCTGGGTTCCTAGACATGACTTAGTTTGCCAAGAATATGAGGGAGACATGACAAAGTGTCAGTTCTGAGCCTAGAACTCGAGAATCCCGGAATGCTCCCATGCAGTTGTGTTCCTGGTACCACTGCCATAAGAACACACCTGCACTAGCCTGCTGGAGGGTGAGAGACAATGAAGTTTAGAGGGCTCACTGGAGTTATCCCAGCCAAACTGCTCCTAGATCAGTCATTGGCCAGCCAACCCCCAGACAGGTAAGGGCGCCCAACAAGTGTAGCTGAACTGCCCAGCTATCCCAAGACTTGTAAACAATAACATGTATACTTCTATGCCACAGAGTTTGGGGATAATTTTCTTAGATACAAGAGCTAACTGATATGCTCATTTTTGCAAATTTGGAAACTAAGGCACAGAGTAGTTAATCAGCTTATCCAAGGTCACTCAGATAGTAAGTAGTAGAGACAAGAAATGAACCCAGACAGCCTACTTCAAAGCCATGTACCTATCCACCAACAGAGCCTCTACTGAAGTGGAGAGTAAAATGAGATAGGGGATTGTAGCAACATGCAGGGGTGTGTGTGTGTGTGTGTGTGTGTGTGTGTGTGTGTGTGTGTATGAGAGAGAGAGAGAGAGAGAGAGAGAGAGAGAGAGAGAGAGAGACAGAGAGAGAGATTCACTTTTACTCAATATATCCCTTTCTTCTTGAAAAGTCCTTGTGTTAGTCATTCAAAGCAATCAATTTTAAAAAGAAATGTGAGTAGATGACATAGAATCAACCATCTAACTTCTAATAAATAAGCTACTCAAAGAAGAGATTCACAGAGATAGCATGTTCAAATGAAATGTTATCTTTTTCTAAAGAAAATACTACAGACTATAAATTTCAAGTAAAGGTGATGCACAAAATTGGGTGGCCAATATCAAACCCATCAGAATTTCTTTTGGAATGAAATATGATGTTACACTTAGGCATATTAGTTACACAGAGAGGATAAAAGGAGTCCGTAGACAAACAAGCCCTGTTAAATAATGCATTCTCAGAAAATCTATATCTGATACCCCAAATCATTTTTTACCTCTGCAGATGTGAAAAGGATTAATCTTGGCAACCCAGACAGCCCCTTTTCCTTGATATCAGGACAATATTTGTATCGAGCTAAATTCATGGCATACATATTGGACACTGAGCCACCTGCAAAAACAAAAATTGCAATGGCATATTTATAGCATGAAGTTATAGCTCCCTAAGTGCTGACTTCAGTGGAAAGCATAAATGGCTGTGGCTGCTCTGGTCTAATGACAAATCACTGGGAAAGTCATTTAAACCCCACCCCACCCATCCCATTACTCTTACACACTTCCTAGTCTCTAATTCCTGCAGTTTCCAATCTCAGCAAAGTGAGAAGTTTTGGTCTATTCTCTCATTCCAGAATTTTTCCAAACTAAAGGTTTCAATCTATGAGTTCTGTATCTAACTCTCTGTAGTTAATAATATTCTTTCTGTCTGTCATCTAATCAATAAAATGACAATACATGCCCATCTCAGCTTACAAACAAACAAACAAACAAACAAACAAAAAAAGAGGATTGCAGAATAAATAAAATGTGACTTAGGAACCTTCTCAGGTAAAATTGATTTAAAAACCTAAAAATCTTATGATAGCCCTTCCAACAACAGGTAAATTCATTTGTGTTAGATATAAATCCTAAACTGTAGCTATCTCATTTGTTTAGCATTTATGTCATTTATTATTATGTAAAACTAGAGGCCCGATGCACGAAATTCGTACAAGAGAAGGCCTTCCTTCCCCGGCTGCTGGCACCAGCTTCCCTCTGGCACCCGGGACCCAGGCTTACCTCACATCCCTGACTTTGTCCGTAAGGACATCCGGTCTAATTAGCATATTACTTTTTTATTATTATGGATATTATTGCTCTGGAGAAAGGCACAAGCTAGGGTCTCCCTAAGTAGCATTATTAATATCCCACTTTTTGTGATGTGTAAATTTGCAAGGGGTTGTTCTGCATCTACCACATTAATCTATTTTTAGATGCTTCTAATAGAAGGGAGATGGCAATAACTAATTGTACTTACCTGGGTTAAATATTCCATCCCCTTCTTTCCAGCCAATAAATTCAATCATTTTCTTCAGAACCGCTTCTTCCACTAACAGAAACACTGGGGACACCTCATATGTATAACTAGATAGATATAAAAAATACTTCACTTCTATGACTAGAGTCAAACCATCCCTTTGGTGTCCCAAGAAATGCACAGAGTTTTATTAAACCAAGTAGCTGTCGAAGTGTAGATAGATTCTTTGGAAATTTATTCATTGGATATAGAGAAGTATGCAGTCAGTGATAGTGCTAGTTGTGGTTAGATAATAGCGGGTGGCCTTAGGGATACACTGGCTACTGCAGCAGCCTTAGTTTACAGAAAAGCTTCAATTCCATTGGGAGAGATGAAGGCAGTGCATCTCGATTCTTTGCATTAGTCATGAGCAGTGGCCATTTTACTCTTTGGATGATGCTTTGGATGCTGGCTAAGGGAAAAACCATTGTCATGGCAACTAGGTTTTATTAGGTTATCACTGTGAGTACCCTAGCAGGCAGCTGTAGATATTCTACATGGCAATGACCCATCCTGGATGAGAGCCTCCTCTACCACACGCCTCTGTTTGTACAAATGAGAAGTGCTCTGTGGGACATCTCTCGTTATGGGATTTTACAGCAAAGCACTACCCAGACCCCCTGCCATGAAGAATCTGTTGCTTCAGGCTGGAGGGCTGGAGTCAGAGAGCACAGCTAAGTTAGCCTCTTTAGGAATTTCCTCAGCATAAGTGAGCCACCTTCCCTAAAGTTAAACCCTTCCCTGTGGTGGTCTACACCTGATGACTGGCCCAGCTGGAGGCATAAAGGCCTGGCCACTGGGCCCAACTCTAGACCAATTTAAAGAGCCATTGTAGCTCCAGAGATCTCCCTGGGGTCAGTCTCTTGTCATTGTACCTGCATGCCAGCTTGACTCCTCTCTCTGCCCACTCAGCTTCCTTCCCTCAGTGTCACCCGTGCTGATCCCATGGGTATTCCTTTGTAAACATCTTGCTCACTAAATTTCCTTTAGAGAAGCTTCCCAGGGAACTGAACCCGAGACAGTTACCATTGTGCAATGTCTGAGTCTCTTCTTTCTCCAATTAACTTGAGAATGACTAAATCTCTATAACCTCCCTCTCTAACAGTTAAGTAATTGCATTAAATTGTATCTGAATATGTGTACTCTGAGTATATTAGCTAGGCAGACACATTCAGATTTATAGTCACAGAATTTAATGCAATTATTTTAACAACTGTCAGGGAAAACTTTGGGAAGAAGAAGAAAAAAAGAAGACCTACTATGTATCACCTCCCTATGTGCCAAGCACTCTACAAGCACTCTAGATTCTATTTTTAAACCATGCTAGGAAACCAGTTTACACATATCAAAAATGTGGGGGGAAAGTATATATATTTATGTGTACCTAAAATATAAAGTGAAATAATTATTCACTTTTTTTGTAAGAAAAAATTAATATTAAATTAAATACAAATTAAAACTAATTCTTTAAAAACCTCTAAAGATTTCAGTTATAAGAACTTAGCAAACCCAATACACACAGGAAAGGCTCACAGAATTGCGCAATTTTACTGTCTCTTCTGACTTACCTAACACTTTTAACTCTTCTACCCATTGTAATCCATGGTCTTGCATTACTCTACCCAAAATTCTCTAACTGAAGTCACCAGTAGCATACATGTTGCTAATCTAGAGGACATGTCTTAGTCTGTCTTAAATACTCAGCAACATGTGACTCTAGACCAGCGGTTCTCAACCTGTGGGTCGCGACCCCTTTGGTGGTCGAATGACCCTTTCACAGGGGTCGCCTAAGACCATCCTGCATATCAGATATTTACATTACGATTCATAACAGTAGCAACATTACAGTTATGAAGTAGCAACGAAAATAATTTTATGGTTGGGTCACAACATGAGGAACTGTATTTAAAGGGCCAGAAGGTTGAGAACCACTGCTCTAGACAATCTCCTCCAGGGCTTCCATGCTTCCTTGCCTGATTTTCTCCTTCTATCTCTCTATTGCAGGCTGATCCTCCTCCTCCTAACTGCTAAATACTATATCGTAGATATCCTCAAAGCCCAGTCATAAGCCCTCCTCTGTCCTCACTCTACACTCTGTCCCAAAGGCACCACTTCTCCATCTCCTGGGTTGTTTTTATTTTTCAGTGTCTCCATCCTTCTCATTAGAATCATTTATAAACACACCCACAGAAATTCATATTTAATTGATCTGTTTTGGAGCCCAGGCCTCAATTTTGTAAAAAAAAAAAAAGTTCCAAAATTGATTCTATTGAGCAGAAAGGGTTGAGAATCACTGACTTAAGTAATCTCATCCTGGCCCAATGTTTCAACTACCATCATTCACCAATAACTCTTAAATTGATCCTTTTCATAGACATGAGAATTTTAGTTCCATGTATCCCATCAGTACAATGAAGTGAATTAGTTATGCAAATAATAATAATAATAATAATAATACCTTGAGAGTATTTGCTTAGGAAGTTTTCAATATTCAGTATTTTTGGAAGTGTCAATGAAGTACTGATGGGGTGGTCATAATAATCTGGCCACTCAGTGTATATGCTGTTCCTTCTGTTTAGAACTCATCCCTCCCGTTTTCATCTTACTTTTTACTTACCCTTTATCTCTTAGCTATAACTTCCTCAGAGAAGACTTTCTAGAGTTCCCAACTAGAAAAATTGGCCCATTTATATTTATAGCATCATGCCCATTTTACATGAGAACTGAAATTTTCAATTAATTTGTGTGCACATTTTGATTAATTTGCATGGAGCATCTCTATCTCACTAGATATTTTGTTTCATGAAGGCAAAGTCAAGGTTTGTTTTTACTCAAAGTATCTCTCTGGTACTTAGCACAGACATAGCTTTTCATGCAGAATAAATTAAAAGTTGCTTGCTCATTTTCTCATTTGTTAAGTGGAGATAATGCCTGCCTTACCCTCTCACAGAACCACTATCAAATCAAACAGCTCTTTGAATACTACTGTCATAAGACTATTCCATTATTTATGATGACACTGCACCAATGAAATCATTCACTAGAAATTTACAAAATAAAATTTTCATCTACTTAAAAAACATCTCTAATCCACATTTGGTATAAATTTCCAGTATAATGATACTTACACACTTGGATTTAATGCTTCTGTCATAAATCGAGCCACCAAGGAGTAATAATCAAGTCCAGCATACAACTGGTTGAAAAATCTTGGATGGTCTGTAAATTTAAACAGAGTATTCATCTACACAGCAATAAAAAAGAAAACTCTATCAATACTACATAGCAATAACATAAATGAATCTTTTAGACAATAAAAGCAGCTGAACACAAAAGAATGTATACTGCATAACTGCACTTATGTGATATTCAATATCAGGCAAAGCTGATCTATGGAGATAGAAGTTAGAATTCTGGGTACCTTTGGGAAGGACATATTGATTAGAAAGGAGTCTCCAGAGTGTTGAGAATTGTTTTTATCTCTACCTTGGTGATGGTTATTTACATATGCATATGTGCAAATTCATCGATATGAGAATTTAAGATCAATCCATTGTACTGAATGCAAATTACACCTCAATTTTAAAAGAGCATTCAAAACTTAATCATGCACAAAGGCAACAAATGTTAAAGACTCGTCTCCTAGCCCTTTCTCCTGAACAATGATACACTTCTGAGTAAAACCTGAGCCATCTTTTACAACCTTTGGTTTGCCTGCTCCTTTCTTTCTACCACCCTGACTCAAATCAAAATCTTCAAGAATTGGGTTATTTGAACACTTTCTATACATGTATCAAATATCAAAGCCTGCTACCTTTATCCTCCGAAAATATTGATATTAACTTCTCTAAATGTACACACACTTCTCTCACCAGCAGGTTTCGCTTCGGGCTTCTGGCAGTGAGTGGCCTCTTTATTTTTCAGACTGGACCATTTTTCATAGTGCAACCGGCATTATGTGGATGGAGTAAGACGTGACTCATCGTGCAGCTTACATAAACTTTCTGATTCAACTTTTTTCAAAGGCAAGTTGCCTTTAAGACTCAAACAACTTCAGTTCCAACTTTCTATCCCCCCCACCCCCGGCCTATAAAAGGTTTCATAAAGGTCCTTGGCTTTATACAATGTGAATATTCACACCAAACACCAGGGTAACTGGCTTGGCATTCTCAATCATAGGATGCCCAGCCTGACCAAGAACAACGGCGCAGGTCTATTTCCAACTTTGAGTGTTTGGGAATCATTTCAGTTAGTGACTTCTTGTTACAACTTCCAGTATTTGGTTTTAGATTATTTTTCCTCTTTCAACTAGGGGTTCGATGAAAAACAAAAGTATCAAGAGAAAATGTCTTTTTAAAATAAAACATGGAAAACTTCCTCTAATCTGGCAAAGGAAACCAGACATGGCTGCAAGTAATTTTAATAAGATTTGTTTTTTGGTTTTTTTTTTTGTTCTGTGTTAATTTATGATTGATTTCCATGGTAACGTTATGGAAAATATCTAGTAAGCTGAAAAATCTACTGCATTAAATGTCCTTCTACACTTCTGATATGCACTAGAATAATAAGATATGTATCTCTGCTTTTGAAATGCTAAGTGGGTTTTTGATACATACACCAGACTT
Source organism: Myotis brandtii (assembly GCF_000412655.1). Classification (NCBI taxonomy): domain Eukaryota; kingdom Metazoa; phylum Chordata; class Mammalia; order Chiroptera; family Vespertilionidae; genus Myotis; species Myotis brandtii. Next base: position 3,012,989 of record NW_005369989.1, read on the forward strand.
TCCCAAGGGAATATAAACCAATTATTTTTAGCCAGAATTTTATGATATTCCTTCCACTACATTTAGTTCAGCGTCAGAATTCACACAGCATAATGCCTGCATGGTCTTAAGCACTAGATTACCTTTACATCGTACTGAGAAATGCATATTTTGGAAAATTATTCTCCTACTTTAAGAACTTGTTCCCTGGGTATATGTTAACAGTCAGCTGGAACAGTATTCAGCACAAAACTGGCATGATGTTACTGCATTTACAAAGATCACAGTTGTTAAGCATTGTTGTGAAACCATCACAACATAAACTCACCACGTATAAGATTCATTTTTTATACCTTCCTAAAGGTTCTTATTTTTTGATCCTACTAGAGTTGATAAAATAATTTGGTAGTTACCAACTGCCCAGAGTAAATAAGTATTTTCCAAATAAATCTATTCCTATTTATATTAAGGACTCATTCTTGAACATTTTTTTTGCATATTCTAGGCCAGTGGTTGGCAAACTGTGGCTCTCGAGCAACATGTGGCTCTTTGGCCCCTTGAGTGTGGCTCTTCCACACGTACAGTGCGATTGAAACTTCGTGGCCCATGCGCAG